>NC_091156.1:42293854-42403854 GCF_040958095.1 Procambarus clarkii | reverse complement strand
AGAATTATATGCCCTGAAGGAGGCAAAAAACTATTCAATTGAGAATAATTTACATGATGTCATCATTCATACAGACTTTAAATCTTCGCTCCAGGCATTGTTATCCAGTCAGCAAGAAGATAATATACAACTCCTCACAGAAATTCAACATATAGGAAAAGAAGCCCATAATCGAGGGCTGTCAATCGCCCTAAATTGCATACCAAGTCACATTGGCATAGATGGTAATGAAAAGTCTTACTAGCAAAAACTGCCACTGCTCTACCTGTTGTACAGGTTCAAATACCTCCAAGTTTTTCACAGATTAAGGAGCAAATCAAGAAGGAAATATTCTCAACTATCAAAAGTCGCCACAGAGCCAAAGTAGCGGAAGGAAGATCCACTGCGATATAGTACGAACAAGCCACTGGTTACTCCTCTTTCAAGCCTGGCAAAAAGATATCCAGAGATATTGCAGTAGCCATACACAGACTCAGAATTGGTTACAATTGCTGCTGGGAGGTAATGAACCCAATAGTTAAAGAGTGTCACATCTGTGAAACTGAAGCAGAGGCGCCACTATTGCACTACTTATTGGAATGTGAAGCTACTGAACCCCTGCGCATCAAACTCAACATTAATCCAACGACAGCAGCTGCATTAGATGCACATTCCACCACGACTACAATGATTAGAAAAGCTGTTGAGGAATGGGACTCATTAGTGAGCATTCTGCATCTACATCCGCACCAAGATAATGTTAATAAAACAAGATTAAAACCAGTGCACTAAAACAGAAGCAGGGAAAAAGGAGAAATCCCTTCCTCCATTTTAAACTTAGACCCAAATATCACAGGAAAAAGGTTATCATGTATAACCAAACTCAATTACGGGCTCACCATAGCACGTGCTACATGGACACTTCGTCCTGAGTAGCTAAATCTTTAACAACAACAGTTATAGCTTCAGCTACTCGGCACAAGTTCCAAGTAGCACGGGGTATAGTGAGCCCGTAACGTACTTGGCACAGGAGATGGGCAAGTAGCACGGGCTATGGTGAGCCCGTAGAGGACTTACCTGGCACAGGAACGGTGCCCTTGTAATGTGTGGTGTGAATCCGTCTAAATGGAGTCTAACCAGATCAAGATATAGGTGAAGAACAGCACCAGGTGGGTTTTTAGTAACGCTTCAATTAATAAATCACATTGTCCCAGTTGACTTATTAAGAACATTTATGCATTGATTTTTTGGTCTAAAATTCTTACTAATCATAACCTCCAGATCCCTTTCGCAATCCGACTTAGGAACATAAGAACAAAGGTAACTGCAGAAGGCCTATTGGCCCATCCAAGCCACCTCCTATTTACAACATTTCATATACATGTCCAAAATAGTTAGAAACAATCGAGGGACCCCACCTCCACCAGGTTACGCGGTAAGAGGTTTCACAAATCAACAACCTTGTTACCGAACCAGTATTTACCCAAGGTTTCCTAAATCTAAACTTATCCAATTTATACTTATCATTTTGTGTTATGTCTTGTGTTGATACTTTTAATACCCTATTAAAATCCCACTTATAAACCTCTATCATGTCACCCCCAAACTCTTCGCCTTTCCAGTGAATGCAATTTAAGCTTTGTTAAACTTTCTTCATAGGAAAGATTTCTAATTTGGGGAATTAACGTTGTCATACTACGATGAACACTTTCAAGTGAATTTATATCCATTCTACAGTACGGTGACCAAAACATAAGAACATAAGAATAAAGGCAACTGCAGAAGGCCTATTGGCCCATACGAGGCAGCTCCTATTTAAAACCACCCAATCCCAATCATATACATATCCAACCCATGCTTGAAACAATCGAGGGACCCCACCTCCACCATGTTACTCGGCAATTCCACAAATCAACAACCCTGTTACTGAACCAGTATTTACCCAAGTCTGACCTAAATCTAAACTTATCCAATTTATACCCATTGTTTCGTGTTCTCTCTTGTGTTGATATTTTTAATACCCTATTAATATCCCCCCTGTTACGTCCATTCATCCACTTGTAAACCTCTATCATGTCACCCCTAACTCTTCGCCTTTCCAGTGAATGCAACTTAAGCTTTGTTAATCTTTCTTCATATGAAAGATTTCTAATTTGTGGAATTATAAATAATTAACCCCAGAGTCTTATTAGGCTTATTACGAACATTCATGCATTGATCCTTTTGCTTTAAATTCTTACTTATCGTAACTCCCAGATCCCTTACGCAATCGTTACTCCTTGCCGCGTAACGTGGTGGATGTGGGGTATCTCGATTGTTTCAAGCGCGGGTTGGACAAGTATATGAGTGGGATTGGGTGGTTATAGATAGGAGCTGCCTCGTATGGGCCAATAGGCCTTCTGCATTTACATTTGTTTTTATGTTCTTATGATAGTGTTAAGGATTGTGATGTTGTGTACCTTGACTTTAGCAAAGCTTTTGATATAGTGCCACATGAAAGACCGATTAAAAAGATAGAGGCTCATGGTATTGGAGGTGCTATATTAAGCTGGATTAGGGCATAGCTATACCAAAGGAAACAGAGTTAGTATAAATGGAGTCAAGTCAGAGTGGGAAAATGTTGTAAGTGGAGTGCCTCAAGGCTCTGTCCTGGGACCTCTGTTGTTTATTATATATATAAATGATTTAGATTCTGGTTTGAGTAGCAGCATTTGCAAATTTGCCGATGATCCGAAAATCGGTAGGGAAATTAATTCGAAGGAGGACTCACTATCACTTCAAGTTGATCTAGATAGGGTTTTGAAATGGTCAAAGGATTGGCAGATGCAGTTTAATGCTGATAAATGTAAAGTTCTGAGGCTAAGTAATGATGATAGAGTTACAAGATACGAGGTAGATGGTATTGAGATTGCGAAGTCGAATTGCGAAAGGGATCTGCAAGTTATGATTAGTAAAGAATTTAAAACAAAAGGAGCAATGCATGAATGTTTGTAATAAGGCAAATAAGACACTGGGATTTATTAATCGAAGCGTTAGTAACAAGACACCTGGTGTGGTTCTTAAGCTATATCTAGCTCTGGTTAGGCCTCATTTAGATTATGCAATTCAGTTTTGGTCACCATATTATAGAATGGATATAAATTCACTTGAACGTGTACAGTGTAGGATGACTACGTTAATTCCCCAAATTAGAAATCTTTCATATGAAGAAAGATTAACAAAGAACATAAGAACAAATGCAACTGCAGAAGGCCTATTGGCCCATACGGGTCAGCTCCAATTTATAACCACCCAATCCCACTCATATACATATCCAACCCATGCCTGAAACAATCGAGGGACCCCACCTCCACAATGTTACGCGGCAAATGGTTCCACAAATGAACAACCCTGTTACTGAACCAGTATTTACCCAAGTCTTTCCTAAATCTAAACTTATCCAATTTATACCCATTGTTTCGTGTTCTGTCTTGTGTTGATACTTTTAATACCCTATTAATATCCCCTTTGTTATGTCCATTCACCCACTTGTAAACCTCTATCATGTCACCCCTAACGTCAGTCGTCAGTCAGGTGCAGTCACAGTGAGAGGTTGTGTTAGCTGGAGCTCCGATTCTAATAACATTATTATTGCAATAATGGAAGGATTAGTGAGGGATTTGGTGAGTATAGTTGGAGCTCTGAGAGCAGAGATGGATTCCCTGCGGGAGGAGGTGCGACGGTTGGGACTTCGGGAGGAAACGAAGGAGGAGGCCAGTGTTGACGGGACCTCATTAAGAAGGACTGACGGGACCAGTATTAAGAAGTCCTCGTCTTGGCAAGTTGTGAAAGACAGGGGTCTTAAGAAGACCTTGGCAAAATTGACAACTAATAGCCTACACCTAAGGACTTTTAATGCATTTGACGTATTAGAGGACGAGTGCTGTGTTGAACCTGTTGCTCAACGAGGTGGCAAAGACAAAGTAACGAGGAGCATTAAAGTGCAGGTCCCTCAATTTGCTCGAAAGGAAAAGGGAGAATCGAAGCGAATTTTGGTTGTGGGAGATTCCCAGGTGAGGTATTTAGACAGAACGTTTTGTGCCAGAGATAGGGGGAACAGATTAAGGGTTTGCTACCCGGTGGCTGGAATTGGTGATATTGTTGGAAACATGAATGATATTATGACAGGAAATGGGAGCAAACCCATTATTTGTATTAGTGCAGGGGGTAAAGATGTTGGACGAGTTAGGAGTGAGGAACTAATACAGAGATTCAGGACAGCCATTGAATTAGTTAGGAGCAAGGGAGGAATCCCGATCATATAAGAACATAAGAACAAAGGTAACTGCAGAAGGCCTATTGGCCCGTACGAGGCAGCTCCTATTCTATAACCACCCAATCCCACTCATATACCAACCCGTTCTCGCAAATTCGTAAAGTCAATATTGACTTATTAACTACGTGCATAGGTGATATACTAAACAAAATAGATACCCTTAAAAAGATTCATAGAAAACACCAACCTTACCTAACCTTGTTAGTATCTTAAGATAAGCATCTTATTGCTTCGTAATTACAATTATTACTTAACCAATACCTATTATAGGTTAGGTAATAATTGTAATTACGAAGCAATAAGATGCTTATCTTAACATACTAAGTAGGTTAGGTAAGGTCGGTGTTTTCTATGAATCTTTTTAAGGGTATCTATTATGTTAAGTATGTCACCTATGCACATATTTAATAAGTCAATATTGACTTATTAAATTTGCGAGAACGGGTTGCATATACTTGTCCAACCCGTGCTTGAAACAATCGAGGGACCCCACCTCCACAATGTTACGCGGCAATTGGTTCCACAAATCAACAACCCTGTTACTGAACCAGTATTTACCCAAGTCTTTCCTAAATCTAAACTTATCCAATTTATATCCATTGTTTCGTGTTCTGTCCTGTGTTGATACTTTTAATACCCTATTAATATCCCCCCGGTTATGTCCATTCACCCACTTGTAAACCTCTATCATGTCACCCCTAACTCTTCGCCTTTCCAGTGAATGCAAATATGTTGCATTCTTCCAAGAAAGGGAGTGGGAAATGAATGGATGTCAAGGGCACTTGGTGTCAATTGCCGGCTGGAAAGATATTGTAAATCAAATGCAATATCTTTCATAGACAACTGGGAACACTTCTATGAAAGAAATGAAATGTATGCTCGTGATGGGGTGCATCTATTGAGAGCTGGGGTTGTTGCTGTTGCGAACTCGTTGGAAGAAGTGGTTACAGGTGTTTGTTTGGATTTAAACTGTTAGTAGATAGAGGTATGGGAATTGATTTGGAGGAGGAAGGAGATAATAAAAGTATGTGTTTGTGGGAGAAAGGAATTGGCAAAAAGATCAGGGAAAGAGAAGGGCCTCAAAATAACAATTCACTTAGGGTATATTACACTAACAGTAGAAGTCTAAGAAATAAAATTAACGAATTAAATGCTCTTGTCTGCACAGAAAAAATAGATATTATTGCACTTACCGAAACGTGGATGAATGTAGAAAATAGAGAACTATTAGCTGATTATCAAATAAATGGATTTAAACTATTTCACACAGATAGATATATTAGACGAGAAGGGGGAGTAGCCATATATGTTAGGGACAATAAGAACATAAGAACAAAGGTAACTGCAGAAGGCCTATTGGCCCATACGAGGCAGCTCCTATTCTATAACCACCCAATCCCACTCATATACTTGTCCAACCCGTGCTTGAAACAATCGAGG
The DNA here is from genome assembly GCF_040958095.1 of Procambarus clarkii. Classification (NCBI taxonomy): domain Eukaryota; kingdom Metazoa; phylum Arthropoda; class Malacostraca; order Decapoda; family Cambaridae; genus Procambarus; species Procambarus clarkii. The sequence continues at coordinate 42,398,120 of NC_091156.1, read as the reverse complement.
GACCCCACCTCCACAATGTTACGCGGCAATTGGTTCCACAAATCAACAACCCTGTTACTGAACCAGTATTTACCCAAGTCTTTCCTAAATCTAAACTTATCCAATTTATATCCATTGTTTCGTGTTCTGTCCTGTGTTGATACTTTTAATACCCTATTAATATCCCCCCGGTTATGTCCATTCATCCACTTGTAAACCTCTATCATGTCACCCCTAACTCTTCGCCTTTCCAGTGAATGCAACTTAAGCTTTGTTAATCTTTCTTCATATGAAAGATTTCTAATTTGGGGAATTAACTTAGTCATCCTTCGCTGGACACGTTCAAGTGAATTTATATCCATTCTATAATATGGCGACCAAAACTGAACTGCATAATCTAAATGGGGCCTAACTAGAGCAAGATATAGCTTGAGAACCACACCAGGTGTCTTGTTACTAACGCTGCGATTAATAAATCCAAGTGTCCGATTTGCCTTATTACGAACATTTATGCATTGATCCTTTTGTTTTAAATTCTTACTAATCATAACTCCCAGATCCCTTTCGCAATCCGACTTCGCAATCACAACACCATCTAGCTCGTATCTTGTAACTCTATCATCATTACCTAACCTCAGAACTTTACATTTATCAGCATTAAACTGCATCTGCCAATCCTTTGACCATTTCAAAACCCTATCTAGATCAACTTGAAGTGATAGTGAGTCCTCCTCCGAATTAATTTCCCTACCGATTTTCGTATCATCGGCAAATGTTGCTACTCAAACCTGAATCTAAATCATTTATATATATTATAAACAACAGAGGTCCCAGGACAGAGCCTTGAGGCACTCCACTTACAACATTTTCCCACTCTGACTTGATTCCATTTATACTAACTCTCTGTTTCCTTTGGTATAGCCATGCCCTAATCCAGCTTAATATAGCACCCCCAATACCATGAGACTCTATTTTTTTAATCAGTCTTTCATGTGGCACTGTATCAAAAGCTTTGCTAAAGTCAAGGTATACAACATCGCAATCCTTACCACTATCAACTGCCTCAACAATGCTAGAATAAAAAGATAACAAATTTGTTAAACATGAACGGCCATTTATAAAACCATGTTGCGACTCAATTATTAATTTATGTTTTTCAAGATGAAGACGAATTTTATTTGCTATTATAGATTCGAGTAACTTTCCCACAATAGACGTTAGGCTAATTGGTCGATAGTTAGACGCAAGTGATCTATCTCCTTTCTTAAAAACTGGTATCACATTAGCAACTTTCCAAAACTCCGGCACTCTGCCTGACTCTATTGATTTATTAAATATGGTTGACAGTGGGTCACAAAGCTCCTCTTTGCATTCTTTAAGCACCCTAGCAAACACTTCATCCGGCCCTGGGGATTTGTTTGGTTTGAGTTTTACTATTTGTTTAAGAACATCCTCCCTGGTAACTGCTAAACTCGTCAACCTGTCCTCGTCCCCACCCACATAGATTTGTTAGGCTGAAGGCATATTGTTAAGTTCTTCTTTAGTAAATACAGATACAAAATATTTATTAAAAATACTACTCATCTCTTCATCACTATCTGTTATTTGACCTGTCTCAGTTTTTAATGGACCTATCCTTTCCCTAGTCTTAGTACGATATAACTGAAAAAACCCTTTAGGATTTGTCTTTGCTTGCCCTGCTATGCGAACTTCATAGTTTCTTTTTGCTTTCCTTATCTCTTTTTTAACATTTCTAACCAGTTGTACGAATTCCTGTTCTAAAGTGACCTCCCCATTTTTAATCCTTTTGTACCAAGCTCTCTTTTTACCTATAAGGTTCTTCAAATTCTTTGTTATCCACTTTGGGTCATTAGTATACGATCTATTCAATTTGTATGGTATACCACGTTCCTGTGCTTTGTTTAGAATATTCTTAAATAAGTTATATATTGAATCCACATCGAAATCCCCATTTAAGTCACCTATCGCTGGGTTCATGTCTCGCTCCAAGACCGGCCCACACCCCATACCCAAGCCTTTCCAATCAATTTGACCCAAAAAATTTCTTAGGCTATTAAAATCAGCTTTTCGAAAATCTGGCACTTTAACAGAATTTTCTCCTACTGGTCTATTCCATTCTATGCTAAATCTGATTTCTTTGTTATCACTGCTCCCTAGCTCACTCCCTATTTCGATGTCATTAATTTGCGTTTCCCTGTTAGTTAACACTAAATCTAAAATATTATTTTCCCGTGTTGGTTCCTTAATGTGTTGCGTAATAAAGCAATCGTCAATTAATTCTAGAAAATCTTCTGCTTCACTATTCCCTGTTTTGTTCAACCAGTTTATTCCGCTAAAATTAAAGTCACCCATGACATAAATACTGTTAGATCTAGATGCTCTAGATATTTCATCCCATAGATGCTTTGCTTCCATTCTGTCTAAATTTGGTGGCCTATATATTACTCCTATTATAATATTATTAGCTTTTTCGTTTAATTCAATCCAAATAGTTTCTGAGTGTGGCTCTGTTTTGATTCCCTCTTTGAGACTACATTTCAAATTGTCCCTAACATATATGGCTACTCCACCTCCTCGTCTAATATATCTATCTGTGTGAAATAGTTTAAATCCATACATTTGATATTCAGCTAATAGTTCTCTATTTTCTACATTCATCCACGTTTCGGTAAGTGCAATAATATCTATTTTTTCTGTGCAGACAAGAGCATTTAATTCGTTAATTTTATTTCTTAGACTTCTACTGTTAGTGTAATATACCCTAAGTGAATTGTTATTTTGCGGACCTTCTCTTTCCCTGATCGTTTTGCCAATTCCTTTCTCCCACAAACACATACTTTTATTACCTCCTTCCTCCAAATCAATTCCCATACCTCTATCTACTAACAGTTTAAACCCAAACAAACACCTCTAACCACTTCTTCTAGCGAGTTCGCAACAGCAACAACCCCAGCTCTCGATAGATGCACCCCATCACGAGCATACATTTCATTTCTTCCATAGAAGTGTTCCCAGTTGTCTATGAAAGATATTGCATTTGATTTGCAATATCTTTCCAGCCGGCAATTGACACCAAGTGCCCTCGATATCCATTCATTTCCCACTCCCTTTCTTGGAAGAATGCCACATATGATCGGGATTCCTCCCTTGCTCCTAACTAACTCTATGGCTGTTTTATACCTCTGAATCAGTTCCTCACTCCTGACTCGACCAACATCATTTCCTCCCACGCTAATGCAAATAATGGGATTGTTCCCATTACCAGCCATAATATCATTCATGTTGTTTATAATATCACCAATGCCAGCTCCGGGATAGCAAACCCTTAACCTGTTCCCCCTATCTCTAGCACAAAACGTTCTATCCAAATACCTTATCTGGGAATCTCCCACAACTAATGTTTGCTTAGGTACTTCCTTTACTTTCTGAGGGGCCTGCGCTTCCTTTCTCTTCGTTGCTTTCCCTTTTGCGCGATCCACAGTCTCTCCACAGCACTCGTCCTCCAAAACGTCAAATGAATTTGAAGTTGCTATGGCGTTTGAAGGCGGCTTTATCAAAGTCTTCTTAAGGCCCCTGTCTTTCGCAACTCTCCAAGACGAGGTCCCTTTACTGCTGGTCTCCTCCTTCGTTACTTCTCGTTGTTTTTTAAGCTGACGCACCTCCTCCCGCAGAGAGTCCAACTCTGTCCTCAGGGCTCCCACTAGAGTCACCAGGTCCTTCACTACAACTTCCATATTGCTATGATCCATATTGTTACTTCTCGTTGTTTTTTAAGCTGACGCACCTCCTCCCGCAGAGAGTCCAACTCTGTCCTCAGGGCTCCCACTAGAGTCACCAGGCCCTCTACTGACTCTAGTCAACTCTGTGACTCTAGTCAAATTGACTAGAGTCAATTTGAAATGTAGTCTCAAAGAGGGAATCAAAACTGAGCCACACTCAGAAACTACTTGGATAGAATTAAACGAAAAAGCTAATAATATTATAATAGGAGTTATATATAGGCCACCAAATTTAGACAGAATGGAAGCAAAGCACCTATGGGATGAAATATCTAGAGCATATAGATCAAACAGTATTTATGTCATGGGTGACTTTAATTTTAGCGGAATAAACAGGTTGAACAAAACAGGGAATAGTGAAGCAGAAGATTTTCAAGAATTAATTGACGATTGCTTTCTTACGCAACACATTAAGGAACCAATGCGGGAAAATAATATTTTAGATTTAGTGTTAACTAACAGGGAAACACAAATTAATGACATCGAAATAGGGAGTGAGCTAGGGAACAGTGAACACAAAGAAATCAGATTTAGCATAGAATGGAATAGACCTGTAGGAGAAAATTCTGTTAAAGTGCCAGATTTTCGAAAAGCTGATTTTAATAGCCTAAGAAATTCTTTGGGTCAAATTGATTGGAAAGTCTTGGGTATGGGGTGGGGGCCGGTCTTGGAGCGAGACATGAACCCAGCGATAGGTGACGTAAATGGGGATTTCGATGTGGATTCAATATATATCTTATTTAAGAATATTCTAAACAAAGCACAGGAACGTAGTATACCATACAAATTGAACAGATCGAATACTAATGACCTAAAGTGGATAACAAAGAAATTGAAGAACCTTAGAGGTAAAAAGAGAGCTTGGTACAAAAGGATTAAAAATGGGGAGGTTTTATTCTAGCATTGTTGAGGCAGTTGATAGTGGTAAGGATTGCGATGTTGTATACCTTGACTTTAGCAAAGCTTTTGATACAGTGCCACATGAAAGACTGATTAAAAAGATAGAGTCTCATGGTATTGGGGGTGCTATATTAAGCTGGATTAGGGCATGGCTATACCAAAGGAAACAGAGAGTTAGTATAAATGGAATCAAGTCAGAGTGGGAAAATGTTGTAAGTGGAGTGCCTCAAGGCTCTGTCCTGGGACCTCTGTTGTTTATAATATATATAAATGATTTAGATTCAGGTTTGAGTAGCAACATTTGCAAATTTGCCGATGATACGAAAATCGGTAGGGAAATTAATTCGGAGGAGGACTCACTATCACTTCAAGTTGATCTAGATAGGGTTTTGAAATGGTCAAAGGATTGGCAGATGCAGTTTAATGCTGATAAATGTAAAGTTCTGAGGTTAGGTAATGATGATAGAGTTACAAGATACGAGCTAGATGGTGTTGTGATTGCGAAGTCGGATTGCGAAAGGGATCTGGGAGTTATGATTAGTAAGAATTTAAAACAAAAGGATCAATGCATAAATGTTCGTAATAAGGCAAATCGGACACTTGGATTTATTAATCGCAGCGTTAGTAACAAGACACCTGGTGTGGTTCTCAAGCTATATCTTGCTCTAGTTAGGCCCCATTTAGATTATGCAGTTCAGTTTTGGTCGCCATATTATAGAATGGATATAAATTCACTTGAACGTGTCCAGCGTAGGATGACTAAGTTAATTCCCCAAATTAGAAATCTTTCATATGAAGAAAGATTAACAAAGCTTAAGTTGCATTCACTGGAAAGGCGAAGAGTTAGGGGTGACATGATAGAAGTTTACAAGTGGATGAATGGACATAACCGGGGGGATATTAATAGGGTATTAAAAGTATCAACACAGGACAGAACACGAAACAATGGATATAAATTGGATAAGTTTAGATTTAGGAAAGACTTGGGTAAATACTGGTTCAGTAACAGGGTTGTTGATTTGTGGAACCAATTGCCGCGTAACATTGTGGAGGTGGGGTCCCTCGATTGTTTCAAGCACGGGTTGGACAAGTATATGAGTGGGATTGGGTGGTTATAGAATAGGAGCTGCCTCGTATGGGCCAATAGGCCTTCTGCAGTTACCTTTGTTCTTATGTTCTTACTTTAGAACAGGAATTCGTACAACTGGTTAGAAATGTTAAAAAAGAGATAAGAAAAGCAAAAAGAAACTATGAAGTTCTCATAGCAGGGCATGCAAAGATAAATCCTAAAGGGTTTTTTCAGTTATATCGTACTAAGACTAGGGAAAGGATAGGTCCATTAAAAACTGAGACAGGTCAAATAACAGATAGTGATGAAGAGATGAGTAATATTTTTAATAAATATTTTGTATCTGTATTTACTAAAGAGGAACTTAACAATATGCCTTCAGCCGAACAAGTCTATGTGGGTGGGGACGAGGACAGGTTGACGAGTTTAGCAGTTACCAGGGAGGATGTTCTTAAACAAATAGTAAAACTCAAACCAAACAAATCCCCAGGGCCGGATGAAGTGTTTGCCAGGGTGCTTAAAGAATGCAAAGAGGAGCTTTGTGACCCGCTGTCAACCATATTTAATAAATCAATAGAGTCAGGCAGAGTGCCAGAGTTTTGGAAAGTTGCTAATGTGATACCAGTTTTTAAGAAAGGAGATAGATCACTTGCGTCTAACTATCGACCAATTAGCCTAACGTCTAATGTGTGAAAGTTACTCGAATCTATAATAGCAAATAAAATTGGTCTTCATCTTGAAAAACATAAATTAATAATTGAGTCGCAACATGGTTTTATAAATGGCCGTTCATGTTTAACAAATATGTTATCTTTTTATTCTAACATAGTTGAGGCAGTTGATAGTGGTAAGGATTGTGATGTTGTGTACCTTGACTTTAGCAAAGCTTTTGATACAGTGCCACATGAAAGACTGACTAAAAAGATAGAGTCTCATGGTATTGGGGGTGCTTTATTAAGCTGGATTAGGGCATTGCTATACCAAAGGAAACAGAGAGTTACTATAAACGGAATCAAGTCAGAGTGGGAAAATGTTGTAAGTGGAGTGCCTCAAGGCTCTGTCCTGGGACCTCTGTTGTTTATAATATATATAAATGATTTAGATTCAGGTTTGAGTAGCAACATTTGCAAATTTGCCGATGATACGAAAATCGGTATGGAAATTAATTCGGAGGAGGACTCACTATCACTTCAAGTTGATCTAAATAGGGTTTTGAAATGGTCAAAAGATTAGCAGATGCAGTTTAATGCTGATAAATGTAAAGTTCTGAGGTTAGGTAATGATGATAGAGTTACAAGATACGAGCTAGATGGTGTTGAGATTGTGAAAGGGATCTGGGAGTTATGATTAGTAAGAATTTAAAACAAAAGGATCAATGCATAAATGTTCGTAATAAGGCAAATTGGACACTTGGATTTATTAATCGCAGCGTTAGTAACAAGACACCTGGTGTGGTTCTCAAGCTATATCTTGCTCTAGTTAGGCCCCATTTAGATTATGCAGTTCAGTTTTGGTCGCCATATTATAGAATGGATATAAATTCACTTGAACGTGTCCAGCGTAGGATGACTAAGTTAATTCCCCAAATTAGAAATCTTTCATATGAAGAAAGATTAACAAAGCTTAAGTTGCATTCACTGGAAAGGCGAAGAGTTAGGGGTGACATGATAGAGGTTTACAAGTGGGTGAATGGACATAACAAAGAGGATATTAATAGGGTATTAAAAGTATCAACACAAGACAGAACACGAAACAATGGGTATAAATTGGATAAGTTTAGGTTTAGGAAAGACTTGGGTAAATACTTGTTCAGTAACAGGGTTGTTGATTTGTGGAACCAATTGCCGCGTAACATTGTGGAGGTGGGGTCCCTCGATTGTTTCAAGCATGGGTTGGACATGTATATGAGGGGGTTTTATGAGGGGTTTTTAAACCGATAAGGGTTTTTTCAGTTATATCGTACTAAGACTAGGGAAAGGATAGGTCCATTAAAAACTGAGACAGGTCAAATAACAGATAGTGATGAAGAGATGAGTAGTATTTTTAATAAATATTTTGTATCTGTATTTACTAAAGAGGAACTTAACAATATGCCTTCAGCCGAACAAGTCTATGTGGGTGGGGACGAGGACAGGTTGACGAGTTTAGCAGTTACCAGGGAGGATGTTCTTAAACAAATAGTAAAACTCAAACCAAACAAATCCCCAGGGCCGGATGAAGTGTTTGCTAGGGTGCTTAATGAATGCAAAGAGGAGCTTTGTGACCCACTGTCAACCATATTTAATAAATCAATAGAGTCAGGCAGAGTGCCAGAGTTTTGGAAAGTTGCTAATGTGATACCAGTTTTTAAGAAAGGAGATAGATCACTTGCGTCTAACTATCGACCAATTAGCCTAACGTCTATTGTGGGAAAGTTACTCGAATCTATAATAGCAAATAAAATTCGTCTTCATCTTGAAAAACATAAATTAATAATTGAGTCGCAACATGGTTTTATAAATGGCCGTTCATGTTTAACAAATTTGTTATCTTTTTATTCTAGCATTGTTGAGGCAGTTGATAGTGGTAAGGATTGCGATGTTGTATACCTTGACTTTAGCAAAGCTTTTGATACAGTGCCACATGAAAGACTGATTAAAAAAATAGAGTCTCATGGTATTGGGGGTGCTATATTAAGCTGGATTAGGGCATGGCTATACCAAAGGAAACAGAGAGTTAGTATAAATGGAATCAAGTCAGAGTGGGAAAATGTTGTAAGTGGAGTGCCTCAAGGCTCTGTCCTGGGACCTCTGTTGTTTATAATATATATAAATGATTTAGATTCAGGTTTGAGTAGCAACATTTGCAAATTTGCCGATGATACGAAAATCGGTAGGGAAATTAATTCGGAGGAGGACTCACTATCACTTCAAGTTGATCTAGATAGGGTTTTGAAATGGTCAAAGGATTGGCAGATGCAGTTTAATGCTGATAAATGTAAAGTTCTGAGGTTAGGTAATGATGATAGAGTTACAAGATACGAGCTAGTTGGTGTTGTGATTGCGAAGTCGGATTGCGAAAGGGATCTGGGAGTTATGATTAGTAAGAATTTAAAACAAAAGGATCAATGCATAAATGTTCGTAATAAGGCAAATCGGACACTTGGATTTATTAATCGCAGCGTTAGTAACAAGACACCTGGTGTGGTTCTCAAGCTATATCTTGCTCTAGTTAGGCCCCATTTAGATTATGCAGTTCAGTTTTGGTCGCCATATTATAGAATGGATATAATTTCACTTGAACGTGTCCAGCGTAGGATGACTAAGTTAATTCCCCAAATTAGAAATCTTTCATATGAAGAAAGATTAACAAAGCTTAAGTTGCATTCACTGGAAAGGCGAAGAGTTAGGGGTGACATGATAGAGGTTTACAAGTGGATGAATGGACATAACCGGGGGGATATTAATAGGGTATTAAAAGTATCAACACAGGACAGAACACGAAACAATGGATATAAATTGGATAAGTTTAGATTTAGGAAAGACTTGGGTAAATACTGGTTCAGTAACAGGGTTGTTGATTTGTGGAACCAATTGCCGCGTAACATTGTGGAGGTGGGGTCCCTCGATTGTTTCAAGCACGGGTTGGACAAGTATATGAGTGGGATTGGGTGGTTATAGAATAGGAGCTGCCTCGTATGGGCCAATAGGCCTTCTGCAGTTACCTTTGTTCTTATGTTCTTATGTTCTTATGAGTGGGATTGGGTGGTTATAAATAGGAGCTGCCTCGTATGGGCCAACAGGCCTTCTGCAGTTGCCTTTGTTCTTATGTTCTTAGTACAAAATAACTGAAAAAAAAACTTTAGGATTTGTCTTTGCCTGCCCTGCTATGCGAACTGCATAGTTTCTTTTTGCTTTCCTTATCTTTTTTTTACCATTTCTAACCAGTTGTACGAATTCCTGTTCTAAAGTGACCTCCCCATTTTTAACCTTTTTGTACTAAGCTCTCTTTATACCTATAAGGTTCTTCAAATTCTTTGTTTGAAATGGTCAAATGATTGGCAAATGCAGTTTAATGCTGATAAATATAAAGTTCTGAGGCTAGGAAATGATGATAGAGTTACAAGATACGAGCTAGATGGTGTTGAGAATGCGAAGTCGGATTGCGAAAGGGATCTGGGAATTATGATTAGTAAGAATTTAAAACAAAAGGATCAATGCATGAATGTTCGTAATAAGGCAAATAGGACACTGGGATTTATTAATCGAAGCGTTAGTAACAAGACACCTGGTGTGGTTCTCAAGCTATATCTTGCTCTAGTTAGGCCCCATTTAGATTATGCAGTTCAGTTTTGGTCGCCATATTATAGAATGGATATAAATTCACTTGATCAGAAAGTAAAGGAAGTACCTAAGCAAACATTAGTTGTGGGAGATTCCCAGATAAGGTATTTGGATAGAACGTTTTGTGCTAGAGATAGGGGGAACAGGTTAAGGGTTTGCTATCCCGGAGCTGGCATTGGTGATATTATAAACAACATGAATGATATTATGGCTGGTAATGGGAACAATCCCATTATTTGCATTAGCGTGGGAGGAAATGATGTTGGTCGAGTCAGGAGTGAGGAACTGATTCAGAGGTATAAAACAGCCATAGAGTTAGTTAGGAGCAAGGGAGGAATCCCGATCATATGTGGCATTCTTCCAAGAAAGGGAGTGGGAAATGAATGGATATCGAGGGCACTTGGTGTCAATTGCCGGCTGGAAAGATATTGCAAATCAAATGCAATATCTTTCATAGACAACTGGGAACACTTCTATGGAAGAAATGAAATGTATGCTCGTGATGGGGTGCATCTATCGAGAGCTGGGGTTGTTGCTGTTGCGAACTCGCTAGAAGAAGTGGTTAGAGGTGTTTGTTTGGGTTTAAACTGTTAGTAGATAGAGGTATGGGAATTGATTTGGAGGAAGGAGGTAAGAACATAAGAACATAAGAACATAAGAACAAAGGTAACTGCAGAAGGCCTATTGGCCCATGCGAGGCAGCTCCTATTCTATAACCACCCAATCCCACTCATATACTTGTCCAACCCGTGCTTGAAACAATCGAGGGACCCCACCTCCACAATGTTACGCGGCAATTGGTTCCACAAATCAACAACCCTGTTACTGAACCAGTATTTACCCAAGTCTTTCCTAAATCTAAACTTATCCAATTTATACCCATTGTTTCGTGTTCTGTCCTGTGTTGATACTTTTAATACCCTATTAATATCCCCCCGGTTATGTCCATTCATCCACTTGTAAACCTCTATCATGTCACCTCTAACTCTTCGCCTTTCCAGTGAATGCAACTTAAGCTTTGTTAATCTTTCTTCATATGAAAGATTTCTAATTTGGGGAATTAACTTAGTCATCCTACGCTGGACACGTTCAAGTGAATTTATATCCATTCTATAATATGGCGACCAAAACTGAACTGCATAATCTAAATGGGGCCTAACTAGAGCAAGATATAGCTTGAGAACCACACCAGGTGTCTTGTTACTAACGCTGCGATTAATAAATCCAAGTGTCCGATTTGCCTTATTACGAACATTTATGCATTGATCCTTTTGTTTTAAATTCTTACTAATCATAACTCCCAGATCCCTTTCGCAATCCGACTTCGCAATCACAACACCATCTAGCTCGTATCTTGTAACTCTATCATCATTACCTAACCTCAGAACTTTACATTTATCAGCATTAAACTGCATCTGCCAATCCTTTGACCATTTCAAAACCCTATCTAGATCAACTTGAAGTGATAGTGAGTCCTCCTCCGAATTAATTCCCCTACCGATTTTCGTATCATCGGCAAATTTGCAAATGTTGCTACTCAAACCTGAATCTAAATCATTTATATATATTATAAACAACAGAGGTCCCAGGACAGAGCCTTGAGGTAATAAAAGTATGTGTTTGTGGGAGAAAGGAATTGGCAAAACGATCAGGGAAAGAGAAGGTCCGCAAAATAACAATTCACTTAGGGTATATTACACTAACAGTAGAAGTCTAAGAAATAAAATTAACGAATTAAATGCTCTTGTCTGCACAGAAAAAATAGATATTATTGCACTTACCGAAACGTGGATGAATGTAGAAAATAGAGAACTATTAGCTGAATATCAAATATATGGATTTAAACTATTTCACACAGATAGATATATTAGACGAGGAGGTGGAGTAGCCATATATGTTAGGGATAATTTGAAATGTAGTCTCAAAGAGGGAATCAAAACAGAGCCACACACAGAAACTATTTGGATTGAATTAAACGAAAAAGCTAATAATATTATAATAGGAGTAATATATAGGCCACCAAATTTAGACAGAATGGAAGCAAAGCATCTATGGGATGAAATATCTAGAGCATCTAGATCTAACAGTATTTATGTCATGGGTGACTTTAATTTTAGCGGAATAAACTGGTTGAACAAAACAGGGAATAGTGAAGCAGAAGATTTTCTAGAATTAATTGACGATTGCTTTCTTACGCAACACATTAAGGAACCAACACGGGAAAATAATATTTTAGATTTAGTGTTAACTAACAGGGAAACGCAAATTAATGACATCGAAATAGGGAGTGAGCTAGGGAGCAGTGATCACAAAGAAATCAGATTTAGCATAGAATGGAATAGACCAGTAGGAGAAAATTCTGTTAAAGTGCCAGATTTTCGAAAAGCTGATTTTAATAGCCTAAGAAATTTTTTGGGTCAAATTGATTGGAAAGGCTTGGGTATGGGGTGTGGGCCGGTCTTGGAGCGAGACATGAACCCAGCGATAGGTGACTTAAATGGGGATTTCGATGTGGATTCAATATATAACTTATTTAAGAATATTCTAAACAAAGCACAGGAACGTAGTATACCATACAAATTGAATCGATCGTATACTAATGACCCAAAGTGGATAACAAAGAATTTGAAGAACCTTATAGGTAAAAAGAGAGCTTGGTACAAAAGGATTAAAAATGGGGAGGTCACTTTAGAACAGGAATTCGTACAACTGGTTAGAAATGTTAAAAAAGAGATAAGGAAAGCAAAAAGAAACTATGAAGTTCGCATAGCAGGGCAAGCAAAGACAAATCCTAAAGGGTTTTTTCAGTTATATCGTACTAAGACTAGGGAAAGGATAGGTCCATTAAAAACTGAGACAGGTCAAATAACAGATAGTGATGAAGAGATGAGTAGTATTTTTAATAAATATTTTGTATCTGTATTTACTAAAGAGGAACTTAACAATATGCCTTCAGCCGAACAAGTCTATGTGGGTGGGGACGAGGACAGGTTGACGAGTTTAGCAGTTACCAGGGAGGATGTTCTTAAACAAATAGTAAAACTCAAACCAAACAAATCCCCAGGGCCGGATGAAGTGTTTGCTAGGGTGCTTAAAGAATGCAAAGAGGAGCTTTGTGACCCACTGTCAACCATATTTAATAAATCAATAGAGTCAGGCAGAGTGCCAGAGTTTTGGAAAGTTGCTAATGTGATACCAGTTTTTAAGAAAGGAGATAGATCACTTGCGTCTAACTATCGACCAATTAGCCTAACGTCTATTGTGGGAAAGTTACTCGAATCTATAATAGCAAATAAAATTCGTCTTCATCTTGAAAAACATAAATTAATAATTGAGTCGCAACATGGTTTTATAAATGGCCGTTCATGTTTAACAAATTTGTTATCTTTTTATTCTAGCATTGTTGAGGCAGTTGATAGTGGTAAGGATTGCGATGTTGTATACCTTGACTTTAGCAAAGCTTTTGATACAGTGCCACATGAAAGACTGATTAAAAAAATAGAGTCTCATGGTATTGGGGGTGCTATATTAAGCTGGATTAGGGCATGGCTATAAGAACATAAGAACAAAGGTAACTGCAGAAGGCCTATTGGCCCATGCGAGGCAGCTCCTATTCTATAACCACCCAATCCCACTCATATACTTGTCCAACCCGTGCTTGAAACAATCGAGGGACCCCACCTCCACAATGTTACGCGGCAATTGGTTCCACAAATCAACAACCCTGTTACTGAACCAGTATTTACCCAAGTCTTTCCTAAATCTAAACTTATCCAATTTATATCCATTGTTTCGTGTTCTGTCCTGTGTTGATACTTTTAATACCCTATTAATATCCCCCCGGTTATGTCCATTCATCCACTTGTAAACCTCTATCATGTCACCCCTAACTCTTCGCCTTTCCAGTGAATGCAACTTAAGCTTTGTTAATCTTTCTTCATATGAAAGATTTCTAATTTGGGGAATTAACTTAGTCATCCTACGCTGGACACGTTCAAGTGAAATTATATCCATTCTATAATATGGCGACCAAAACTGAACTGCATAATCTAAATGGGGCCTAACTAGAGCAAGATATAGCTTGAGAACCACACCAGGTGTCTTGTTACTAACGCTGCGATTAATAAATCCAAGTGTCCGATTTGCCTTATTACGAACATTTATGCATTGATCCTTTTGTTTTAAATTCTTACTAATCATAACTCCCAGATCCCTTTCGCAATCCGACTTCGCAATCACAACACCATCTAGCTCGTAACATGTAACTCTATCATCATTACCTAACCTCAGAACTTTACATTTATCAGCATTAAACTGCATCTGCCAATCCTTTGACCATTTCAAAACCCTATCTAGATCAACTTGAAGTGATAGTGAGTCCTCCCCCGAATTAATTTCCCTACCGATTTTCGTATCATCGGCAAATTTGCAAATGTTGCTACTCAAACCTGAATCTAAATCATTTATATATATTATAAACAACAGAGGTCCCAGGACAGAGCCTTGAGGCACTCCACTTACAACATTTTCCCACTCTGACTTGATTCCATTTATACTAACTCTCTGTTTCCTTTGGTATAGCCATGCCCTAATCCAGCTTAATATAGCACCCCCAATACCATGAGACTCTATCTTTTTAATCAGTCTTTCATGTGGCACTGTATCAAAAGCTTTGCTAAAGTCAAGGTATACAACATCGCAATCCTTACCACTATCAACTGCCTCAACAATGCTAGAATAAAAAGATAACAAATTTGTTAAACATGAACGGCCATTTATAAAACCATGTTGCGACTCAATTATTAATTTATGTTTTTCAAGATGAAGACGAATTTTATTTGCTATTATAGATTCGAGTAACTTTCCCACAATAGACGTTAGGCTAATTGGTCGATAGTTAGACGCAAGTGATCTATCTCCTTTCTTAAAAACTGGTATCACATTAGCAACTTTCCAAAACTCCGGCACTCTGCCTGACTCTATTGATTTATTAAATATGGTTGACAGTGGGTCACAAAGCTCCTCTTTGCATTCTTTAAGCACCCTGGCAAACACTTCATCCGGCCCTGGGGATTTGTTTGGTTTGAGTTTTACTATTTGTTTAAGAACATCCTCCCTGGTAACTGTTAAACTCGTCAACCTGTCCTCGTCCCCACCCACATATATATACCTATACCTATATATATATATACCTATATATATACCTATATATTGGTTTCCTATACCAAAGGAAACAGAGAGTTAGTATAAATGGAATCAAGTCAGAGTGGGAAAATGTTGTAAGTGGAGTGCCTCAAGGCTCTGTCCTGGGACCTCTGTTGTTTATAATATATATAAATGATTTAGATTCAGGTTTGAGTAGCAACATTTGCAAATTTGCCGATGATACGAAAATCGGTAGGGAAATTAATTCGGAGGAGGACTCACTATCACTTCAAGTTGATCTAGATAGGGTTTTGAAATGGTCAAAGGATTGGCAGATGCAGTTTAATGCTGATAAATGTAAAGTTCTGAGGTTAGGTAATGATGATAGAGTTACAAGATACGAGCTAGATGGTGTTGTGATTGCGAAGTCGGATTGCGAAAGGGATCTGGGAGTTATGATTAGTAAGAATTTAAAACAAAAGGATCAATGCATAAATGTTCGTAATAAGGCAAATCGGACACTTGGATTTATTAATCGCAGCGTTAGTAACAAGACACCTGGTGTGGTTCTCAAGCTATATCTTGCTCTAGTTAGGCCCCATTTAGATTATGCAGTTCAGTTTTGGTCGCCATATTATAGAATGGATATAAATTCACTTGAACGTGTCCAGCGTAGGATGACTAAGTTAATTCCCCAAATTAGAAATCTTTCATATGAAGAAAGATTAACAAAGCTTAAGTTGCATTCACTGGAAAGGCGAAGAGTTAGGGGTGACATGATAGAGGTTTACAAGTGGATGAATGGACATAACCGGGGGGATATTAATAGGGTATTAAAAGTATCAACACAGGACAGAACACGAAACAATGGATATAAATTGGATAAGTTTAGATTTAGGAAAGACTTGGGTAAATACTGGTTCAGTAACAGGGTTGTTGATTTGTGGAACCAATTGCCGCGTAACATTGTGGAGGTGGGGTCCCTCGATTGTTTCAAGCACGGGTTGGACAAGTATATGAGTGGGATTGGGTGGTTATAGAATAGGAGCTGCCTCGTATGGGCCAATAGGCCTTCTGCAGTTACCTTTGTTCTTATGTTCTTATGTTCTTATGAACGTGTCCAGCGTAGGATGACTAAGTTAATTCCCCAAATAAGAAATCTTTCATATGAAGAAAGATTAACAAAGCTTAAGTTGCATTCACTGGAAAGGCGAAGAGTTCGGGGTGACATGATAGAGGTTTACAAGTGGGTGAATGGACATGGATATTTATAGGGTATAAATAGGGTATAGGGTACAACAAAGGGGATATTTATAGGGTATTAAAAGTATCAACACAAGACAGAACACGAAACAATGGGTATAAATTGGATAAGTTTAGATTTAGGAAAGACTTGGGTAAATACTGGTTCAGTAACAGGGTTGTTGATTTGTGGAACCAATTGCCGCGTAACATTGTGGAGGTGGGGTCCCTCGATTGTTTCAAGCATGGGTTGGACATGTATATGAGTGGGATTGGGTGGTTATAAATAGGAGCTGCCTCGTATGGGCCAGCAGGCCTTCTGCAGTTGCCTTTGTTCTTATGTTCTTAGTACGATATAACTGAAAAAAAACTTTAGGATTTGTCTTGCCCTGCTATGCGAACATCATAGTTTCTTTTTGCTTTCCTTATCTCTTTTTTAACATTTCTAACCAGTTGTACGAATTCCTGTTCTAAAGTGACCTCCCCATTTTTAATCCTTTTGTACCAAGCTCTCTTTATACCTATAAGGTTCTTCAAATTCTTTGTTTGAAATGGTCAAATGATTGGCAAATGCAGTTTAATGCTGATAAATGTAAAGTTCTGAGGTTAGGAAATGATGATAGAGTTACAAGATACGAGCTAGATGGTGTTGAGATTGCGAAGTCGGATTGCGAAAGGGATCTGGGAGTTATGATTAGTAAGAATTTAAAACAAAAGGATCAATGCATGAATGTTCGTAATAAGGCGAATAGGACACTGGGATTTATTAATCGAAGCGTTAGTAACAAGACACCTGGTGTGGTTCTTAAGCTATATCTTGCTCTGGTTAGGCCCCATTTGGATTATGCAGTTCAGTTTTGGTCGCTGATAAATGTAAAGTTCTGAGGCTAGGAAATGATGATAGAGTTACAAGATACGAGCTAGATGGTGTTGAGATTGCGAAGTCGGATTGCGAAAGGGATCTGGGAGTTATGATTAGTAAGAATTTAAAACAAAAGGATCAATGCATGAATGTTCGTAATAAGGCGAATAGGACACTGGGATTTATTAATCGAAGCGTTAGTAACAAGACACCTGGTGTGGTTCTTAAGCTATATCTTGCTATGGTTAGGCCCCATTTGGATTATGCAGTTCAGTTTTGGTCGCCGTATTATAGAATGGATATAAATTCACTTGAACGTGTCCAACGTAGGATGACTAAGTTAATTCCCTAAATTAGAAATCTTTCATATGAAGAAAGATTAACAAAGCTTAAGTTGCATTCACTGGAAAGGCGAAGAGTTAGGGGTGACATGATAAAAGTTTACAAGTGGATGAATGGACATAACAGGGGGGATATTAATAGGGTATTAAAAGCATCAACACAAGACAGAACACGAAACAATGGGTATAAATTGGATAAGTTTAGATTTAGGAAAGACTTGGGTATATACTGGTTCAGTAACAGGGTTGTTGATTTGTGGAACCAATTGCCGCGTAACGTGGTGCAGGTGGGGTACCTCGATTGTTTCTAGCGCGGGTTGGACAAGTATATGAGTGGGATTGGGTGGGTATAGATAGGAGCTGCCTCGTATGGGCCAATATGCCTTCTGCAGTTACCTTTGTTCTTATGTTCTTAATGCGACTTCGCAATCTCAACACCATCTAGCTCATATCTTGTAACTCTATCATCATTACCTAGCCTCAGAACTTTACATTTATCAGCATTAAACTGCATCTGCCAATCCTTTGACCATTTCAAAACCCTATTTAGATCAACTTGAAGAGATAGTGAGTACTCCTCCGAATTAATTTCCCTACCGATTTTCGTATCATCGGCAAATTAGCAAATGTTGCTACTCAAACCTGAATCTAAATCATTTATATATATTATAAACAACAGAGGTCCCAGGACAGAGTCCTGAGGCACTCCACTTACAACATTTTCCCACTCTGACTTGATTCCATTTATACTAACTCTCTGTTTCCTTTGGTATAGCCATGCCCTAATCCAGCTTAATATAGCACCCCCAATACCATGAGCCTCTATCTTTTTAATCAGTCTTTCATGTGGCACTATATCAAAAGCTTTGCTAAAGTCAAGGTATACAACATCACAATCCCTACCACTATCAACTGCCTCAACTATGCTAGAATAAAAAGATAGCAAATTTGTTAAACATGAACGGCCATTTATAAAACCATGTTGCGACTCAATTATTAATTTATGTTTTTCAAGATGAAGACGAATTTTATTTGCAATTATAGATTCGATTCGAGATTATAGATTCGTTAGGCTAATTGGTCGATAGTTAGACGCAAGTGATCTATCTCCTTTCTTAAAAACTGGTATCACATTAGCAACTTTCCATAACTCTGGCATTCTACCTAACTCTATTGATTTATTAAATATGGTAGACAGTGGCTCGGAAAGCTCCTCTTTGCATTCTTTAAGTACCCTGGCAAACACTTCATCCGGCCCTGTGATTTGTTTGGTTTTAGTTTTACTATTTGTTTAATTACATCCTCCCTGGTAACTGCTAAACAAGTCAACCTGTCCTCCTCCCCACCTACATATATTTGTTCGGCTGAAGGCATATTGTTTAGCTCCTCTTTAGTAAACACAGATGCAAAATATTTATTAAAAATACATCTCCTCGTCATTATCCGTTATTTGACCTGTCTTAGTTTTTAATGGACCTATCCTTTCCCTAGTCTTAGTTCGATATAACTGGTAAAACTCTTTAGGATTTGTCTTTGCTTGCCCTGCTATGCGAACTTTGTAGTTTCTTTTTGCTTTCCTAATCTCTTTTTTAATATTTCTAACCAGTTGTACGAATTCCTGTTCTAAAGTGACCTCCCCATTTTTAATCCTTTTGTACCAAGCTCTCTTTATACCTATAAGGTTCTTCAAATTATTAGTTATCCACTTTGGGTCTTTAGTATTCGATCTATTCAATTTGTATGGTATACTACATTCCTGTGCTTTGTTTAGAATATTCTTAAATAAGTTATATATTGAATCCACATCGAAATCCCCATTTACGTCACCTGTCGCTGGGTTTAGGTCTAGTCCACACCCCATACCCAAGACATTCCAATCTATTTGACCGAAAAAATTTCTTAGGCCATTAAAATCAGTTTTTCGAAAATCAGGCACTTTAACAGAATTTTTTCCTACAAATGTATTCCATTCTATGCTAAATCTGATTTCTTTATGATCACTGTTCCCTAGCTCACTCCATATTTCCATGCCCTTAATTTGTGTTTCCCTGTTAGTTAACACTAAATCTAAAATATTATTTCCCCGCATTGGTTCCTTAACATGTTGCGTAAGAAAGCAATCGTCAATTAATTCTAGAAAATCTTCTGCTTCATTATTCCTTGTTTTGTTCACCCAGTTTATTCCACTAAAATTAAAGTCACCCATGACATAAATATTGTTAGATCTAGATGCTCTAGATATTTCATCCCATAGATGCTTTGCTTCCATTCTGTCTAAATTTGGTGGCCTATATATAACTCCTATTATAATATTATTTGCTTTTTCGTTTAATTCTATCCAAATAGTTTCAGTGTGTTGCTCAGTTTTGAATCCCTCTTTGAGACTACATTTCAAATTGTCCCTAACATATATGGCTACTCCCCCTCCTCGTCTAATATATCTATCTGTGTGAAATAGTTGAAATCCATTTATTTGATATTCAGCTAATAGTTCTCTATTTTCTACATTCATCCACGTTTCGGTAAGTGCAATAATATCTATTTTTTCTGTACAGACAAGAGCATTTAACTCGTTTATTTTGTTTCTTAGAATTCTACTGTTAGTGTAATATACCCTAAGTGAATTGTTATTTTGAGGCCCTTCTCTTGCTCTGATCATTTTGCTAATTTGTTTCTCCAACAAACACATACTTTTATTACCTCCTTCCTCCCTATCAATTCCCATACCACTATCTACTAACACTTTAAACCCAAACAAATGCCTCTAACCACTGATTCCAACGAGTTCGCAACAGCAACAACCCCAACCCTCTATAAATGCACCCCATCACGAGCATACATTTCATTTCTTCCATAGAAGTGATCCCAGTTGTCTATGAAAGATATTGCATTTGATTTGCAATATCTTTCCAGCCGGCAATTGACACCAAGTGCCCTCGACAACCATTCATTCCCAACGCTCTTTCTCGGAAGAATGCCACATATGATCGGGATTCCTCCCTTGCTCCTAACTAGTTCTGTGGCTTTGTTAAATTTCTTTATCAGTTCCTCACTCCTAACTCGTCCAACATCATTACCCCCCACACTAATACAAATAATGGGTTTGTTCCCATTTCCCATCATAATATCTCTCATGTTGTCAACAATATCTCCAATTCCAGCTCCCGGATAGCAGACCCTTAAACTGTTCCCCCTATCTCTGGCACAAAACGTCCTGTCTAAATACCTCACCTGGGAATCTCCCACAACCAAAATACGTTTAGGTTCCTCCTTAACTTTCTGAGCACTTTGAGGGGCCTGTGCTTCATTGCTCTTCGTTGATTTCCGTTTCGAGTGAACTGCAGGCGAACCACAGCACTCGTCTTCCAACACGGCAAATGAATTTGCTGTAAATAGGGCGTCTGTAGGCGTCCTTGTGAAGGTCTTCTTAAGACCCCTGTCCTTAACGACTTTCCACGACGAGGTCTTGTTAATATTGGTCTCCTCCTTCGTTTCTTCCCGATATTTCAGCTGTCGTACCTCCTCTCGTAGGTAATCCATCTCTGGTCTCAGAGTTCCAACTAGATTCAGCAAGTCCTTCACTAATCCTTCCATTATTGCGTTAATAATGTTATTACAATCGGAGCTCCAGCAAACACAACCTCTCACTGAGAGTCTTGTTACTAATGCTGCGATTAATAAATCAGAGTGTCCGATTTGCCTTATTACGAACATTCATGCATTGATCCTTTTGTTTTAAATTCTTACCATCATTACTCCGAGATCCCTTTCGTAATCCTACTTCGCAATCTCAACACCATCTAGTTCGTATCTTGTAACGTATCTTCATTACCTAGCCTCAGAACTTTACATTTATCAGCATTAAACCGCATCTGCCAATCCTTTGACCATTTCAAAACCCTATCTAGATCAATAGTGATAGTGAGTCCTCCTCCGAATTAATTTCCCTACCGATTTTCGTATCTTCGGCAAATTTGCAAATGTTCCTACTCAAACCTGAATCTAAACCATTTATATGTATTATAAACAACAGAGGTCCCAGGACGGAGCTATGAGGCACTCCACTTACAACATTTTCCCACTCTGACTTGACTCCATTTATACTAACTCTCTGTTTCCTTTGGTATAGCCATGCCCCAATCCAGCTTAATATAGCACCCCTAATACCATGAGCCTCTATCTCGTTAATCAGTCTTTCATGTGGCACTGTATCAAAAGCTTTGCTAAACTCAAGGTGCACAACATCACAATCCTTACCACTATCAACCGCCTCAACTATGCTAGAATAAAAAGATAACGAATTTGTTAAACATGAACGGCCATTTATAAAACCCTGTTGCGACTCAATTATTAATTTATGTTTTTCAAGATGAAGACGAATTTTATTTGCAATTATAGATTCGAGTAACTTTCCCACAATAGACGTTAGGCTAATTGGTAGATAGTTAGACGCAAGTAATCTATCTCCTTTTTTAAAAACTGGTATCACATTAGCAACTTTCCATAACTCTGGCACTCTGCCTGACTCTATTGATTTATTAAATATGGTAGACATTGGGTCGCAAAGCTCCTCTTTGCATTCTTTAAGCAGCCTGGCAAACACTTCATCCGGTCCTGGGGATTTGTTTGGTTTAGTTTTACTATTTGTTTAAGAACATCCTCCCTGGTAACTGCTAAACTCGTCAACCTGTCCTCTTCCCCACAAACATAGACCTGTTCGGCTGAAGGCATATTGTTAAGTTCCTCTTTAGTAAATACAGATACAAAATATTAAAAAAAAAATACTACTCATCTCTTCATCACTATCTGTTATTTGACCTGTCTCAGTTTTTAATGGACCTATCCTTTTCCTAATCTTTGTTCGGTATAATTGGAAAAATTATAGAAAGAAGAAGTTAGAAAGTTAGAACTATAGTTAGTTAGAACTATAGAAAGAAATTCGCATTGCTCTGCTATGCGAACTTCATAGTGTCTTTTTGCTTTCCTTATCTCTTTTTTAGAATTTCTAACCAGTTGTCCGAATTCCTGTTCTAAACAGACTTCCCCCATTCTTAATTCTTTTGTACCATGCTCTCTTTTTACCTATAAGGTTCATCAGATCCTTTGTTATCCACTTTGGATCATTAGTATTCGATCTATTCAATTTATATGGTATACTACATTCATGGGGTTTGGTTAAAATATTTTTAAATAGGTTATATTTTGAATCCACATCGAAAACCCCTTTTACGTCACCTATCGCTGGGTTAACGTCTAGCTTCAATACCGGCCCACAACTCATACCCAAGACTTTCCAATCTATTTGACCCCAAAAAATTCTTAGGCTATTGAAATCAGGTTTTCGAAAATCAGGCACTTTAACAGAATTTTCTCCTACAGATCTATTCCATTGAATGCTAAATCTAATTTCTTTATGATCACTGTTCCCTAGCTCACTCCCTATTTCGATGTCCTTAATTTGTGTTTCCCTGTTAGTTAACATTAAATCTAAATTATTATTTCCCCGCGTTGGTTCCTTAATGTGTTGCGTAAGAAAGCAATCGTCAATTATTTCCAGAAAATCTTCTGCTTCATTATTCCCTGTTTTGTTCAACCAGTTTATTCCACTAAAATTAAAGTCATCCATGACATAAGCACTGTTAGATCTAGATGTTCTAGATATTTAATCCCATAGATGCTCTGCTTCCATTCTGTCTAAATTTGGTGGCCGATATATAACTCCTATTATAATGTTAGTTGCTTTTTCGTTTAATTCTATATATGGGGAATATAAACCTGGATATGCGTATGGAAATGTCAAGACACACAAGCCTGGAAACCCACTTCGGCCAATCATTAGCCAGATACCCACACCCACGTACAGACTAGCGAAGTGACTCAACGGCCTACTGACTCCTTATGTCCCTTGCGCCTTCAGCCTGCAGTCGCTAAAGGAATTTGTTGACTTACTGCGGGGCACACGGGCCACAGGAATAAGAGCCTCGTTGGACGTAGAATTGCTGTTCACCAACGTACCAGTGGACGAGACAATCGGGATGATAGCCGACAGAGTGTATCGTGATCCAGCCTGTACTCCTCTTGACATACCAGAAAATATCCTAAGGAAACTACTCCAAGCTTGTACTAAAGAGGCACCCTTCTTGAGCCCGGATGGGCACATGTATATGCAAGTAGATGGGGTCGCCATGGGTTCTCCCCTAGGTGTCCTGTTTGCAAACTTCTACATGGGTACCATCGAGCAAAGAGTCTTAGTCGACATGAACTTGAAACCGGCCATATACTGCAGGTATGTTGACGACATTTTTACACAGGTACCTGATGTCAGACATCTGCAGGAGCTGAAGGAGGCATTTGAGTGGAGTTCCGTGCTGCGTTTCACTTACGAGATGGAAAAGGATGGGAAGCTGCCCTTTCTAGATGTAACAGTAATGGAAAAGAGCGGAGGTTTCCACACTGCAGTCTACACTAAGGAAACGAACATAGGAATGTGCCTAAATGCCAAAAGCGACTGCCCAGATAGGTACAAGAGGAGTGTTGTTGACGCATATGTCGACCGTGCTCTCAGCCACAGCTCAGAATGGAAGCAAGTCGACGAAGAACTCTGTAGGGTAAGGCAGGTCCTAGTCAACAACGGCTTCTCCAATGGTATCGTCGAAGACATCATAAGAAGGATAGTGAAATGCCATGCAACCTCTGAAGAGACAACCAATACAACACCTATACCCCCTATTAGACTATTTTACATGAACTTCTTTTCCACAGCTCATAAAATGGAGGAAAGGGTCCTGAAAGATATTGTTAATAGAAACGTTATCCCTACAGACAAAAATCAGAGGATAGAACTGACGATTTACTATAAAACCAGAAAAACGGCCAGCCTACTCATGAGAAACTCTCCAGACACAAAACAGAACGCTTTAAAAGAGACCAACGTCGTCTATGCCTTCAAATGCCCTCTTGGGGACTGTAAGCTCCAAAAAACCCAGTATATAGGCAAGACAACAACATCTCTTTCTAGGCGTTTAACGATGCATAAGCAACAGGGCTCCATTAAGGATCATATAATCTCTTCCCAAACCAGACCATTGCCAGAGAAATCGTAATAAACAACACAGAAATCATCGATAGATACAGCGATAGCAGGTGGCTTGACGTTTGCGAGGCATTACACATCAAAAAGTCAACACCAGCCATCTACAGCCAATTAATGCACAACTATATTCTACCCACCTCAAGACTCCGCTCCAATATAGAAGCATCAAGAAATATGGACCAATAGGCTTTCTACAATCACTTCTATTCAATACCCATTGTTTCGTGTTCTGTCTTGTGTTGATGAAATTAATACCTTATTAAATACCACCTCACCCCATCCACCTCACTCAAATGTATATATATATATATATATATATATATATAATATATATATATATATATATATATATATATATATATATATATATATATATATATATATATATATATATATATATATATATCTTCTATATATATATAGATATATAGATATATATATATATATAGATATATATATATATATATATATAAATATATATATATATATATATATATATATATATATATATATATATATATATATGTCGTACCTAGTAGCCAGAACGCACTTCTCAGCCTACTATGCAAGGCCCGATTTGCCTAATAAGCCAAGTTTTCCTGAATTAATATATTTTCTCTAATTTTTTTCTTATGAAATGATAAAGCTACCCATTTCATTATGTATGAGGTCAATTTTTTGTTATTGGAGTTAAAATTAACGTAGATATATGACCAAACCTAACCAACCCCACCTAACCTAACCTAACCAATCTTTGTAGGTTAGGTTAGGTTAGGTAGCAGAAAAAGTTAGGTTAGGTTAGGTTAGGTAGGTTAGGTAGTCGAAAAACAATTAATTCGTGAAAACTTGGCTTATTAGGCAAATCGGGCCTTGCATAGTAGGCCGAGAAGTGCGTTCTGGCTACTAGGTACGACATATATATATATAAATATATATATATATATATATATATATATATATATATATATATATATAAATATATATATATATATATATATATATATATATTTAGGGCCCTTGGGAGATGGTGGTCTTTGGTGTGTATAAATACTCCGAAATTACCATCTCTTTTAAGGGTCTGAGCGTGGTGCAGTGGGTTAAAGGCGTACCTGTTATGCAAGCTGCTGGAAGGCTTCTGTGCTGGCTAGGGTTCGAGTCTCCTGGTGGGAAAGTGTTCTAAAGTTGTATATATATATATTTTGACGATAATCTCCTTCAAGAGATTGAGCCTGCTCTTCCCTCCAAAAATACGTCGCTACAAATATATAAAACTACTATGGAAGAAATGTCCAACAACGACAACAACATCTCCAAGGTTTGCCAGAGAGCAAAACGTATGCAGCCAGGAACACCTGCTCCACCTCAAACCGCCAAACTTCCTGTCTTGTCGCCTGCTCGTCGCTGATTGGCTGCGGGGTCCAGCTGCAACTGCACTCCACCCACAATACTACTTGATGTCTGGGGCCGCCACGACCTCAGTCTTCAGAA
Source organism: Procambarus clarkii (assembly GCF_040958095.1). Classification (NCBI taxonomy): domain Eukaryota; kingdom Metazoa; phylum Arthropoda; class Malacostraca; order Decapoda; family Cambaridae; genus Procambarus; species Procambarus clarkii. Next base: position 42,371,879 of record NC_091156.1, on the reverse strand, counting down.
TATCCCGTGCTTTCGACAAGTTAACACGTCTCGTTGGTAGACTAAGCCCCAGGCTTACGTGTACTAAGAGAGGTGGCAGCTTGAAGCCAATATTCCGACACCTATTTACTTTGTTTGCCATAAACTTGTTATTTGTTCACTTGTCTTAACGTAACTTTTCATTTTGCCATTTGATTATTCTTATTACTTTGATTTTATTATACGAATTTGTATGTCCATTTTATTCATGTTTTGCTTTCTTTAACGTAATTAAAATTTCATTGTTAAAATTTACTTGTGTTTTGTGTGTCTTCTCCTTACCTTACCACAGACGAAGTTCCAGATTTTCTAATTTTTTTTTGTTTCTATGTGATGAGGCCATATCCCTAGCTTTGAACAGCCGAACACCAACGCGTTACCGTCACATATTATATGGGGGCCTGTCCTAGGAGCTTCACTCAGGTACTGGTGCCAAGTGGTAATTAATGGTAAGCGTATTTAACTTTGTTAACGTAGCTTTTACTATTTTTCATATTCAATTTCATTTTTTATATGGTGCGGTGTATTGTGCATTACGAGAGTAGCATATGGTAAAGGTGAGACAACTTTGAATTACGTGGTGACTGTAGGCCTCAGTCATACTCTTAATTGGTCATCTCTCCCTCCGTGTTATTACTCGTGTTTACCATCTTTGTCCCTTGGATATTTCTCATTTTTGACAGATCATCATATTGGTACCCTGGTACTGTGGTCTGCCCCGGGTCAAGTGCACCCAATCTTCTGCAATCTGACTGTAGGAGGACAAAGAGGGCCATAGTTCCTCTAGCTCGAACTTTAGTTGCTGAATTGGGACCTCAGCAGCAGTTCTCGTCACCAGTTGACACCTCGCACCCCTACACGTCAGTCAGAGATGATGATACATACAACGGTAGGGAATTAGCTTACTTTTTCAGAGCACAAAAGTTCGCTAATTCTGTAAGTATCATACTAATTCAGTAGGAAAAACTTGCTTTATGTCCTATAGAGACTTGGCAAGGTATGCCTACATCCTTGGACTACCAATTTTACTTTTGAGGCAATTAACTGTTTCATTTGTTTTCGAAACTCTGTTTCATTTGTTAGTAGGATTTTCTTGCCCTTATCCTCTTACATGAGTACCGGGTACAAGATTTCCTGCGCCCTTGATTTAAATTAATCATTTAACATCTTTTACTTAACTTTAATTGTTAAAGATCCCACAGGATCGGTACCAGTTGCCACGTTGTCCTGTTTCTGACATTCACTATAACTATATATTCGTGTACATTTATTTGCTAATTTCACAATGTTTCGTCTCCAAGCTTTCCGTGCAGATCCAGCAGGTACAATTGGGACTTTAAGTCATGCCAAGAGAGCTGAATTACAAACTCTTGCACATGAGTATAAACTAACAGTTCCCTACCAAGCCAACAAGAGTGACATACACAACCTGTTGCTGGATCATTTCTTAGAGCAAGGTAAGATAGACTCTGAAACTCATGTAACTTACTATATTGCAGATAAAACTGATTTGGCGACGATGAAACTCAAACTAGAGCTGGCCAAGATTGAACGTGAGCAGCAAAAAGAAGCAGCTGCCATACGAAGAGAAGAACAAGAACGAGAAATCGCCCTCAAGGAACGTGAAACTGCCTTGAGGAGGGAAGAACACGAACGTGAGGCTGCTTTGAGGAAGGAAGAACACGAACAAGAAATCGCCCTCAAGGAACGTGAACTCGCCCTCCAGGAACGTGAGGTTGCAGTGCTCCAGGAGCGGGAACGCGTACAGCTTGAAACAAAACGACGCGAGTTGGGGATGCAACGTGAACATGACAAGCAACAAGCGACTCTGGCTCTAGAGTGTCGTCAACGAGAATACACGTTGGAAACTTCACACCTCGCTCAACGCCAGCAAGCTACTGCCAATCTTCCCGTCAGTTTTAATATATCACATGCAAGTAAGTTAATGCCATCCTTTGTAGAAGCAGAAGTTGATGTGTTTTTCACCACCTTTGAAACCCTTGCTAATCAACTCAGTTGGCCTGTCGACCAATGGGCCACACTTCTCAGAGTCCATCTTACAGGTAGAGCTGCAGTCACACTCAGTACTCTGGCGTCTGAGAATGACTACCAGACTCTGAAACAAGCAGTGTTGGACGCCTACCTCCTCTCTACCGAAAGTTATAGAAGGAAATTCCGTGACCGCCTGAAGGCAAGTACCACTACCTTCCTCGAGTTTGCTAACACAAAACGGAGATATTTCATGAAATGGCTGGAAGCAGCACGTCTCTACTTTTACAGAACTCGTCAACCTGATGCTTGTTGAAGAATTCTTGAGACGTGTGCCGCCTCCTGTCCGTCTCTACTTAGCAAATAAAGAAGAAACCGACTACCTGAAGTGTGCTAAGTCGGCTGACACTTACAGCCTCATCCACCGGCTGACACCCGAACCATCCTCCAGTAAGAAGTCGTGGTACAGTTACGAGAAAGTGAACACCGATCAAGCTGGCTCGCAATTGTACTGCAAGTATTGTAGACTCTATGGACACACCATAGACAAGTGTGGTAAGTCTCAATACAAGGGAACCACTGACCCACAGAAACCCAAACCAACTCCTCCTAAGTCCGGTAAGCCTGTGATGAATGTTGGTGTTAATGTTAATGATCTTTCTCTTTTCAGTAACCACCTGTATACTGGAACTGTCTCTGCCAACGGTTCAAATCTGGAGGGACGTTTCAAATTGAAGATCTTGAGGGACACAGCGGCTCTTCAATCGATCATCTTGAAGTCGGCTGTGCCCAACATCGTCTACACCGGAGAAACTGTCTTCATCACTGACCTCACTGCTACCACTCCATACCCTCTCGCCAGAGTCCACCTGGATTGTCCCTACGTGAACGGAGAAGTCCAAGTCGCCGTCAGGGAAAAGCCTTTTCCCATGCCTGGAGTGCAACTTCTCCTAGGCAACGACTTGGCAGAAGACCTGCAACCGACCAACCTGATCGTCATGGACAAACCCCAGGTGTGTAACTCTGTGCCAATAAACCCTATTCTAGCGTATGTTCCAGCAGAGGTTCAAGAGAGTGATGAAGTTTCTCCTCCGGTTCTTGTGACCACCCGTGCACAAGCCGCACGTCCACAGCCAGCTGACTCTACTGCTACCGCTGTCCCTCAAGACCCTCAGAAACTACCCCCGAATCTGACCAAGTTGGAGTTCCGTAAGTTGCAGAGGGAAGATCTTACTTTAACACCATTGTTTTTCCAGGCTGAGACTCAACCCGACAGTATTCCTGGGTTCTTCCTAGAGAACGACTTGCTCTACCGCAGATATAGACCCAGTAAACTGAAGGAGGAGGACGATTGGGCCAACATCGAACAACTTGTGATTCCTACCAGCCTGCGGCCCACTATTCTACACCTGGCCCACGGAGCACTCTCCCACTACGGCTTCAACAAGACTTACCATGGAATTCGTCAAGACTACTACTGGCCAGGTATGGTAAATAGCGTCAAACAGTACGTAAAACAGTGTCATACATGTCAGATGGCAGGCAAACCGAACATCTCCATTCCCAGAGCGCCACTGATTCCCATACAGGTGCCTGCGGAACCTTTCCACAGACTCATAATAGACTGTGTTGGTCCTTTACCTCGGACCAGTTCAGGTAACGCCTATATCCTACCACCAGATTTCCCATAGCAGTTCCAGTGAAGAACATCACGGCTGCTACGGTTGTAAAACATCTATTGAAGATCTTCACTCAATACGGATTTCCCAGGGAGATTCAGAGCGACTGTGGTACCAACTTCACCAGTGATCTCTTCAAAAGGACACTGGAGGAGTTCAACATCAAACAGGTATTGTCCAGCCCCTATCATCCTGCTTCACAGGGTTCTCTTGAACGTAGTCATCAGACTATCAAAGCACTCTTGAAAAAGTTTTGTAGTGAAACCTTTAAGGATTGGGATAAGCAAATCGACCTTATAATGTGTATTTACAGAAGTCTCCCCAATGAGTCCCTAGGAGTATCTCCTTATGAGATGCTCTACGGCCGTAAGTGCCGTACTCCCCTTAAGGCTTTCAAAGACTCTCTCAGAGATGCCACCTTCAGTGAGCATCAGAATGTGCCCCAGTTTCTTCAAAACCTTCAACACATTCTAGAGAGAGTCCACCGTTTTGCCCATGATAATCTATTGAAAGCCCAGGAGAGGATGAAGACTCATTACGACCAGACCAGCAAAGTAAGAAAATTCAAGCCGGGAGACTTCGTCCTAGCATACTTCCCTATCCCTGGTTCACCTTTACAAAACAGGTTTTCAGGACCCTACCGCGTCAAAGAGTGCAGAAATAACAACAACTACGTAATAGAGACTCCAGATAGGCGGCGGAAGACCCAGCTGTGCCACGTCAACCTCCTGAAGCAATATAATGGTACTCCTCCCACTGTCCTAATTAATTATTCCACCTTCACAGAACCCTACATCCAGAGTGAGACCTTCCCAGCTTCTCCTCCCGAAAGCTCTGACAAGGAGTCAGCGCTTTCTAATTCCGAAATCCTTAATGATCTTCCCAAATACTTTCAGGATAATCCTAGTGCACCTCTTGTCAAGATCTTCAGAGAACATCAGGAGTTGTTCCGAGATGACCCCAAAGAGTGTAATGTTACCCAGCACGACATCCAACTGCTCCCCGACACCCGGCCGATTCGTCAACCCTTCTACCGAATCAGCCCGAGCAAGAAGGAAGTCATGCGTGCTGAGGTGCAATACCTCTTGGATCATGGACTGGCTACACCTTGTGAGTCCCCCTGGGCCTCACCTTGTATCTTGGTGCCCAAACCCCAAGGTAAGGTGCGGTTATGTACTGACTATCGAAAACTCAATCAAGTAACTGTCAAGGATGCTTACCCCTTGCCTAGGATAGATGACATCCTTGACGCCATTGGTAGTGCCCAGTACTTGTCCCAAGTGGACTTGCTTAAGGGGTACTATCAAGTGTGTCTAACGGAGCGCGCTAAAGAGATATCTGCCTTCATCACTCCTTTTGGACTTTTCAGATATGAACGCCTTCCTTTCGGACTATGTAATGCCCCGGCCACCTTTCAGAGAGCTGTCAACTGTGTCATCCAGGGCTTGGATAACACATACGCCTACCTGGACGATATCGTCGTAGCATCCAACACCTGGAGTGAACATCTGCTCCAGCTGCGACGTCTGTTCTCCAAGCTCCTGACAGCCGGCCTCACCATCAACCTGGGCAAGTCCACCTTCGCGAAAGGTAAAGTGCGTTATCTGGGTCATGTTATTGGGAGTGGCAGCCTAGCTCCGTTAGACTCACACACTCAAGCCATCCAACAGTATCCACAGCCTACCACCAGGAAGCAGCTCCTGCGCTTCCTTGGTCTTGCCTCCTACTACCGTAGGTTTGTGAGGAATTTCAGTACAGTCGCCACACCTCTAATTCTATTAACCAGTCCCAAGCAACGGTATAATTGGACCATGCAGCAAACCGTTGCTTTCGAACAACTCAAATTCCTCCTCTGTTCTAATCCCATTCTCGCCTCACCAGATATCACCAAGCCTTTCGTCCTTCATGTCGACGCCAGTGGTACCGGCGTTGGTGGTGTCCTGATGCAACAACGAGGCGAGGAGGTTCTACCTGTCAGCTACTACAGCTACAAATTGAAACCACACCAGAGGAACTACAGCACTATTGAAAAGGAGCTACTATCCATCGTCCTGAACCTCCAACACTTCGCTCCGTACCTACAAGGCGCCAGGTCTACAACCATCTTCTCAGACCACAACCCTCTCCGCTTCCTACATCAAGCCCAATTCACCAACCAGCGTCTTCTACGATGGGCTTTGTATTTACAAGATTTCAACCTGGAGATCCGCTATATCAAGGGTTCTGACAACACCATAGCCGATGCCCTCTCCAGAGTTTATGAAGTAGAAGCGACTCCATCCATTACTCCACCACATAACGACGTACTTCTTCCAGAACCGCAGGCTTCGGGGGAGAGTTGTGACGATAATCTCCTTCAAGAGATTGAGCCTGCTCTTCCCTCCAAAAATACGTCGCTACAAATATATAAAACTACTAAGGAAGAAATGTCCAACAACGACAACAACATCTCCAAGGTTTGCCAGAGAGCAAAACGTATGCAGCCAGGAACACCTGCTCCACCTCAAACCGCCAAACTACCTGTCTTGTCGCCTGCTCGTCGCTGATTGGCTGCGGGGTCCAGCTGCAAATGCACTCCACCCACCATACTACTTGATGTCTGGGGCCGCCACGACCTCAGTCTTCAGAATATCCCGTGCTTTCGACAAGTTAACACGTCTCGTTGGTAGACTAAGCCCCAGGCTTACGTGTACTAAGAGAGGTGGCAGCTTGAAGCCAATATTCCGACACCTATTTACTTTGTTTGCCATAAACTTGTTATTTGTTCACTTGTCTTAACGTAACTTTTCATTTTGCCATTTGATTATTCTTATTACTTTGATTTTATTATACGAATTTGTATGTCCATTTTATTCATGTTTTGCTTGCTTTAACGTAATTAAAATTTCATTGTTAAAATTTACTTGTGTTTTGTGTGTCTTCTCCTTACCTTACCACAGACAAAGTTCCAGATTTTCTATTTTTTTTTGTTTCTATGTGACGAGGCCATACCCCTAGCTTTGAACAGCTGAACACCAACGCGTTACCGTCACAATATATATATATATATATATATATATGTCAATATATATATATATAAATGTCAAGACGCACAAGCCTGCAAACCCACTTCGGCCAATCATTAGCCAGATACCCACACCCACGTTCAGACTGGCGAAGCGACTCAACGGCCTGCTGACTCCTTATGTTCCTTGCGCCTTCAGCCTGAAGTCTCCAAAGGAATTTGTTGACTTACTGCTGGGCACACGGGCCACAGGGATAAGAGCCTCGTTGGACGTAGAATCGCTGTTTACCAACGTACCTGTGGACGAGACAATCGGAATGATAGCCGACAGAGTGTATCGTGATCCAGCCTGTACTCCTCTTGACATGCCAGAAAATATTCTGAGGAAACTACTCCAAGCTTGTACTAAAGAGGCACCCTTCTTGAGCCCGGATGGGCACATGTATAAGCAAGTAGATGGGGTCGCCATGGGTTCACCCCTAGGTGTCCTGTTTGCAAACTTCTACATGGGTACCATCGAGCAAAAAGTCTTAGTCGACATGAACTTGAAACCGGCCATATACTGCAGGTATGTTGACGACATTTTTACACAGGTACCTGATGTCAGACATCTGCAGGAGCTGAAGGAGGCATTTGAGCAGAGTTCCGTGCTGCGTTTCACTTACGAGATGGAAAAGGATGGGAAGCTGCCCTTTCTAGATGTAACAGTCATGGAAAAGGGCGGAGGTTTCCACACTGCAGTCTACACTAAGGAAACAAACATAGGAATGTGCCTAAATGCCAACAGCGACTGCCCTGACAGGTACAAGAGGAGTGTTGTTAACGCATATGTCGACCGTGCTCTCAGCCACAGCTCAGAATGGAAGCAAGTCGACGAAGAACTCTGTAGGGTAAGGCAGGTCCTAGTCAATAACGGCTTCTCCAATGGTTTCATCGAAGACATCATAAGAAGGAAAGTGAAAAGCCATGCAACCTCTGAAGAGACAACTAACACAACACCTATACCCCCTATTAGACTATTTTACAGGAACTTCTTTTCCACAGCTCATAAAACGGAGGAAAGGGTCCTGAAAGATATTGTTAATAGAAACGTTATCCCTACAGACAAAAATCAGAGGATACAACTGACGATTTACTATAAAACCAGAAAAACATCCAGCCTACTCATGAGCAACTCTCCAGACACAAAACAGAACGCTTTAAAAGAGACTAACGTCGTCTATGCCTTCAAATGCCCACTTGGGGACTGTAAGCTCCAAAAAACCCAGTATATAGGCAAGACAACAACATCTCTTTCTAGGCGTTTAACGATGCATAAGCAACAAGGCTCCATTAAGGAACATATAATCTCTTCCCACAACCAAACCATCGCCAGAGAAATCCTAGTAAACAACACAGAAATCATCGATAGATACAGCGATAGCAGGCGGCTTGACGTTTGCGAGGCACTACACATCAAGAAGTCAACACCAGCAATCAACAGCCAATTATTGCACAACTATATTCTACCCACCTCAAGACTCCGCTCCAATATAGAAGCATCAAGAAATATGGACCAATAGGCTTTCTACAAACACTTCTATTCAATACCCATTGTTTGTGTTCTGTCTTGTGTTGATACTTTTAATACCCTATTAATATCCCCTCTTGTTCTGTCTTGTGTTAATGCCAAATCACCCCTCCCACCTCACTCAAATGTAGATATAAAATCGGAGATACGTAAGTTCTAATCAGTTGTGTATTTGTGAACTAAAGTCTTTGAAAATGTAATAAGTTTTACGAAACGCGCCCGTGTCGCGTCAGACTAGAAATAAAAATGAATTTTGGAGAAGTGATTTTTTATTTACCTCCAACAGTGAAGCGTAATGTACGAAAGATTGAGAAAATTCGTGTTAGAATTATTAATCTTACTTTTTCGGTCATATTTAATAATATATGTCTACAGGAAAGACTGCTACCAAAATATACTAATATATATATATATATATATATACATATATATATATATATATATATATATATATATATATATATATATATATATATATATATATATATATATATAACTGAAAACTCACACCCCAGAAGTGACTCGAACCCATACTCCCAGAAGCAACGCAACTGGTATGTACAAGACGCCTTAATCCACTTGACCATCACGACCGGACAAAATGAGGTGATAGCCGAGGCTATTTGAACCACCCCACCGCCGGCACTCGGATAGTAATCTTGGGCGTAGCATTTTACCAAATCACCTCATTCTTTGGGGCACACGTGAGGAACACAAATGCGAACAAGCCTGGGGACCATTCAGGCTTGTTCGCATATATATATATATATATATATATATATATATATATATATATATATATATATATATATATAAATTATTAAATATGACCGAAAAAGTAAGATTAATGATTCTAACACGAATTTTCTCAATCTTTCGTGCACTTCTTTTCACTGTTGGAGGTAATTCAAACGTCAATTCTCCAAAATTCATTTTTATTTCTAGTCTGACGCGACACGAGCACGTTTTGTAAAACTTATTACATTTTCAAAGACTTTAGTTTACAAATACACAACTGAATAGAACTTACACATCTGTTGGAAATTTCCAACACTAAATACAACACTGTTGTATTCTCATTAATTATTACTAATTCTACTAATCATTGTAGTGATAAAATTAACCCAACGTAGAGTTCACATGTACTAATAATTACATCTGTACAATAAGGCTAGAATTCTTACGTCACCCAATGCCAGTATTGCGTCAGATTCCATTGTAATAAACACATTTGTATCCAATGTGTCAGAGAATTGAATTTGATTCTCTATAAACAAAGGTGTTCTGTGTGATAATTAATTACAGATAAACTAATCACCAACTAAAGCCAAATAGAGCGTTTATAGTTATAGCTGTTATCTAGTAATAAAATTAACGTCACGCGTGAATGCCCTGGAGAGACTTTAATTCTTCTCCATTGTTCGTTTACTATCATAAAACGGGCAAATAATAATATTTAACTCCTCCAAATAATAAACCCGTCCTAACCCGAGCATTTCAAGCACAACTGCGAGAAATGATAATATCCATAATAAATAATTTGGGTAACAAACGCGGGACGCGGGGCGGAAGAGACGCCAGTCCACGTGTAGAAACGTTCACAAGCAGACGTGTTCACGTGGCGAAGCGCTCACGAGGAGACGCCATTACCCAGCCATCAGGGTAGACGCCATCAAATCTCTAGAAGAAAGTCGCCACTGTGAGGTGTGAAGAACCTTTGCAGACAATACCTTCACTGGTGTCAGAGTCATTTACATAACTTCTATGTAATTCCAAGTGACCGGCCAGTGAAGCGCGTCAGTATCTAGGATAGGCTAGACCGGAACCTAGGACGCGAACTTTGGCAAGCCTTAACTTACACAGTGCCCATATTAGCTAAGTACCTTGATTCTTATTTGATGCATCATATAAGGGGTGGGTTTATAGCTGGATAGCTTGTCGTGACGCCGTGCGACAATAAAAAACTTCAGGTCATTATTTTCTCCTGTTTTTTTTAATCTCGTTTTCTTGAATATAGATTTCCAGTAGTTTAATTTGTTACTACTGAAACCAATTTGATTTACAGCGTGTGTGAAGAATTCTCCGAGCTGTCATTTCCCATGTTAATCAACTCCCTGTGTTCCATGACGAGTCCAGGGGAATCAGAAGATGAGTCGTAACTAACTTCTGGGGAATCGTCATTAAGCTAAGATTCCTTTTGTATTCCTTGATTATTATCTGTACTCCTTTACATGCAGAACTCTGTTCATTGGATTAACATGTGTTTATTATACTTATTATTTCATGTTCGTAGTCTATGTTCCTTTTGAAGATAAAGATAATGACTCTATAAATATTCATAGGATTAGATTATTATACATTGGACTGGTGAACGAACCACACTAGTTCCTGGACGTATTGAGTTCCAGTAATACCCCCCCAATGTAGGTGTTTGAGGCTTTTATTCATTTAATTATACAGCCCATTAATTATTTCAGTGATCATATTCTCTAGTATTTTATCCATAGTTACTGGTTCATCTAGGAATATTCTAATGTTCATGTTTTCTTAGTTTCCCTCTTTACTATAAAAGCAGGTGGTCCTTCGTAATTGATTTTCTTTACTTTAATATTTAAATAATTAGAGTCAAGCCCCAAATATCCCACATTATGGTCCTTATCGAACCGGATAGGCATAAATTTATAACTACAAATACTAATTATTAATAACTAATCCTTGTGTGATATAAGCTAGACTAACTATTTAATTAATTGTGTCAACCAACAGTGTAACACATCAGTTAGTCTACGTCACACTAACATATTACTACTTTCACCTCATGTATAAGGTAGCTTTAGTGGGTCACAGCCAATTACCCACAGCACTTAGACCTATACCTCACACAGAAGTGAGAATCTTTAGGTCACCAGGAGCAACAGCTCATAACTTTATAACAACTCCACACTAACACCTGCGTTAGAGTGGCCTCACCATCTAACCATTATATACTTAGGTGGTAATGACATCCATCCCACTCGTCATCCAGATGAGGTGATCAAACACCTTAAAGCCATAATTTCTTCTTTCAAGCTCATCAGTAATTCGGTAGTATTCACATTAGTGGAACCTCGCCAACCAAGTCAAGATAATCGTTGGGGAGTAACCCCGGAATACTACCAGAGAGCTGCTAAGTACATAAATTTCAGGCTGAAAAAACGAGTGAGATTGGATGCCACTTATATCCAATTTACAGCCAGAGCTTATAGACAAAACCTGACCAGAGATGGGGGTACACTTGTCAGGTGAGTCTAGGTTGCATGTGGTTGACAAGTTAATCTACACCATCAACCATCACAAACGGCTGTGGCTAGCAAGCCAAACTTAACTGTACATAATTGTTTCACCTGTGTGTGCAAGTGCACTCTTATAAAAACAAAAAACCCAAAAATACAGCACAATTATATTCACCTTACTGCACCACAATAATCTTTACCAATTTTATTAGGTAGAATTTAGGCTGAGATTGTGCTGAATTTGGTACAATCCCAGACTAAATAAATTTATAGTTCTAAGTTAGGAATTATCACGACTAGACTTAAGCTAGTCAGTAGTGTATGTATTATACTATTTGTGCTGACCCTATCCAGGGTAGGATTAAACTTTGAGACAACTCTGATTGGAGTGTCTCCATAATATTTCTCTTGTATTTATTAATTTGTGTATCTATTTTGTGTATTGCTGGATAATCCCCATTAACTCTGATGGTGATATAGAAGAGCTAACCGGACGAGAACTAATGGTGAAGTTCAGACAGTGCACAAAATATCTAGCTACTTGTTGTTAGGTAGGTACATTTAACCTCAAGTGGGGTAAAGTATAAATTAGCCACCTTAAATTAGGCTACATTTAATGTTACTTGTCCACTAATGAACAAATACCCAAGCGTCATTAGTAATACATATACTAATCCCATGAAGTTTGGACCCAAGCCCAACATGGCTACTCCTGAGCAATTAAGGAGAACCTACATTGGCCTAGAAGGTCATTTGACCAGATTAATTAACAAGGCTGAGGGCTTACCTAAAGATACTCCCATTGACTCTTATCACTTAGAGACATCAGTTAGAGTGGCTGATCTGAAATTTGATCAAGTCAAATCTACTAGTCAGTCTTATATTGCTCTACTAAATACTGTAGAAACCGATCCTGATGAAGTAAGTCAAATTGTAGACGGTATCTCCCAGTACGAAGAGGAGACTCAAGATATAATTTAAAGGCTATCTAAATTCTAAATTTTGTTATCTAAATTAGCAAAACAATCTGGATCCAATACCAGTAACACAGGGTCTCAATTCAATAACCAACTACCAGAGGTTCGTTTACCTACCTTAGACTTACCTTCATTTTCAGGATTAGATACAGAAAATTGGGACAATTTTTGGACTTCATTTGAAGTTCACATCCATAAGAAACCGTCTCTAGACAAGGTTTCTAAATTTTCATACCTACTTAGTCTTCTCAAAGGAGAGGCTAAAAAGGTCATACATAACCTCACTCTTGGTGAGAGTAATTATGAGGAAGCTATAAAACTCTTGAAGTTGAACTATTGCAACAAAGAGTTAAGTATAGCTACCCTCTATTATCAATTGCTAGATCTGAATGCACCAAATAGTCGACCAGAGTCACTTCAAAGCTTCAGACTAGAAGTAGAGTCTCTAGTAAAGGCCTTAGGTACTAAAGTTAATATACCTGCTTCAGAATGGTCTATCAAGTTACTATTGCAGAGGAAATTACCTCGAAATGTCTTGACAGAGCTCTGCTCACATTATAATACCGAGTTTCTCTCTCTTGACCAAATATTCGAGGGATTGAGAATAACGGTTAACAGGTTGAAGACTCATGATAAAATTAAACCTGAGTCTAAACCCACTAATACTGACACTTCAGTCAAACCTAAACAGGGTTTGAATAAGTCTAATAAATATAAATCCAAAACTACTCCATCCACTGGGAAAAGGAGTGGAAATGTTGGTACATATTCGGTGTCTCCTTCTGAGATAACCAATGACTTGTCTACTAAAGAGACCAAGTCTATTAACCAGAGAAGGTGTCTGTTCTGCAATCAAGGACATGCCACCTACCAATGCTCTGTTTATCCTACTTATAATGTTAGGGTTAAAAGGTTGCAAGAAATACACAAGTGCACCAGGTGCATGGGCTCTCATGATCCCCAAAAATGTGTAGTGCAGCTACGTTCCTGCAATAGATGCAACCAAGGTGTACACCACTACGCCTTATGTAGAAAATCTTCTACACCAACCATGACCACTGGGGAGAATTCCGCGAATTTTACCGCAGTGCAATATTGCAAAGTGCATCAAGAAGTAAATGTACTTGCTACTGAGTCAGGCAATAATACCACTCTGCCTACAGCTCAACTTAGATTAATAAACCGAAGATCTAGAATTAACACTAGAGGTCTTTTTGACCAAGGTTCACAGAAAACCTTCATTACACAACAATTGGTATATGAGCTAAATTTAAAACCTGCCAAAAGTGTGAGGTTAAATATTTCTGGTTTCTTGTCGAATAGTGGACCTCGTGACTACCAAGTAGTTAAGGTATTAGTGAGACTTGGATCTTCCACTAGTCCAATACAAGCGGTAGTAGTAGATAAACTTCCTACAGACCTGCAGGTCACAGGGTTAGCTCGCACTGCGAGACATCTTAGACGAAACCGCATGAGACTAGCAGATTATAAAATAAATTCTGACTGCCTCACTGATGTTGGAATACTTATAGGCGCGGATTATTATTACAAATTTATAACTGGATGCACTAGACAACACGGAATGAATTTGTTGTCGTCTGCAGGAGGTAAATTGCTTACGGGACCGGTGCTTTTCAGACAAAATCCAGCGTCCACAAACCAACAATCTAATAACATAATAGTGGCGTGACTAGGCTTGGAACAGTCACCCCTACGTTTCAGAGAAATATCTGAGGATATTGAGTCTGACCCACCAATACATCGTTTGTGGGATTTAGACACTTTAGGTATTATCCCTGAACAACCAAGTCCTGATGATACGTGGACCTACCAGCAATACCTGGATACAGTTGTCTATGAAAATAAACAATACTGGGTAAGACTCCCATGGAAGTTGGATCATCCACAACTTCCAGTAAATTATTTTATGGCAGCCTCACAATTGCAGTCTCAATTAACACGACTACAAAAGCAGCCAGACAAACTTAACATGTATCATCAACTCATCCAACAACAACTTAACAGTAAATTTATTGAAGTTGTTGATAACGATGACAGAAAAATAGGTCATTATTTACCTCATCACGCTGTGGTGAAAGACTCATTGACAACACCTATTCGTATTGTCTTTAACTGTAGTGCTAAAGTAAAGCCAAGCAGTGTGTCTTTAAATGAATGTCTCCAAACGGGACCTAGCCTAACCCAAAGGCTACATGATGTGCTGTTACGATTTCGCACTGGTATTTTCGCCTATACTGCTGATATCAGCAAAGCTTTCTTCCGAGTAGGTTTGCAGGAGGAAGATCGTAACTACACAAAATTCCTCTGGATTAAGGATCCACTGGATCCTAACAGTGAAGTCATCACATATCGTTTTGCCTCAGTATTATTTGGAGCTACGTCCTCACCGTTTCTTTTGCAAGCAACATTAGACACACATTTGATGAAATCAAACAACCCCTATAAGGCAGACATTACCGACAACTTGTATGTCGACAATTTCCAGGGAACCACTAATGATCAAACTGATCTGGTAGAAATCTACCATGAGGCTAACCGTGAACTATTAGGAGCCAATATGCCACCACAATCATGGGCCTCGAATAATGAATTACTCAACCAGGTAATCGAGAAAGAATTTCCAGGTTATCAGGTACCCAATCAATTAAAGGTTCTAGGTGTGGAATGGAACACCAGTACTGACGAGATGAATGTCAAGTCAGTACAAACTGATAACTCAACCCTTACCATGAGAACACTGCTCTCGTTTGTCAGTCAACCATTTGACCCTTTAGGCCTACTTAGTCCTATATTAATAAGGGGCAAACTCCTAATGCAGGAGTGCTGGCAGAAACATATGGGATGGGATGATCCGTTACCAAGTGAGTTACAAGCTAAATGGCAGATACTCTCAACGGATTTTAATCAGTTGCGTGTTTTGAAATTTCCTCGTAATGCTTCAGGACCGAACTTACCCACCAATTTGCACGTTTTCTGCGATGCCTCTGGCAAAGCATATGGTGCAGTAGCCTACTTAGTTAATAGTGCACAATCAATTTTGCTCACATCTAAAGCAAGAGTTGCTCCCATTAGGAAGAGATCTTTACCTCAAATGGAGTTGACTGCATTGCTGGTGGGAGTAAGATTGGCTCATTGCCTGACAAAGACACTCAATAATATCCACTTTGGTGAGATTGTAGTGTGGTCAGACAACGAGGCAGTCTTACAATGGGTAAGAAACAACAACCACAAGACTCCCTACGTCAGTAATCGTGTCAGGGAGATTCATGAGTTATCTGTTGGATATAAATTCAGACATGTTCCTACTAAGGACAATCCTGCAGATTATTTATCTCGAGGATTAACTCTAAAACAACTTATCAAGTCTTCGCTGTGGTTCAATGGACCTTCATGGCTTGTTGGTGGTCAGTGGCCCAAACAAAAGCCACAAGTCATAGTGACCAATATCACCACTCCCATGAAAGAACCAGAACCTCAACGAATATTAGCCATTGATCCTCACAATTATTCTACCTTAAGCAAGCTATTACGGGTGACTGCACATGTGTTTGATTTTCTTGCTATGATAGGAATTCGACATAAGTTTCCCAATCCTATCCTCTACTGGATCAAACGTGCACAACAAGAGACATATGGAAGCGAATATGAAAATCTTCCAGATAAATTAACTAAGCCTCTAGGTATCTGGTATGATGCCAACACTCATAATATACTAAGATGTGGAGGACGTTTGCTTCATGCAAAAACTGATTTGGACACAAAGAATCCAATTCTTCTACCTCGTCACCACGTCATCACTAAACTTCTTGTTTTACATCACCATCAATATGGTACTTTACATGGTGGAGTGTTAGATACTCTCACCGACCTTAGACAAAAGTACTGGCTTCCTCAAGGTCGTCAGACAGTTAAGTCAATTATTAAATCTTGCGTAATCTGTAAAAGATACGATGCTAGAGTATGTCCTTACCCACGACCTCCACCACTCCCTGAAGAAAGAGTGGTTCATCTTCGTCCCTTTGAAACCACTGGTGTTGATTACACAGGAGCCTTACTTCTCACTGGCAACCCAGATAATATACCAGTGAAAGCATACATTTGTCTCTTTATGTGTGCTACAACCAGAGGCGTACATTTAGAAGTCACTTCAGACATGAGTGCTGAAGCCTTCATCCAAGCCTTCCGCAGATTTGATGCTCGCAGATCTTGTCCCAAATTAATGATATCGGACAATGGTTCCAATTTTGGGGCAGGAGAAGCTTGCTTGCGAGAAGTCTAGAACCATCCAGAAGTACAGTCGGTCCTACAAAGACGACAATGTCACTGGAAATTCATAGCACCGAGAGCCCCTTGGCAAGGTGGGTTCTATGAGCGAATGGTAGGCACAGTCAAGAAGTGTCTAAGGAAAACTTTACACAGACAAAAGGTCAGTTACTCCGAACTCCAAACTATTGTTGTGGAAATCGAGGCGCGAGTCAAGAACCCCCCAATTACCTACCTGTCTGATGATTTCACCCAGATAGAACCTCTGAGTCCCTCACACTTGATCCATGGAGGTCTACTGAGCCCTCTCATCCCTTTAGCCGAAGAGGACCCCGTAGACCCGTCACATGTGACCAGAGGTGACTTGGTGGAAAGCTACCAGCATCTCTCCAGAGTTATTAATAGGTAGAATGAGGTGTGGACTCGAGAGTACCTCACAGCTCTACGAGAGTACCACTACGGAGCTTCGAGTCCTTACAATAAAGTGCAATTAAAACCAGGGGGACCTAGTATTAGTCGACAGTGATGGACCAAGGTCAGAGTGGCCCATAGGCAAAATTGTTGCCATTCATCCAGATCATCAAGGTGTCCTGAGAGTAGTTAGAGTTTTATGCCGAGGCAACACTACTCTAAAAACTTTAGAGAAGCTGGTTCCTCTTGAATTGGCTGAGCGAGAGCATCAGCCAGGTCCAGCTTCCCCAGTAATTTCCGAGGACAGTAATTCTGATCCTCAGAGCAACCGCCCCACTAGAGCTGCTGCTCAACAATGTAGGCGAAATCTGCAAGCCTATCACAACTCTGAACAAGAGTAATTCCTTTTACACCCAATTTAGATGACTATGATGATACTGCGGTGTGATGTCAAGTAACAAACCATTACAAGTCACTATGACCCAGGACATTCCCATCACAGTAGATTCTGTTGTTTAAATTGTGTGATTAAAATCTTTAATTATTGTGTAGGCTATAAATAACATGTTTCATTTGACATGAAATTAGCAAGACTTAAGTTTCTTGTATGTCCTTGACAAATATGGGACATTCGTTATGTGTGTACTAACATACTAACATACTAATCTACTAATATTAATACCAACTTCGGGATAGGTGTCAGTACTCCACATTACACTACGACCCTAGAATCCTCCCCCTGGAGTTATGTTGGAAATTTCCAACACTAAATACAACACTGTTGTATTCTCATTAATTATTACTAATTCTACTAATCATTGAAGTGATAAAATTAACCCAACGTAGAGTTCACATGTACTAATAATTACATCTGTACAATAAGGCTAGAATTCTTACGTCACCCGATGCCAGTATTGCGTCAGATTCCATTGTAATAAACACATTTATATCCAATGTGTCTGAGAATTGAATTTGATTCTCTATAAACAACAGTGTTCTGTGTGATAATTAATTACAGATAAACTGATCTCCAACTAAAGCCAAATAGAGCGTTTATAGTTATAGCTGTTATCAAGTAATAAAATTAACGTCACGCGTGAATGCCCTGGAGAGACTTTAATTCTTCTCCATTGTTCGTTTACTATCATAAAACGGGCAAATAATAATATTTAACTCCTCCAAATAATAAACCCGTCCTAACCCGAGCATTTCAAGCACAACTGCGAGAAATGATAATATCCATAATAAATAATTTAGGTAACAAACGTGGGACGCGGAGCGGGGCAGAAGAGACGCCAGTCCACGTGTAGAAACGTTCACGAGCAGACGTGTTCACTTGGCGAAGTGCTCACGAGGAGACGCCATTACCCAGCCATCAGGGTAGACGCCATCAAATCTCTAGAAGAAAGTCACCACTGTGAGGTGTGAAGAATCTTTGCAGACAATACCTTCACTGGTGTCAGAGTCATTTACATAACTTCTATGTAATTCCAAGTGACCGGCCAGTGAAGCGTGTCAGTATCTAGGATAGGCTAGACCGGAACCTAGGACGCGAACTTCGGCAAGCCTTAACTTACACAGTGCCCATATTAGCTAAGTACCTTGATCCTTATTTGATGCATCATATAGGGGGTGGGTTTATAGCTGGATAGCTTGTCGTGACGCCGTGCGACAATAAAAAACTACAGGTCATTGTTTTCTCCTGTTTTTTTTAATCTCGTTTTCTTGAATATAGATTTCCAGTAGTTTAATTTGTTACTACTGAAACCAATTTGATTTACAGCGTGTGTGAAGAATTCTCCGAGCTGTCATTTCCCATGTTAATCAACTCCCAGTGTTCCATGACGAGTCCAGGGGAATTAGAAGATGAGTCGTAACTAACTTCTGGGGAATCGTCATTAAGCTAAGATTCCTTTTGTATTCCTTGATTATTATCTGTACTCCTTTACATGCAGAACTCTGTTCATTGGATTAACATGTGTTTATTATACTTATTATTTCATGTTCATAGTCTATGTTCCTTTTGAAGATAAAGATAATGACTCTATAAATATTCATAGGATTAGATTATTATACATTGGACTGGTGAACGAACCACACTAGTTCCTGGACGTATTGAGTTCCAGTAATACCCCCCCAATGTAGGTGTTTGAGGCTTTTATTCATTTAATTATACAGCCCATTAATTATTTCAGTGATCATATTCTCTAGCATTTTATCCATAGTTACTGGTTCATCTAGGAATATTCTAATGATCATGTTTTCTTAGTTTCCCTCTTTACTACAAAAGCGGGTGGTCCTTCGTAATTGATTTTCTTTACTTTAATATTTAAATAATTAGAGTCAAGCCCCAAATGTCTCACAACATCTCCGATTTTGTTTATATCTACATTTGAGTGAGGTGGCATTAATAGGGTATTAATTTCATCAACACAAGACAGAACAAGAGGTGGCATTAATAGGGTATTAATTTCATCAACACAAGACAGAACACGAAACAATGGGTATTGAAATGGAAGTGATTGTAGAAAGTCTATTGGTCCATATTTCTTGATGCTTCTATATTGGAGCGGAGTC
This sequence comes from Procambarus clarkii, assembly GCF_040958095.1. Taxonomy (NCBI): domain Eukaryota; kingdom Metazoa; phylum Arthropoda; class Malacostraca; order Decapoda; family Cambaridae; genus Procambarus; species Procambarus clarkii. The sequence goes on along the minus strand of NC_091156.1, from coordinate 42,352,098 downwards.
TTGAGGTGGGTAGAATATAGTTGTGCATTAATTGGCTGTTGATTGCTGGTGTTAACTTCTTAATGTTTAGTGCCTCGCAAACGTCAAGCCGCCAGCTATCGCTGTATCTATCGATGATTTCTGTGTTGTTTACTAGGATTTCTCTGGCGATGGTTTGGTTGTGGGAAGAGATTATATGTTCCTTAATGGAGCCCTGTTGTTTATGCATCGTTAAACGCCTAGAAAGAGATGTTGTTGTCTTGCCTATATTCTGGGTTTTTTGGAGCTTACAGTCCCCAAGTGGGCATTTGAGGGCATAGACGACGTTGGTCTCTTTTAAAGCGTTCTGCTTTGTGTCTGGAGAGTTTCTCATGAGTAGGCTGGCCGTTTTTCTGGTTTTATAGTAAATCGTCAGTTTTATCCTCTGATTTTTGTCTGTAGGGATAACGTTTCTATTAACAATATCTTTCAGGACCCTTTCCTCTGTTTTATGAGCTGTGGAAAAGAAGTTCCTGTAAAATAGTCTAATAGGGGGTATAGGTGTTGTGTTAGTTGTCTCTTCAGAGGTTGCATGGCATTTCACTTTCCTTCTTATGATGTCTTCGACGAAACCATTGGAGAAGCCGTTGTTGACTAGGACCTGCCTTACCCTGCAGAGTTCTTCGTCGACTTGCTTCCATTCTGAGCTGAGGCTTTGAGCACGGTCGACATATGCGTTAACAACACTCCTCCTGTACCTGTCTGGGCAGTCGCTGTTGGCATTTAGGCACATTCCTATGTTCGTTTCCTTAGTGTAGACTGCAGTGTGGAAACCTCCGCTCTTTTCCATGACTGTTACATCTAGAAAGGGCAGCTTCCCATCCTTTTCCATCTCGTAAGTGAAACGCAGCACGGAACTCTGCTCAAATGCCTCCTTCAGCTCCTGCAGATGTCTGACATCAGGTACCTGTGTAAAAATGTCATCAACATACCTGCAGTATATGGCCGGTTTAAAGTTCATGTCGACTAAGACTTTTTGCCCGATGGTACCCATGTAGAAGTTTGCAAACAGGACACCTAGGGGAGAACCCATGGCGACCCCATCTACTTGCTTATACATGTGCCCATCCGGGCTCAAGAAGGGTGCCTCAAGAAGGGTACAAGCTTGTAGTAGTTTCCTTAGAATATTTTCGGGTATGTCAAGAGGAGTACAGGCTGGATCACGATACACTTTGTCGGCTATCATCACCCGATTGTCTCTTCCACAGGTACGTTGGTAAACAGAGATTCTACGTCCAACGAGGCTCTTATCCCTGTGGCCCGTGTGCCCCGCAGTAAGTCAACAAATTCCTTTGGAGACTTCAGGCTGAAGGCGCAAGGAACATAAGGAGTCAGCAGGCCGTTGAGTCGCTTCGCCAGTCTGTACGTGGGTGTGGGTATCTGGCTAATGATTGGCCGAAGTGGGTTTCCAGGCTTGTGTGTCTTGACATTTCCATACACATATCCAGGTTTATATTCCCCAATGATCCTTGGCAGGTGGAGTCCGGATTTCTTGGCGTTCACAGTTTCGATCAGTTTGTTGACCTTTACTTTGAATTCGGCTGTAGTGTCCTTCGTTATCCTTTGGAACTTAGCTTGGTCAGAGAGTATGAGGTTCATTTTCGCCAGATATTCGTCTTTTTTAAGAATCTCATATATTGGTGACTTGTCACCTCTCCTGACAACTATCTCCTTGTTCTCACGAAGGCTTTTAGCTGCCGCTTTGAGCTCGGGGGACAATATGGTGCTTCTGTAATTGCCTCGATTCTTTCCTCCTTCTGCAATAAGTTCTGCTTGTAAGGTATCTTTGGTAGTGACCTTCTTTTGTGTCTCGAGGTCGAATATGTCGTCCAACAGAATTTCCAACTCTACTTTCCGGGCCATCTCACACGGTCTGGACATAACGTGACAGTTTATGCCCAGATTTAGGAGAGTGACTTGGTCCTCAGTGAGGTTAATTCCTGCAAGGTTCAGGAAGCCATCTCTTCGTCGTGGAATTGCCATAGGTCCTCCATATAATGTTGTAAGTTTCATGATAATCCTTGTTTCAGTGCTGAGGTGATGTCGGTCTGTGAGGATGTCGAGGTGTTGTTCAATGCGGGTACGGATACTTTCGTCGATGTTGCTATTTCTCCACTCGTTTGTAGCATGAAGTAGTTGCGTTTTGTTGTCTTTGATTTCATTCTCTGCCTTGTATATCTGATCACGAATCAGATCCTGGCGATATTTTATCGTGAAGGCTTGATTCCTTGCTGCTGGGTCGTGCGCTTTAATATTAGTATATTTTGGTAGCAGTCTTTCCTGTAGACATATATTATTAAATATGACCGAAAAAGTAAGATTAATAATTCTAACACGAATTTTCTCAATCTTTCGTACATTTCTTTTCACTGTTGGAGGTAATTCAAAAATCAATTCTCCAAAGTTCATTTTTATTTCTAGTCTGACGTGACACGAGCGCGTTTCGTAAAACTTATTACATTTTCAAAGACTTTAGTTTACAAATACACAACTTAATAGAACTTACACATCTCCGATTTTGTTTATATCGACATTAGAGTGAGGTGGATGGGGTGAGGTGGCATTAATAGGGCATTAATTTCATCAACACAAGACAGAACAAGAGGTGGCATTAATAGGGTATTAATTTCATCAACACAAGACAGAACACGAAACAATGGGTATTGAAATGGAAGTGATTGTAGAAAGCCTATTGGTCCATATTTCTTGATGCTTCTATATTGGAGCGGTGTCTTGAGGTGGGTAGAATATAGTTGTGCATTAATTGTCTGTTGATTGCTGGTGTTAACTTCTTAATGTGTAGTGCCTCGCAAACGTCAAGCCGCCTGCTATCGCTGTATCTATCGATGATTTCTGTGTTGTTCACTAGGATTTCTCTGGCGATGGTTTGGTTGTGGGAAGAGATTATATGTTCCTTAATGGAGCCCTGTTGTTTATGCATCGTTAAACGCCTAGAAAGAGATGTTGTTGTCTTGCCTATATACTGGGTTTTTTGGAGCTTACAGTCCCCTAGTGGGCATTTTAAGGCATAGACGATGTTGGTCTCTTTTAAAGCGTTCTGCTTTGTGTCTGGAGAGTTTCTCATGAGTAGGCTGGCCGTTTTTCTGGTTTTATAGTAAATCGTCAGTTATATCCTCTGATTTTTGTCTGTAGGGATAACGTTTCTATTAACAATATCTTTCAGGACCCTTTCCTCTGTTTTATGAGTTGTGGAAAAGAAGTTCCTGTAAAATAGTCTAATAGGGGGGTATAGGTGTTGTGTTAGATGTCTCTTCAGAGGTTGCATGGCATTTCACTTTCCTTCTTATGATGTCTTCGACGAAACCATTGGAGAAGCCGTTGTTGACTACGACCTGCCATACCCTACAGAGTTCTTCGTCGACTTGCTTCCATTCTGAGCTGTGGCTTAGAACACGGTCGACATATGCGTTAATAACACTCCTCTTGTACCTGTCTGGGCAGTTGCTGTTGGCATTTAGGCACATTCCTATGTTCGTTTCCTTAGTGTAGACTGCAGTGTGGAAACCTCCGCTCTTTTCCATGACTGTTACATCTAGAAAGGGCAGCTTCCCATCCTTTTCCATCTCGTAAGTGAAACGCAGCACGGAACTCTGCTCAAATGCCTCCTTCAGCTCCTGCAGATGTCTGACATCAGGTACCTGTGTAAAAATGTTGTCAACATACCTGCAGTATATGGCCGGTTTCAAGTTCATGTCGACTAAGACTTTTTGCTCGATGGTACCCATGTAGAAGTTTGCAAACAGGACACCTAGGGGAGAACCCATGGCGACCCCATCTACTTGCTTATACATGTGCCCATCCGGGCTCAAGAAGGGTGCCTCTTTAGTACAAGCTTGGAGTAGTTTCCTTAGATTATTTTCGGGTATGTCAAGAGGAGTACAGGCTGGATCACGATACACTCTGTCGGCTATCATCCCGATTGTATCGTCCACAGGTACGTTGGTAAACAGCGATTCTACGTCCAACGAGGCTCTTATCCCTGTGGCCCGTGTGCCCCGCAGTAAGTCAACAAATTCCTTTGGAGACTTCAGGCTGAAGGCGCAAGGAACATAAGGAGTCAGCAGGCCGTTGAGTTGCTTCGCCAGTCTCTCCACCTGCAGGACTCCACCTGCCAAAGATCATTGGGGAATATAAACCTGGATATGTGTATGGAAATGTCAAGACACACAAGCCTGGAAACCCACTTCGGTCAATCATGCCAGACCATTCCACTTCATGCCAGATACCCACACCCACGTACAGACTGGCGAAGCGACTCAACGGCCTGCGCCTGCTGACTCCTTATGTTCCTTGCGCCATCAGCCTGAAGTCTCCATAGGAATTTGTTGACTTACTGCGGGGCACACGGGCCACAGGGATAAGAGCCTCGTTGAACGTAGAATCGCTGTTTACCAACGTACCTGTGGGCGAGACTATCGGGATGACAGCCGACAGAGTGTATCGTGATCCAGCCTGTACTCCTCTTGACATACCCGAAAATATTCTTAGGAAACTACTCCAAGCATGTACTAAAGAGGCACCCTTCTTGAGCCCGGATGGGCACATGTATAAGCAAGTAGATGGGGTCGCCATGGGTTCTCTCCTAGGTGTCCTGTTTGCAAACTTCTACATGGGTACCATCGAGCAAAAAGTCTTAGTCGACATGAACTTGAAACCGGCCATATACTGCAGGTTGTTGACGACATTTTTACACAGGTACCTGATGTCAGACTTCTGTAGCAGCTGAAGGAGGCATTTGAGCAGAGTTCCGTGCTGCGTTTCACTTACGAGATGGAAAAGGATGGGAAGCTGCCCTTTCTATATGTAAACGTCATGGAAAAGAACGGAGGTTTGCACACTGCAGTCTACACTAAGGAAACGAACATAGGAATGTGCCTAAATGCCAACAGCGACTGCCCAGACAGGTACAAGAGGAGTGTTGTTAACACATATGTCGACCGTGCTCAAAGCCACAGCTCAGAATGGAAGCAAGTCGACGAAGAACTCTGTAGGGTAAGGCAGGTCCTAGTCAACAACGGCTTCTCCAATGGTTTCGTCGAAAACATCATAAGAAGGAAAGTGAAACGCCATGCAACCTCTGAAGAGACAACTAACACAACACCTATACCCTCTATTAGACTATTTTACAGGAACTTCTTTTCCACAGCTCATAAAACAGAGGAAAGGGTCCTGAAAGATATTGGTAATAGAAACGTTATCCCTACAGACAAAAATCAGAGGATACAACTGACGATTTACTATAAAACCAGAAAAACGGCCAGCCTACTCATGAGAAACTCTCCAGACACAAAGCAGAACGCTTTAAAAGAGACCAACGTCGTCTATGCCTTCAAATGCCCACTAGGGGACTGTAAGCTCCAAAAAACCCAGTATATAGGCAAGACAGCAACATCTCTTTCTAGGCGTTTAACGATGCATAAACAACAGGGCTCTATTAAGGAACATATAATCTCTTCCCACAACCAAACCATCGCCAGAGAAATCCTAGTAAACAACACAGAAATCATCGATAGGTACAGCGATAGCAGGCGGCTTGACGTTTGCGAGGCACTACACATTAAGAAGTTAACACCAGCAATCAACAGCCAATTAATGCACAACTATATTCTACCCACCTCAAGACTCCGCTCCAATATAGAAGCATCAAGAAATATGGAACAATAGGCTTTCTACAATAACTTCCATTTCAATACCCATTGTTTCGTGTTCTGTCTTGTGTTGATGAAATTAATACCCTATTAATGCCACCTCTTGTTCTGTCTTGTGTTGATGAAATTAATACCCTATTAATGCCACCTCACCCCATCCACCTCACTCTAATGTCGATATAAACAAAATCTGAGATGTGTAAGTTCTATTCAGTTGTGTATTTGTAAACTAAAGTCTTTGAAAATGTAATAAGTTTTACGAAACGCGCTCGTGTCGCGTCAGACTAGAAATAAAAATGAATTTTGGAGAATTGATTTTTGAATTAACTCCAACAGTGAAAAGAAATGTACGAAAGATTGAGAAAATTCGTGTTAGAATTATTAATCTTACTTTTTCGGTCATATTTAATAATATATGTCTACAGGAAAGACTGCTACCAAAATATACTAATATTAAAGCCCACGACCCAGCAGCAAGGAATCAAGCCTTCACGATAAAATATCGCCAGGATCTAATTCGTCATCAGATATACAAGGCAGAGAATGAAATCAAAGACAACAAAACGCAACTACTTCATGCTACAAACGAGTGGAGAAATAGCAACATCGGCGAAAGTATCCGTACCCGCATTGAACAACACCTCGACATCCTCACAAACCGACATCACCTCAGCACTGAAACAAGGATTATGAAGAAACTTACAACATTATATGGAGGACCTATGGCAATTCCACGACGAAGAGATGGCTTCCTGAACCTTGCAGGAATTAACCTCACTGAGGACCAAGTCACTCTCCTAAATCTGGGCTTAAACTGTCACGTTATGTCCAGACCGAGTGAGATGGCCCGGAAAGTAGAGTTGGAAATTCTGTTGGACGACATATTCGACCTCGAGACACAAAAGAAGGTCACTACCAAAGATACCTTACAAGCAGAACTTATTGCAGAAGGAGGAAAGAATCGAGGCAATTACAGAAGCACCATATTGTCCCCCGAGCTCAAAGCGGCAGCTAAAAGCCTTCGTGAGAACAAGGAGATAGTTGTCAGGAGAGGTGACAAGTCGCCAATATATGTGATTCTTAAAAAAGACGAATATCTGGCGAAAATGAACCTCATACTCTCTGACCAAACTAAGTTCCAAAGGGTAACGAAGGACACTACAGCCGAATTGAAAGCAAAGGTCAACAAACTGATCGAAACTGTGAACTCCAAGAAATCCGGACTCCACCTGCCAAAGATTATTGGGGAATATAAACCTGGATATGCGTATGGAAATGTCAAGACACACAAGCCTGGAAACCCACTTCGGCCAATCATTAGCCAGATACCCACACCCACGTACAGACTGGCGAAGCGACTCAACGGCCTGCTGACTCCGTATGTTCCTTGCGCCTTCAGCCTGAAGTCTCCAAAGGAATTTGTTGACTTACTGCGGGGCACATGGGCCACAGGGATAAGAGCCTCATTGGACGTAGAATCGCTGTGTACCAACGTACCTGTGGACGAGACAATCGGGATGATAGCCGACAGAGTATATCGTGATCCAGCCTGTACTACTCTTGACATACCCGAAAATATTCTAAGGAAACTACTCCAAGCTTGTACTAAAGAGGCACCCTTCTTGAGCCCGGATGGGCTCATGTATAAGCAAGTAGATGGGGTCGCCATGGGTTCTCCCCTAGGTGTCCTGTTTGCAAACTTCTACATGGGTACCATCGAGCATAAAGTCTTAGTCGACATGAACTTGAAATCGGCCATATACTGCAGGTATGATGACGACATTTTTACACAGGTACCTGATGTCAGACATCTGCAGGAGCTGAAGGAGGCATTTGAGCAGAGTTCTGTGCTGCATTTCACTTACGAGATGGAAAAGGATGGGAAGCTGATCTTTCTAGATGTAACAGTCATGGAAAAAAGCGGAGGTTTCCACTCTGCAGTCTACACTAAGGAAACGAACATAGGAATGTGCCTAAATGCCAACAGCGACTGCCCAGACAGGTACAAGAGGAGTGTTGTTAACGCATATGTCGACCGTGCTCTAAGCCACAGCTCAGAATGGAAGCAAGTCGACGAAGAATTCTGTAGGGTAAAGCAGGTCCTAGTCAACAACGGCTTCTCCAATGGTTTCGTCGAAAACATCATAAGAAGGAAAGTGAAACGCCATGCAACCTCTGAAGAGACAACTAACACAACACCTATACCCCCTATTAGACTATTTTACAGGAACTTCTTTTCCACAGCTCATAAAACAGAGGAAAGGATCCTGAAAGATATTGTTAATAGAATTGTTATCCCTACAGACAAAAATCAGAGGATACAACTGACGATTTACTATAAAACCAGAAAAACGGCCAGCCTACTCATGAGAAACTCTCCAGACACAAAGCAGAACGCTTTAAAAGAGACCAACGTCGTCTATGCCTTCAAATGCCCACTAGGGGACTGTAAGCTCCAAAAAACCCAGTATATAGGCAAGACAACAACATCTTTTTCTAGGCGTTTAACGATGCATAAACAACAGGGCTCCATTAAGGAACATATAATCTCTTCCCACAACCAAACCATCGCCAGAGAAATCCTAGTAAACAACACAGAAATCATCGAATCGGAGGCACCGATAGCAGGCGGCTTGACGTTTGGGAGGCACTACACATTAAGAAGTTAACACCAGCAATCAACAGCTAATTAATGCACAACTATATTCTACCCACCTCAAGACTCCGCTCCAATATAGAAGCATCAAGAAATATGGACCAATAGGCTTTCTACAATCACTTCCATTTCAATACCCATTGTTTCGTGTTCTGTCTTGTGTTGATGAAATTAATACCCTCTTAATGCCACCTCTTGTTCTGTCTTGTGTTGATGAAATTAATACCCTATTAATGCCACCTCACTCTAATGTCGATATAAACAAAATCGGAGATGTGTAAGTTCTATTCAGTTGTGTATTTGTTAACTAAAGTCTTTGAAAATGTAATAAGTTTTACGAAACGCGCTCGTGTCGCGTCAGACTAGAAATAAAAATGAATTTTGGAGAATTGATTTTTGAATTACCTCCAACAGTGAAAAGAAATGTACGAAAGATTGAGAAAATTCGTGTTAGAATTATTAATCTTACTTTTCGGTCATATTTAATAATATATGTCTACAGGAAAGACTGCTACCAAAATATACTTATATTAAAGCGCACGACCCAGCAGCAAGGAATCAAGCCTTCATGATAAAATATCGCCAGGAACTAATTCGTGATCAGATATACAAGGCAGAGAATGAAATCAAAGACAACAAAACGCAACTACTTCATGCTATAAACGAGTGGAGATATAGCAACATCGACGAAAGTATCCGTACCCGCATTGAACAACACCTCGACATCCTCACAGACCGACATCACCTCAGCACTGAAACAAGGATTATGAAGAAACTTACAACATTATATGGAGGACCTATGGCAATTCCACGACCAAGAGATGGCTTCCTGAACCTTGCAGGAATTAACCTCACTGAGGACCAAGTCACTCTCCTAAATCTGGGCATAAACTGTCACGTTATGTCCAGACCTAGTGAGATGGCCCGGAAAGTAGAGTTGGAAATTCTGTTGGACGACATATTCGACCTCGAGACACAAAAGAAGGTCACTACCAAAGATACCTTACAAGCAGAACTTATTGCAGAAGGAGGAAAGAATCGAGGCAATTACAGAAGCACCATACTGTCCCCCGAGCTCAAAGCGGCAGCTAAAAGCCTTCGTGAGAACAAGGAGATAGTTGTCAGGAGAGGTGACAAGTCGCCAATATATGTGATTCTTAAAAAAGACGAATATCTGGCGAAAATGAACCTCATACTCTCTGACCAAACTAAGTTCCAAAGGGTAACGAAGGACACTACAGCCGAATTGAAAGCAAAGGTCAACAAACTGATCGAAACTGTGATCGCCAAGAAATCCGGACTCCACCTGCCAAAGGTCATTGGGGAATATAAACCTGGATATGCGTATGGAAATGTCAAGACACACAAGCCTGGAAACCCACTTCGGCCAATCATTAGCCAGATACCCACACCCACGTACAGACTGGCGAAGCGACTCAACGGCCTGCTGACTCATGTTCCTTGCGCCTTCAGCCTGAAGTCTCCAAAGGAATTTGTTGACTTACTGCGGGGCACACGGGCCACAGGGATAAGAGCCTCGTTGGACGTAGAATCGCTGTTTACCAACGTACCTGTGGACGAGACAATCGGGATGATAGCCGACAGAGTGTATCGTGATCCAGCCTGTACTCCTCTTGACATACCCGAAAATATTCTAAGGAAACTACTCCAAGCTTGTACTAAAGAGGCACCCTTCTTGAGCCCGGATGGGCACATGTATAAGCAAGTAGATGGGGTCGCCATGGGTTCTCCCCTAGGTGTCCTGTTTGCAAACTTCTACATGGGTACCATCGAGCAAAAAGTCTTAGTCGACATGAACTTGAAACCGGCCATATACTGCAGGTATGTTGACGACATTTTTACACAGGTACCTGATGTCAGACATCTGCAGGAGCTGAAGGAGGCATTTGAGCAGAGTTCCGTGCTGCGTTTCACTTACGAGATGGAAAAGGATGGGAAGCTGCCCTTTCTAGATGTAACAGTCATTGAAAAGAGCGGAGGTTTCCACACTGCAGTCTACACTAAGGAAACGAACATAGGAATGTGCCTAAATGCCAACAGCGACTGCCCAGACAGGTACAAGAGGAGTGTTGTTAACGCATATGTCGACCGTGCTCTAAGCCACAGCTCAGAATGGAAGCAAGTCGACGAAGAACTCTGTAGGGTAAGGCAGGTCCTAGTCAACAACGGCTTCTCCAATGGTTTCGTAGAAGACATCATAAGAAGGAAAGTGAAACACCATGCAACCTCTTAAGAGACAACTAACACAACACCTATACCCCCTATTAGACTATTTTACAGGAACTTCTTTTCCACAGCTCATAAAACAGAGGAAAGGGTCCTGAAAGATATTGTTAATAGAAACGTTATCCCTACAGACAAAAATCAGAGGATGCAACTGACGATTTACTATTAAACCAGAAATACGGCCAGCCTACTCATGAGAAACTCTCCAGACACAAAGCAGAACGCTTTAAAAGAGACCAACGTCGTCTATGCCTTCAAATGCCCACTAGGGGACTGTAAGCTCCAAAAAACCCAGTATATAGGCAAGACAACAACATCTCTTTCTAGGCGTTTAACGATGCATAAACAACAGGGCTCCATTAAGGAACATATAATCTCTTCCCACAACCAAACCATCGCCAGAGAAATCCTAGTAAACAACACAGAAATCATTGATAGATACAGCGATAGCAGGCGGCTTGACGTTTGCGAGGCACTACACATTAAGAAGTTAACACCAGCAATCAACAGCCAATTAATGCACAACTATATTCTACCCACCTCAAGACTCCGCTCCAATATAGAAGCATCAAGAAATGTGGACCAATAGGCTTTCTACAATCACTTCCATTTCAATACCCATTGTTTCGTGTTTTGTCTTGTGTTGATGAAATTAATACCCTATTAATGCCACCTCTTGTTCTGTCTTGTGTTGATGAAATTAATACCCTATTAATGCCACCTCACCCCATCCACCTCACTCTAATGTCGATATAAACAAAATCGGAGATGTGTAAGTTCTATTCAGTTGTGTATTTGTAAACTAAAGTCTTTGAAAATGTAATAAGTTTTACGAAACGCGCTCGTGTCGCGTCAGACTAGAAATAAAAATGAATTTTGGAGAATTGATTTTTGAATTAACTCCAACAGTGAAAAGAAATGTACGAAAGATTGAGAAAATTCGTGTTAGAATTATTAATCTTACTTTTTCGGTCATATTTAATAATATATGTCTACAGGAAAGACTGCTACCAAAATATACTAATATTAAAGCCCACGACCCAGCAGCAAGGAATCAAGCCTTCACGATAAAATATCGCCAGGATCTAATTCGTCATCAGATATACAAGGCAGAGAATGAAATCAAAGACAACAAAACGCAACTACTTCATGCTACAAACGAGTGGAGAAATAGCAACATCGGCGAAAGTATCCGTACCCGCATTGAACAACACCTCGACATCCTCACAAACCGACATCACCTCAGCACTGAAACAAGGATTATGAAGAAACTTACAACATTATATGGAGGACCTATGGCAATTCCACGACGAAGAGATGGCTTCCTGAACCTTGCAGGAATTAACCTCACTGAGGACCAAGTCACTCTCCTAAATCTGGGCTTAAACTGTCACGTTATGTCCAGACCGAGTGAGATGGCCCGGAAAGTAGAGTTGGAAATTCTGTTGGACGACATATTCGACCTCGAGACACAAAAGAAGGTCACTACCAAAGATACCTTACAAGCAGAACTTATTGCAGAAGGAGGAAAGAATCGAGGCAATTACAGAAGCACCATATTGTCCCCCGAGCTCAAAGCGGCAGCTAAAAGCCTTCGTGAGAACAAGGAGATAGTTGTCAGGAGAGGTGACAAGTCGCCAATATATGTGATTCTTAAAAAAGACGAATATCTGGCGAAAATGAACCTCATACTCTCTGACCAAACTAAGTTCCAAAGGGTAACGAAGGACACTACAGCCGAATTGAAAGCAAAGGTCAACAAACTGATCGAAACTGTGAACTCCAAGAAATCCGGACTCCACCTGCCAAAGATTATTGGGGAATATAAACCTGGATATGCGTATGGAAATGTCAAGACACACAAGCCTGGAAACCCACTTCGGCCAATCATTAGCCAGATACCCACACCCACGTACAGACTGGCGAAGCGACTCAACGGCCTGCTGACTCCGTATGTTCCTTGCGCCTTCAGCCTGAAGTCTCCAAAGGAATTTGTTGACTTACTGCGGGGCACATGGGCCACAGGGATAAGAGCCTCATTGGACGTAGAATCGCTGTGTACCAACGTACCTGTGGACGAGACAATCGGGATGATAGCCGACAGAGTATATCGTGATCCAGCCTGTACTACTCTTGACATACCCGAAAATATTCTAAGGAAACTACTCCAAGCTTGTACTAAAGAGGCACCCTTCTTGAGCCCGGATGGGCTCATGTATAAGCAAGTAGATGGGGTCGCCATGGGTTCTCCCCTAGGTGTCCTGTTTGCAAACTTCTACATGGGTACCATCGAGCATAAAGTCTTAGTCGACATGAACTTGAAATCGGCCATATACTGCAGGTATGATGACGACATTTTTACACAGGTACCTGATGTCAGACATCTGCAGGAGCTGAAGGAGGCATTTGAGCAGAGTTCTGTGCTGCATTTCACTTACGAGATGGAAAAGGATGGGAAGCTGATCTTTCTAGATGTAACAGTCATGGAAAAAAGCGGAGGTTTCCACTCTGCAGTCTACACTAAGGAAACGAACATAGGAATGTGCCTAAATGCCAACAGCGACTGCCCAGACAGGTACAAGAGGAGTGTTGTTAACGCATATGTCGACCGTGCTCTAAGCCACAGCTCAGAATGGAAGCAAGTCGACGAAGAATTCTGTAGGGTAAAGCAGGTCCTAGTCAACAACGGCTTCTCCAATGGTTTCGTCGAAAACATCATAAGAAGGAAAGTGAAACGCCATGCAACCTCTGAAGAGACAACTAACACAACACCTATACCCCCTATTAGACTATTTTACAGGAACTTCTTTTCCACAGCTCATAAAACAGAGGAAAGGATCCTGAAAGATATTGTTAATAGAATTGTTATCCCTACAGACAAAAATCAGAGGATACAACTGACGATTTACTATAAAACCAGAAAAACGGCCAGCCTACTCATGAGAAACTCTCCAGACACAAAGCAGAACGCTTTAAAAGAGACCAACGTCGTCTATGCCTTCAAATGCCCACTAGGGGACTGTAAGCTCCAAAAAACCCAGTATATAGGCAAGACAACAACATCTTTTTCTAGGCGTTTAACGATGCATAAACAACAGGGCTCCATTAAGGAACATATAATCTCTTCCCACAACCAAACCATCGCCAGAGAAATCCTAGTAAACAACACAGAAATCATCGAATCGGAGGCACCGATAGCAGGCGGCTTGACGTTTGGGAGGCACTACACATTAAGAAGTTAACACCAGCAATCAACAGCTAATTAATGCACAACTATATTCTACCCACCTCAAGACTCCGCTCCAATATAGAAGCATCAAGAAATATGGACCAATAGGCTTTCTACAATCACTTCCATTTCAATACCCATTGTTTCGTGTTCTGTCTTGTGTTGATGAAATTAATACCCTCTTAATGCCACCTCTTGTTCTGTCTTGTGTTGATGAAATTAATACCCTATTAATGCCACCTCACTCTAATGTCGATATAAACAAAATCGGAGATGTGTAAGTTCTATTCAGTTGTGTATTTGTTAACTAAAGTCTTTGAAAATGTAATAAGTTTTACGAAACGCGCTCGTGTCGCGTCAGACTAGAAATAAAAATGAATTTTGGAGAATTGATTTTTGAATTACCTCCAACAGTGAAAACAAATGTACGAAAGATTGAGAAAATTCGTGTTAGAATTATTAATCTTACTTTTCGGTCATATTTAATAATATATGTCTACAGGAAAGACTGCTACCAAAATATACTTATATTAAAGCGCACGACCCAGCAGCAAGGAATCAAGCCTTCATGATAAAATATCGCCAGGAACTAATTCGTGATCAGATATACAAGGCAGAGAATGAAATCAAAGACAACAAAACGCAACTACTTCATGCTATAAACGAGTGGAGATATAGCAACATCGACGAAAGTATCCGTACCCGCATTGAACAACACCTCGACATCCTCACAGACCGACATCACCTCAGCACTGAAACAAGGATTATGAAGAAACTTACAACATTATATGGAGGACCTATGGCAATTCCACGACCAAGAGATGGCTTCCTGAACCTTGCAGGAATTAACCTCACTGAGGACCAAGTCACTCTCCTAAATCTGGGCATAAACTGTCACGTTATGTCCAGACCTAGTGAGATGGCCCGGAAAGTAGAGTTGGAAATTCTGTTGGACGACATATTCGACCTCGAGACACAAAAGAAGGTCACTACCAAAGATACCTTACAAGCAGAACTTATTGCAGAAGGAGGAAAGAATCGAGGCAATTACAGAAGCACCATACTGTCCCCCGAGCTCAAAGCGGCAGCTAAAAGCCTTCGTGAGAACAAGGAGATAGTTGTCAGGAGAGGTGACAAGTCGCCAATATATGTGATTCTTAAAAAAGACGAATATCTGGCGAAAATGAACCTCATACTCTCTGACCAAACTAAGTTCCAAAGGGTAACGAAGGACACTACAGCCGAATTGAAAGCAAAGGTCAACAAACTGATCGAAACTGTGATCGCCAAGAAATCCGGACTCCACCTGACAAAGGTCATTGGGGAATATAAACCTGGATATGCGTATGGAAATGTCAAGACACACAAGCCTGGAAACCCACTTCGGCCAATCATTAGCCAGATACCCACACCCACGTACAGACTGGCGAAGCGACTCAACGGCCTGCTGACTCATGTTCCTTGCGCCTTCAGCCTGAAGTCTCCAAAGGAATTTGTTGACTTACTGCGGGGCACACGGGCCACAGGGATAAGAGCCTCGTTGGACGTAGAATCGCTGTTTACCAACGTACCTGTGGACGAGACAATCGGGATGATAGCCGACAGAGTGTATCGTGATCCAGCCTGTACTCCTCTTGACATACCCGAAAATATTCTAAGGAAACTACTCCAAGCTTGTACTAAAGAGGCACCCTTCTTGAGCCCGGATGGGCACATGTATAAGCAAGTAGATGGGGTCGCCATGGGTTCTCCCCTAGGTGTCCTGTTTGCAAACTTCTACATGGGTACCATCGAGCAAAAAGTCTTAGTCGACATGAACTTGAAACCGGCCATATACTGCAGGTATGTTGACGACATTTTTACACAGGTACCTGATGTCAGACATCTGCAGGAGCTGAAGGAGGCATTTGAGCAGAGTTCCGTGCTGCGTTTCACTTACGAGATGGAAAAGGATGGGAAGCTGCCCTTTCTAGATGTAACAGTCATTGAAAAGAGCGGAGGTTTCCACACTGCAGTCTACACTAAGGAAACGAACATAGGAATGTGCCTAAATGCCAACAGCGACTGCCCAGACAGGTACAAGAGGAGTGTTGTTAACGCATATGTCGACCGTGCTCTAAGCCACAGCTCAGAATGGAAGCAAGTCGACGAAGAACTCTGTAGGGTAAGGCAGGTCCTAGTCAACAACGGCTTCTCCAATGGTTTCGTAGAAGACATCATAAGAAGGAAAGTGAAACACCATGCAACCTCTTAAGAGACAACTAACACAACACCTATACCCCCTATTAGACTATTTTACAGGAACTTCTTTTCCACAGCTCATAAAACAGAGGAAAGGGTCCTGAAAGATATTGTTAATAGAAACGTTATCCCTACAGACAAAAATCAGAGGATGCAACTGACGATTTACTATTAAACCAGAAATACGGCCAGCCTACTCATGAGAAACTCTCCAGACACAAAGCAGAACGCTTTAAAAGAGACCAACGTCGTCTATGCCTTCAAATGCCCACTAGGGGACTGTAAGCTCCAAAAAACCCAGTATATAGGCAAGACAACAACATCTCTTTCTAGGCGTTTAACGATGCATAAACAACAGGGCTCCATTAAGGAACATATAATCTCTTCCCACAACCAAACCATCGCCAGAGAAATCCTAGTAAACAACACAGAAATCATTGATAGATACAGCGATAGCAGGCGGCTTGACGTTTGCGAGGCACTACACATTAAGAAGTTAACACCAGCAATCAACAGCCAATTAATGCACAACTATATTCTACCCACCTCAAGACTCCGCTCCAATATAGAAGCATCAAGAAATATGGACCAATAGGCTTTCTACAATCACTTCCATTTCAATACCCATTGTTTCGTGTTTTGTCTTGTGTTGATGAAATTAATACCCTATTAATGCCACCTCTTGTTCTGTCTTGTGTTGATGAAATTAATACCCTATTAATGCCACCTCACCCCATCCACCTCACTCTAATGTCGATATAAACAAAATCGGAGATGTGTAAGTTCAATTCAGTTGTGTATTTGTAAACTAAAGTCTTCTCAAGCCGTGAACTACTAACTGATATATGTTGTATATCAGGTGGATGTTTCTAAGCTAGCGCTATATTCTCAGCACCTGTTTAATCACTTTGTCTTTATATTCTTGTAGAGTAACGTCATCCCTATTCTTCATTTATGTTATATGTTTTTGACTTGTTTGTTTGCACTATACATAGCCAAGGGAATGTCTTTGTTTTTAATTTGTTTTCTATATTAATTAAAGTCTCATTGTTCATACTATGTGTTTTGCCTGTCTTCCCTTACTTTACCACAGATAAACATCCAAGCAGTCTATCTTTTTTTTGTAAGTGTGACTAGGCATTGACACCAGCTATTGGAGGACTGCCGAACATCTACACTCCTACACTTTCCCGTCACATTTAATGGGGGCCTGTCCTAGGAGCCTCACTCAGGTACTAGTACCAGAACATCAATTTGTGGTAAGCGTACTTGGCTTTGATACAGTTGCTTTTCAATATTTTCATTACTTTTAATATTTATATGGTGCTGTGTGTATTGTGCATTCCGAGAGTAGCATATTTTGAGTGTTGGATAACTTTGGATTACGTCGTGACTGGAGGCCTCAGTCATTCTCTTAATTGGTCATTCCTCCCTCCGTGTTATTACTCGTGTTTTCCACCTTTTGTCCCTAGGATATTTCTCAATCTCAGACAGATCATCATTTTGGGTACCCTGGTACTTTGGTTTGTCTTCGGGTCAAAGCATCTTATCTTCTGCAATCCGACCAAAGGAGGATAAAGAGGGCCATAGTTCCTTTAGCACGGACTACGTTGCTGAGTTGGGATCTCAACAGCAGCTCTCGTCACTAGTTGACACTCACACCCCTACACGTCGGTCAGTGTTACGGCCCTATTGGGTCGCAACCGGGTTCTTCTCTGATCTTATTAGAGTTTGGGTATCCAGTCCCAAGTTAGTAGTGGCTTTCAAGGGGTGTGTTCCGTAACGCAAGTTAAATTATAGGGGAAGGGATACAAATGCACTGCTTTATATATATATATTGTCACCACCACCATAAATAAATATATAAACAGTCACACAGGGGTTATAAACACTATAATGTACAGAATTGTCTTCCTCTGAAAACACAGGATGCTCCACGGTGCTCATGATGAGTAGCCCAGGTTCTCTTCTTCGGCCCACGATGAATCCTCTGATTCTCTCGGCGAATCTACCCTGGCCACAGGCCAGCCAACTCACAGTCCCACTGGGTGCTCCGTCGTGGAGGCCTTCAACCACAATCCAGCCTGTAGCTGGCAGGTTCCAATCAGCTCCGCTGTGTAGGCCACTCCACGACCGATACTAGGGTTGCGAGCCCTAGGCAGGAGCCTCGTGTGATTCCGCTGATCACTCTCCTCTCTATAGCACCACAGTGGCTAGTCTCTTCCACCAGCCAGCCCCGGGTACGACGATTCCTCGACTCTGCCACGTCACAGGCAGGCTAACACTCTCAGCAGTGTTCGTCCGGGGGTGACTCACAGCTTCTTCAGCAAACACGTGGAGAGACTTTGGCTGCCTTGGGTAGACTGATCCATCGTCCAATACAGCAGTCCCAGGTCGAATCTGTAATCAGACACGTCATTAGTACTGGGACTAGGGAACCTCACTTACAGGCTTAGACACAAACGTCCACCTCTCTGCTCCATAGATGGCATTGCGGTCTAAGCGCCACCTCACCAGAGGTCAGCAGCGGCTATGTTATGAGCTGATCAAGACGGGAATCCAGAACCTGTGGCCGGTATATCTCGTCCTCACTAGATGGCGCTGTCCATTTGGAGGGGGTTTCGGGAGCAGACTCACAGATTGCGTTGTCGTCACTGCTCCGTGCTCGTACGCTGGACTCGGGTCTGTAACAGTCAGAGATGATGATATTTACTTAGGTAGGGAATTAGCTTTCTTTTTTCAGAGCACAAAGTTCGCTAATTCTGTAAGTATCATATTTCATTTAGTGGGAAAACCCTTGCTTCTGTCCTATAGAGACCTTGCAAGGTATGCCTTCATTCTTGGACTACCTTATTCACTTTTGAAACAATTAAATGTTTCATTTGTTTTAGAAACTATCAGCTTCATTTATTTAGTAGGATTTTCTTGCCCTTATTCTCTTACATTGAGTACCGGGTACAAGATTTCCTGCACTTTTGATTGACTAATCATTTACCATACTAAAATTAACTTTAATTGTTATATATAAAATTCCACAGGATAGTTACCAGTTGCCACGTTATCCTGTTACTGACACTTCCATATCACAAGTATTCGTTGTACATATATTTGCTATTTTTCACCATGTTTCGTCTCCAAGCTTTTCGTAACGATCCAGCAGGTGAAATAGGGAACTTAAGTCGTGCCAAGAGGACCGAATTACAAACTCTTGCACACGAGTATCAACTAGATGCTCCCCCTGGAGCCAACAAAAAATGAATTGCACAATTTAATATTGGATCACCTCTTAGATGAAGGGAAGATTGACTCTGAAACTCACGAAAATTATTCTATTGCAGATAGACATCCTCTGACAACTGTGAAACTCAAGCTCGAACTTGCAAAGATCGAGCGGGAGCAACAAAAAGAAGCTCTACAAATGAGGGAAAGAGAGGCGGCCCTAAGGAAAGAAGAGCAGGAAAGAGAGGCGGCCCTAAGGAAAGAAGAGCAGGGAAGAGAGACGGCCCTAAGGAAGGAAGAGGCTGCCATAAAGAAAGAACAACAAGAACGTGAGGCGGCCCTGGCGAAAGAAGCTCTACAAATAAGGGAAAGAGAGGCTGCAATGAGGAAAGAAGAACAGGAACGTGAAGCCACCCTCAAGAAACGTGAGACTGCACTACTCCGTGAGCGTGAGCGAGTACAGCTTGAAGCAAAACAACGTCACCTGGAGATGCAACACGAGCATGATAAGAAGCAAGCCGATATGGCTATAGCATGTCGACAACAAGAACTCACGTTGGAAACTACACACCACACTCCGCGCCAACAAACTACCGCTAATCTTTCCATAAGTTGTAAAGTCTCCCATGCAAGTAAGTTAATGCCACCATTAGTTGAGACAGAGATTGATGTATTTTTCACCACTTTTGAGACCCTAGCTAAAATACTTAGCTGGCCTGCAGATCAATGGTCTACCCTTCTCAGAGTGCATCTCACAGGTAGAGCTGCAGTTACTCTCAGTACCTTAGCGTCTGAGAATGACTACCAGACCCTGAAGCAAGCAGTTTTGGACGCCTACCTTCTCTCCACCGAATGCTACAGACGAAAATTCCATGATTTTCTAAAGGCAAGTACCACCACCTTTCTAGAATTTGCCAATACCAAGAAAAGATATTTCATGAAATGGCTGGAAGCAGCACATGTCTCTATATTTTCAGAACTTGTCAACCTCATGCTAGTTTAGGAATTCTTGAGACGTGTTCCCCCTTCCGTCCGTTTATATTTAGCAGACAAAGAAGAAACCGACTACTTCAAATGTGCGAAGTCAGCTGACACCTAGAGCCTCATCCACCGGCTTACACTAAAACCACCTTCCAGTAAGAAGTCTTGGTATAGTTATGATAAAGTGAGTGCCGATCAAGCGAGCTCTCAATTGTATTATTGCAAACTCTATGGACATACCATAGATAGATGTGGGAAGGCCCAATACAAAGGCAATGAAACTCCTAAACCCAAACCGACTCCTCCTAAGTCAGGTAAGCCTGTGATGAATGTTGGTGTTCCTGTTAATGATCTTTCTCTCTTCAGCAAACACCTGTATCCTGGAACTGTCCCTACCAACGGTATAGATTCGGAGGGACGTTTCAAATTGAAGATCTTGAGGGACAGAGCGGCTCTTCAGTCAATAAAATTAAAATCAGCTGTGCCTAACATCACCTACACTGCGGGAACCGTCCTTATCACTGACCTCACTGCTACCACTCCGTATCCACTCGCCCGAGTCCACCTGGATTGTCCTTTTGTGACCGGTGAAGTCCAAGTCGCCATCCGGGAAAAGCCTTTTCCCATGTCTGGAGTGCAACTTCTCCTGGGCAACGACTTGGCAGAAGATCTGCAACCGTCCAACCTGATCATCACGCACAAACCCCAGGTGTGTACCTCTGTAGTGGACAAATCCCTTCTTTAATTATGTTCCAGCAGAGGTCCAAGAAAGTGATGAAGTTTCTCCTCCGGTTTTGGTGACCACCCGTGCACAAGCTGCACGACCGCAGCCAGCTGACTCTACTGCTACTGCTGTCCCTCAAGACCCTCAGAATCTACCACCAAATCTTACTAGTTTGGAGTTCCGTAAGTTACAGAGGGAAGATCTATCATTAACACCGTTATTCTTCCAGGCTGAGACACAACCTGACAGTATCCCTGGGTTCTTCCTAGAGAATCAGTTGCTCTTCCGCAGATACAGACCCAGTAAGCTGAAGGAGGATGACGATTGAGCAAATGTCGAACAACTAGTGGTTCCCACCAGCCTACGGCCCGATATTCTACACCTGGCCCACGGAGCTCTTTCTCACTATGGTTTTAACAAAACCTACCAAGGAATCAGACAAGGCTACTACTGGCCAGGTATGGTTAAAGATGTCAAAAGTTACGTGCAACAGTGTCATACATGTCAGATGGCAGCTAAACCTAACATCTCTATTCCCCGGGCTCCATTAAATCCCATCTAGGTGCCTGCGGAGCCTTTCCACAGACTCATCATAGACTGTGTTGGTCCTTTACCCCGGACCAGTTCTGGCAACGCCTATATACTAATTATCATGTGTCCTACCACCAGATTCCCCATAGCAGTTCCAGTAAAGAACTTTACTGCTGCTACTGTGGTGAAACACCTATTGAAGATCTTCACCCAGTATGGATTTCCAAGAGAGGTTCAAAGCGACTGTGGCACCAACTTCACCAGTGATCTCTTCAAGAAGACACTGGAAGAGTTCAACATCACACAGGTATTGTCCAGCCCCTACCATCCTGCTTCACAGGGTTCTCTTGAACGTAGTCATCAGACTATTAAAGCACTCCTAAAGAAATTCTGCAATGACACCTTGAAGGACTGGGATAAACAACTTGATCTCATTATGTGCATTTTCAGAAGTCTCCCCAATGAGTGTCTAGGAGTATCTCCTTATGAGATGCTCTACGGACGTAAGTGCCTTACTCCTCTCAAAGCTTTTAAAGACTCTCTACATAATGCCACCTTCAGTGACCCTCAGAATGTGCCCCAGTTTCTTCAAAACTTAAAACACATTCTAAAGAGAGTACGTAAATTTGCTAATGACAATCTATTGAAAGCCCAGGAGAAGATGAAGACTCATTTTGACCAAAGCAGCAAATTAAGGAAATTTAAACCAGGAGACTTCGTGTTGGCATACTTCCTATCCCAGGTTCTCCATTGCAAAACAAGTTTTCAGGACCCTACCGTATCAAGGAGTGCAGGAACAACCACAACTCCGTTCTTGAGACTCCAGATAGGCGGCGGAAGACCCAGTTGTGCCACGTCAACCTCCTGAAGCAGTATCAAGGTACTCCCCCCACTGTGTTGGTATCAGTCTCCACATTCAAAGGTCCATACCTCCACAGAGAAACATTCCCTGCTTCTCCTGAAAACACTAACACTGAGTCGGTGCTTTGCAACTCGGAAATCCTTACTAATCTTCATACCCATTTGTAGGACAGTAATAATGCACCTCTCATCAGAATCTTCAAGGAACACCAGAAGTTGTTCAGCAATGATCCACAGGAGTGTAATGTGGTTCAGCACGACATCCAACTACTCCCTGACACCCGGTCGATTCGTCAACCTTTCTACCGAATCAGCCCGAGCAAAAAGGAAGTCATGCGTACTGAGGTACTGTACCTCCTGGATCATGGGCTGGCCACCCCTTGTGAGTCCCCTTGGGCCTCACCCTGCATCTTGGTGCCGAAACCGCATGGTAAAGTGAGGTTATGTACCGATTATCGGAAATTGAATCTTGCGACTGTCAAGGATGCTTACCCCTTACCTAGAGTAGATGACATCCTTGACGCCATTGGTAATGCGCGGAATCTATCGAAGCTGGACTTACTAAAAGGATACTACCAAGTATGTTTGACAGAGCGAGCTAAGGAAATATCTGCCTTTACCACTCCTTTTGGCTTTTACAGATACGAACACCTTCCATTTGGACTATGTACTGCCCCGGCCACCTTTCAGCGAGCTGTCAATCGCGTCATCCAGGGCTTAGATAACACCTACGCCTACTTGGATGATATCGTTGTGGCAACCAACACCTGGAGCGAACATCTGCTCCAGCTGCAACGATTGTTTGCCAAGGTCCTGACAGCTGGCATCACCATCAACTTGGGCAAGTCCACCTTTGCTAAAGGTAAAGTGCTTTATCTTGGTCATGAGATACGGAGTGGCAGCCTAGTTCCGTTAAACATACATACCCAAGCCATCCAGCATTACCCACAGTCAACCACCAGGAAGCAGCTCCTGCACTTCCTTGGTCTTGCCTCCTACTACCGTAGGTTTGTGAAGAATTTTAGTACAGTGGCGATACCATTGATCACTTTAACCAGCCCCAAGCAAGGGTATCATTGGACCATTCACCAAACCATTGCTATTGAACAACTTAAATCCATGCTCTGTTGTAATCCTATTCTCGCCTCGACAGATATCACGAAGCCTTTCATCCTCCATATCGACGCCAGTGGTACCAGCATCGGGGGTGTCCTGATGCAACAACGAGGCGAGGAGATTCTACCTGTTAGCTACTACAGCTACAAGTTAAAACAGCTACAAGTTATATATATATTTATATAAATATATAATATAAAATATATATATAAAAAATATAATATATATATATATATATATATATATATATATATATATATATATATATATATATATATATATATATATATATATATATATATATATATATATATAACTGAAAACTCACACCCCAGAAGTGACTCGAACCCATACTCCCAGGAGCAACGCAACTGGTATGTACAAGACGCCTTAATCCACTTGACCATCACGACCGGACTAATGAGGTGATAGCCGAGGCTATTTGAACCACCCCACCGCCGGCACTCGGATAGTAATCTTGGGCATAGCATTTTACCAAATCACCTCATTCTTTGGGGCACACGTGAGGAACACAAATGCGAACAAGCCTGAATGGTCCCCAGGACAATATGCAACTGAAAACTCACACCCCAGAAGTGACTCGAACCCATACTCCCAGGAGCAAGTCCTGGGAGTATGGGTTCGAGTCACTGGACAGGATTGACAAGTCACTGGACAAGATTGACAGGGTTCGAGTCACTGGACAGGAAGAGAATGCTGGACAGGATTGACAAGATTGATGCCCATGATGCTCTCTTTCTCCTCACAAGATGCCTGTCTCTCCCTAAGTTGACCTACTTTGTGAGATGTTCTTCATCCAACAGCAGCCCTAAGTTAAATGTGTATGGCACCCTTCTGAGGTCCATGCTGGTGAAAGTCCTGAACCTGCCATTGGACGACTCTCAGTGGGAGCAAGCTACCCTTCCTGTAAGACTCGGCGGCCTTGGTATCCGCACAGCCTCCCAAATTGCTCTACCAGCCTTCCTTTCCTCCTCCCACGCATCGCACGACCTCGTCAGAGATATCTTACCTGCAACCCTGAGAGATTCAGCAGGAATACACGATCCTGCTTTCACTGAATGTTCAAATCAGTGGGATGTTCTTGCAGCCCCATCAACCATTATAGAGCCAACAAAACAGCACAAACAGTCTGGCTGGGACCACCCTCTAGTGGAAAAGTAGCTGATGCCATGCTCAGCGTCGCAACATCAGACAAGGAGAAAGCCCACCTCAGAGCAGTGCGTGCCCCCCATGCAGGAGACTTCCTCCTGGCAGTACCCATGTCAACAATAGGCACGCGCCTAGATCCAGAATCCCTTCGTGTAGCAGTGGCCCTTCGCCTGGGTTCCCCAATTCACACTGAATACAAGTGTATTTGCAACTGGGTTGAAGCAGACCAATACGGACTGCATGGGTTGCATTGCGGAAGCACAAAGGGCTGGCATGCAAGACACAACGAGGTGAATGACATCATCAAGAGAAGCCTCGTCTCAACTAGGTGCCCAGCGGAGAGAGAACCTCGCATCCTAGGGGTCCAAAACCCGGATTTCCCCGCATTTCGCCCTGATGGCATGACCATATACTCATGGAAGGAGGGTAGACAGTTGGTGTGGGAATACACATAAGTATTCACCCTGGCTGACACCTATGTATACTTCGGAGCTGATCAAGCAGGTGGGGCGGCCAACCACAGGGAAACAGCAAAATCACTCAAGTACAGGCGACTGGAAGGTCAATACCTCTTTGTTCCCATAGTGTTTGAGACGCATGGGCCCTGGGGCAAGAGTGCCTTGGGATTTCTCAAGGAATTGGGTTCCAAGATCATTGACGTCACCAGAGACCCAAGAGCTTCCAGTTTTTTTCTTTCAGCGCCTCAGTGTGGCGATCCAGAGGGGAAATGCTTGCTGCGTCCTCGGTTCCTGTCCGGAAGCGGAGCAGCTTCAAGAGATCCATAACCTTTAGGCATTTGTCTTGTATGTTTTGTAACCTTTAAATACACAATAAAGCAAAAAAACAAAAAACAAAGGAAGGGGTGGTAGGAGAAAAGCACACAGAAACTGTATTGGAGGGGACCTACATTCCCTCCAATGCGTTATGTGTGGTTTCCTCTGAGGAATTGGGTCCCCCTTCTTCCAGCCAGAGGTGGTACTCCCTTCCCTATATATATATGTATATATATATATATATATATATATATATATATATATATATATATATATATATATATATATATATATATATATATATATATATATATATATATATATATATGTCGTACCTAGTAGCCAGAACGCACTTCTCAGCCTACTATGCAAGGCCCGATTTGCCTAATAAGCCAAGTTTTCATAATTAATTGTTTTTCGACTACCTAACCTAACTTTTTCGGCTACCTAACTTAACCTAACCTATAAAGATAGATTAGGTTAGGTTAGCTAGGGTTGGTTAGGTTTGGCCATATATCTACGTTAATTTTAACTCCAATAAAAAAAAAATTGACCTCATACATAATGAAATAGGTAGCTTTAACATTTCATAAGAAAAAAATTAGAGAAAATATATTAATTCATGAAAACTTGGCTTATTAGGCAAATCGGGCCTTGCATAGTAGGCTGAGAAGTGCGTTCTGGCTACTAGGTACTCAAACTGGTTTTCAAACTGGTTTTCATTGATATATGATGGCATTGTGATTTCGCTTTGAAATATATATATATATATATATATATATATATATATATATATATATATATATATATATATATATATATATATATATATATATATATATATATATATATGTGTGTATATCACGAAAATAAACACGTGATTATATATACATATATATATATATATATATATATATATATATATATATATATATATATATATATATATATATATATATATATATATATATATATATATATATATATATATATATATATATATATATGTCGTACCTAGTAGCCAGAACTCACTTCTCAGCCTACTATTCAAGGCCCGATTTGCCTAATAAGCCAAGTTTTCCTGAATTAATATATTTACTATATTTTTTTTCTTATGAAATGATAAAGCAACCCTTTTCTCTATGTTTGAGGTCATTTTTTTTTATTGGAGTTAAAATTAACGTAGATATATGACCGAACCTAACCAACCCTACCTAACCTAACCTAACCTATATTTATCGGTAAGGTTAGGTTAGGAAGCCAAAAAAAGCTAGGTTAGGTTAGGTTAGGTAGGTTAGGTAGACGAAAAAACATTAATTCATGAAAACTTGGCTTATTAGGCAAATCGGGCCTTGAATAGTAGGCTGAGAAGTGCGTTCTGGCTATTAGGTACGACATATATATATCTATATATATATATATATATATATATATATATATATATATATATATATATATATATATATATATATATATATATATGTCGTACCTAGTAGCCAGAACTCACTTCTCAGCCTACTATTCAAGGCCCGATTTGCCTAATAAGCCAAATTTTCCTGAATTAATATATTTACTATAATTTTTTTCTTATGAAATGATAAAGCAACCCTTTTCTCTATGTATGAGGTCAATTTTTTTTATTGGAGTTAAAATTAACGTAGATATATGACCGAACCTAACCAACCCTACCTAACCTAACCTAACCTATATTTATAGGTAAGGTTAGGTTAGGTAGCCAAAAAAAGCTAGGTTAGGTTAGGTTAGGTAGGTTAGGTAGGCGAAAAAACATTAATTCATGAAAACTTGGCTTATTAGGCAAATCGGGCCTTGAATAGTAGGCTGAGAAGTGCGTTCTGGCTATTAGGTACGACATATATATATATATGTATATATATATATATATATATATGTCGTACCTAGTAGCCAGAATGCACTTCTCGGCCTACTATGCATGGCCCGATTTGCCTAATAAGCCAAGTTTTTCTGAATTAATATATTTTTTCTAATTTTTTTCTTATGAAATGATAAAGCTACCCATTTCATTATGTATGAGGTCAATTTTTCTTTATTGGAGTTAAAATTAACGTATATATATGACCGAACCTAACCAACCCTACCTAACCTAACCTAACCTATCTTTATAAGTTAGGTTTGGTTAGGTAGCCGAAAAAGTTAGGTTAGGTTAGGTTAGGTAGGTTAGGTAGTCGAAAAACAATTAATTCATGAAAACTTGGCTTATTAGGCAAATCGGGCCTTGCATAGTAGGCTGAGAAGTGCGTTCTGGCTACTAGGTACGACATATATATATATATATATATATATATATATATATATATATATATATATATATATATATATATATTTATATATATATATATATATATATTTATATATATATATATATATATATATATGTATATATAATCACGTGTTTATTTTCGTGATATACACATATATATATATATATATATATATATATATATATATATATATATATATATATATATATATATATATATATATATATATATATATATATATATATATATATATATATATATATATATATATATATATATATATATATATATATATATATATATATATATATATATATTTCAAAGCGAAATCACAATGCCATCATATATCAATGAAAACCAGTTTGAGATAATGGAGTGACTTAAACTCGCAATCTAGTGATTCTCAGACCCATGCCTTAACCGCTCGACTATGGTGGCACGAAAGTTGACCAATGCAGAAAACTCTTCTGAGTCCTCTAGGAGGTTTTGAGGACCTCTCCTGGTCACACTCCGATTTTTTGGCACTTCTCACCGGCTACATGGCTGAATATTTTCAAAAGAAGTTCTCAAAAAAAAAAATCTTATAGTAATATACACAATTATTCACTGATGTCGGTCATATTAATTAAAAGTAGCCATAATTTTGCCCGTACTCACATGTAACAGAATGCTTCGAGAGCTTCAAAGGTTTCTTACACCATGTCCCTTCTCAAGCAACAGGGGTAACAATATTATAATATTTCACACCAACCGATTCCTCTCACCGGCGACCAACCAAACACCAACAAAATTTATTTTGTATAAGAAAGAGAGACAGAGACAGAGAGAGGAAGACTGAGACGGAGAGAAACAAAGACATAAACAGGGCCAGAGATAGACAGACTGCCTGAAACAGAAAAAGGTGTAGAGATATCGAGACAGAGACAGACTAAGACAGAGAGAGCCCGACAGAGAAAGGGAGAGAATGACACCGGCGGAGAATAGATGGATAGATAGACAGATTGATTGATAGATGGGTAGATTGATAAATAAGTGATATATGGAGAGATAGATGTTGGATAGAATGAGGGGGTAGATGGATGGATAGATGAATAGATGGATGTATAGATGGGTAGAGAGTTAGATAGCTAGAAGGATCCATGAATGGATCAATGGATAGATGGATGGATACATAGATGGATAAATTGAGTGATGATGGGTGGATGGCTAGAAAGATCGTTAGATAGATGGATGAATTGTTAGATGCTGAAATAGATGGTTAGATTATTAGGCGGACAATACCATGAATAGATGGATGGACAAATGAATATATAGATAGATAGAAAGATATATAGATAGATAGATAGATAGATAGATAGATAGATAGATAGATAGATAGATAGATAGATAGATAGATAGATAGATAGATAGATAGATAGATAGATAGATAGATAGATAGATAAAGACAGTCCTGAGAATTCAAACCTGCACACTGGGTACGCCTCCTCATGGCTCCGACTGAGTTTCTTATTAATACATCACATTAATGTGGTTTGTGCATTTGAAGAGAAGTGTTCGGCAAGAAGTGAACCACAGCCAGACTGTGTGTGGGTGATGAGTAAATCCCTGAGCTGGCTTCATTGGAAGCCTAGGACCCTTAGCAAGTCTTAGAGGATACAGTTGAATCACAGATTTTATTGTTTTTGAGCATATTGGAGTTATCTGGTATAAGGTATGTGTTTGGGAGTACCCAGTGTGCCGGTTTGAATCCTTCTCGTGGCTCCTACTGATTTTCTCATTGATACATCACGTTAATGTATTTTCTTGTGCATTGTTAATAGTAATAGTAGTTGTCTTAGTCGAGCAGTAGTAGTGAAAGTAGCAATAGAAGTAGTAGCTTCTATTGCTAGGTAGAAATAGTAGTATTGTTATCATATTAGACTCAAGTGATATAATATTCACACAAGTGTGTGTGTGACGCAGTAGCCGCCCAGCCAGCCCTGGCCCCTTGTATCGAGGCCTGGACACGTTGACCACACTGCCAGTCTCATGCATACTTGCCAGTGTTGACATTTGTCAGCACGGTCGGTGGGTCTTCGGCATTACCAGAGAACATATTCTGGCGCAACATCCCGGCACACAAAAGCATGATATTCAGGAAGACTGACATCCCTACACATTACCGCCCACAGTGACACGGGTTCCTCCCCACCCACGAGCTGCTCTGAGCGACGCTACCCTACATTTTCTTAGTTACAGAAGTACAAAATTAGTCTGGAACTGCCAGTGACATTTTGTTTGCAGCGAGAGAATAGCGGCGGCGGTGGCAGGAAATGATAATATTTGATAACAAAGAAAAATGTGTCGCAAGTTACCAGTTTAATGCTGATTACAGAGGACACATAAAGGGCAGAGGGTAAGAGCGACGGTCAGGTTGGAAAACTTTCTTCATATTGATCTGTAAGCACACCCCCACAATATATTAGCTACTAAATATATATTATTTATATATATATATATATATATATATATATATATATATATATATATATATATATATATATATATATATATATATATATATATATATTGTGGGGATGTGCTTACAGATCAATATATATATAGAAATATATATATATATATATATATATATATATATATATATATATATATATAAATATATATATATATATATATATATATATATATATATATATATATATATATATATATATATATATATATATATATATATATATATATATTTCTATATATAATATATATTTAGTAGCTAATATATTGTTGGGATGTGCTTACAGATCAATATATATAGAAATATATATATATATATATATATATATATATATATATATATATATATATATATATATATATTTATATATATATATATATATATATATATATATATATATATATATATATATTTTTCTATATATATTGATCTGTAAGCACATCCCCACAATATATTAGCTACTAAATATATATTATATATAGAAATTTATATATATATATATATATATATATATATATATATATATATATATATATATATATATATATATATATATATATATATATATTATTAAATATGACCGAAAAAGTAAGATTAATAATTCTAACACGAATTTTCTCAATCTTTCGTACATTACGCTTCACTGTTGGAGGTAAATCAAAAATCAATTCTCCAAAATTCATTTTTATTTCTAGTCTGACGCGACACGGGCGCGTTTCGTAAAACTTATTACATTTTCAAAGACTTTAGCTCACAAATACACAACTGATTAGAACTTACGCATCTCCGATTTTATATCTACATTTGAGTGAGGTGGGAGGGGTGATGTGGCATTAACACAAGACAGAACAAGAGGGGATATTAATAGGGTATTAAAAGTATCAACACAAGACAGAACACAAACAATGGGTATTGAGTGTTTGTAGAAAGCCTATTGGTCCATATTTCTTGATGCTTCTATATTGGAGCGGAGTCTTGAGGTGGGTAGAATATAGTTGTGCAATAATTGGCTGTTGATTGCTGGTGTTGACTTCTTGATGTGTAGTGCCTCGCAAACGTCAAGCCGCCTGCTATCGCTGTATCTAAGTCGACGAAGAACTCTGTAGGGTAAGGCAGGTCCTAGTCAATAACGGCTTCTCCAATGGTTTCATCGAAGACATCATAAGAAGGAAAGTGAAAAGCCATGCAACCTCTGAAGAGACAACTAACACAACACCTATACCCCCTATTAGACTATTTTACAGGAACTTCTTTTCCACAGCTCATAAAACGGAGGAAAGGGTCCTGAAAGATATTGTTAATAGAAACGTTATCCCTACAGACAAAAATCAGAGGATACAACTGACGATTTACTATAAAACCAGAAAAACGGCCAGCCTACTCATGAGAAACTCTCCAGACACAAAACAGAACGCTTTAAAAGAGACTAACGTCGTCTATGCCTTCAAATGCCCACTTGGGGACTGTAAGCTCCAAAAAACCCAGTATATAGGCAAGACAACAACATCTCTTTCTAGGCGTTTAACGATGCATAAGCAACAGGGCTCCATTAAGGAACATATAATCTCTTCCCACAACCAAACCATCGCCAGAGAAATCCTAGTAAACAACACAGAAATCATCGATAGATACAGCGATAGCAGGCGGCTTGACATTTGCGAGGCACTACACATCAAGAAGTCAACACCAGCAATCAACAGCCAATTATTGCACAACTATATTCTACCCACCTCAAGACTCCGCTCCAATATAGAAGCATCAAGAAATATGGACCAATAGGCTTTCTACAAACACTCAATACCCATTGTTTGTGTTCTGTCTTGTGTTGATACTTTTAATACCCTATTAATATCCCCTCTTGTTCTGTCTTGTGTTAATGCCACATCACCCCTCCCACCTCACTCAAATGTAGATATAAAATCGGAGATACGTAAGTTCTAATCAGTTGTGTATTTGTGAGCTAAAGTCTTTGAAAATGTAATAAGTTTTACGAAACGCGCCCGTGTCGCGTCAGACTAGAAATAAAAATGAATTTTGGAGAATTGATTTTTGATTTACCTCCAACAGTGAAGCGTAATGTACGAAAGATTGAGAAAATTCGTGTTAGAATTATTAATCTTACTTTTTCGGTCATATTTAATAATATATGTCTACAGGAAAGACTGCTACCAAAATATACTAATATATATATATATATATATATATATATATATATATATATATGTCGTACCTAATAGCCAGAACGCACTTCTCAGCCTACTATTCAAGGCCCGATTTGCCTAATAAGCCGAGTTTTCATGAATTAATGTTTTTTCGTCTACCTAACCTACCTAACCTAACCTAACCTAGCTTTTTCTGGCTACCTAACCTAACCTTACCTATAAATATAGGTTAGGTTAGGTTAGGTAGGGTTGGTTAGGTTCGGTCATATACCTACGTTAATTTTAACTCCAATAAACAAAAATTGACCTCATACATAGAGAAAAGGGTTGCTTTATCATTTCATAAGAAAAAAATTATAGTAAATATATTAATTCAGGAAAACTTGGCTTATTAGGCAAATCGGGCGTTGAATAGTAGGCTGAGAAGTGAGTTCTGGCTACTAGGTACGACATATATATATATATATATATATATATATATATATATATATATTTATATATATATATATATATATATATATAAGCCTATACTTGCATAAACCACAAGTGAAGATAAACAATCTTTGGACAACACTCACCAGTGGGACTCGAACCCAGAAAGCACAACTACCTTCCAGTAGCTGGCATAACTAGTATGCTTTAACCCACTACGCCATCAGACCTTACAAAAGAAGTAGATAGTTCGAGATATATATATCTCAAACATCTCTACCTCCCGAAGGCACCAGATGAGTGAGGGGTCAGTCTGCAATTTTCGTCAAGCCACTGTCAATGTGAGAGAACTCGTGTCCAGCTTATAAGCCTATACTTGCATAAACCACAAGTGAAGATAAACAATCTTTGGACAACACTCACCAGTGGGACTCGAACCCAGAAAGCACAACTACCTTCCAGTAGCTGGCATAACTAGTATGCTTTAACCCACTACGCCATCAGACCTTACAAAAGAAGTAGATAGTTCGAGCTATATATATCTCAAACATCTCTACCTCCCGAAGGCACCAGATGAGTGAGGGGTCAGTCTGCAATTTTCGTCAAGCCACTGTCAATGTGAGAGAACTCGTGTCCAGCTTATAAGCCTATACTTGCATAAACCACAAGTGAAGATAAACAATCTTTGGACAACACTCACCAGTGGGACTCGAACCCAGAAAGCACAACTACCTTCCAGTAGCTGGCATAACTAGTATGCTTTAACCCACTACGCCATCAGACCTTACAAAAGAAGTAGATAGTTCGAGATATATATATCTCAAACATCTCTACCTCCCGAAGGCACCAGATGAGTGAGGGGTCAGTCTGCAATTTTCGTCAAGCCACTGTCAATGTGAGAGAACTCGTGTCCAGCTTATAAGCCTATACTTGCATAAACCACAAGTGAAGATAAACAATCTTTGGACAACACTCACCAGTGGGACTCGAACCCAGAAAGCACAACTACCTTCCAGTAGCTGGCATAACTAGTATGCTTTAACCCACTACGCCATCAGACCTTACAAAAGAAGTAGATAGTTCGAGATATATATATCTCAAACATCTCTACCTCCCGAAGGCACCAGATGAGTGAGGGGTCAGTCTGCAATTTTCGTCAAGCCACTGTCAATGTGAGAGAACTCGTGTCCAGCTTATAAGCCTATACTTGCATAAACCACAAGTGAAGATAAACAATCTTTGGACAACACTCACCAGTGGGACTCGAACCCAGAAAGCACAACTACCTTCCAGTAGCTGGCATAACTAGTATGCTTTAACCCACTACGCCATCAGACCTTACAAAAGAAGTAGATAGTTCGAGATATATATATCTCAAACATCTCTACCTCCCGAAGGCACCAGATGAGTGAGGGGTCAGTCTGCAATTTTCGTCAAGCCACTGTCAATGTGAGAGAACTCGTGTCCAGCTTATAAGCCTATACTTGCATAAACCACAAGTGAAGATAAACAATCTTTGGACAACACTCACCAGTGGGACTCGAACCCAGAAAGCACAACTACCTTCCAGTAGCTGGCATAACTAGTATGCTTTAACCCACTACGCCATCAGACCTTACAAAAGAAGTAGATAGTTCGAGATATATATATCTCAAACATCTCTACCTCCCGAAGGCACCAGATGAGTGAGGGGTCAGTCTGCAATTTTCGTCAAGCCACTGTCAATGTGAGAGAACTCGTGTCCAGCTTATAAGCCTATACTTGCATAAACCACAAGTGAAGATAAACAATCTTTGGACAACACTCACCAGTGGGACTCGAACCCAGAAAGCACAACTACCTTCCAGTAGTATTATATATATATATAATTCTATATATAATATATATTTAGTAGCTAATATATTGTATGGGTGTGCTTACAGATCAATATAAAGAGTTTTCCAACCTGACCGTCGCTCTCACCCTTATAGTTACTCTGCCCTTTATGTGTCCTCTGTAATCAGCATTAAACTGGTAACTTGCGACACATTTTTCTTTGTTATCAAATATTTTCATTTCCTGCCACCGCCGCCGCTATTAATTAATTGTAATTTCTTATGTTTCTTTTCACTGTCGATGGTAATTGAAAAACCAATTCTCCAAAATAAATTTTTATTGCTAGTCCAACACCTGAATGCGTTTCATAATAACTTATTACATTTTCAAAGAATTTAGTTTACATACACAACTGTAAACCTGTAAACACACATGTTGTTGTTGTTTCAGATTTAGCTACTCAGAACGAAATGCCCATGTAAAATGGGCTATGGTGAGCCCGTAATTGAGTTTAGTTATTCGCGATAACCTTGTTTCTGTGATATTTGGGTCTAAGTTTAAAATGGAGGAGGGGATTCCTCCTTTTTCCCTGTTTATTTATCGCTTCAGTTTTAGTGAACTGGTTTTAGTGTTGTTTTATTAACATTATCTTGGAGGCGGATGTAGATGCAGAATGCTCACTAGTGAGTCCCATTCCTCAACGGCTTTTCTAATCATTGTAGTTGCGGTGGAATGTGCATCTAATGCTGCTGCTGTCGTTGGATTAATGTTGAGTTTGATGCGCAGGCCTTACGTAGCTTCACATTCCTGTATGTAGTGCAATCTGTATGTAGTGCAATAGTGACGCCTCTGCTTCTATTTCACAGATGTGACACTGTTTAACTATTGAGTTCATTACCTCCCAGCAGCACTTGTAATCAAGTCTGAGTCTGTGTATGGCTACTGCAATGTCTCTGGATATCTTTTTGCCAGGCTTGAAAGAGGAGTAACCAGTGGCTTTTTCGTACCATATCGCAGTGGATCTTCCTTCCGCTACTTTGGCTCTGTGGCGACATTTGATAGTTGAGAATATTTCCTTCTTGATTTACTCCTTAATCTGTGAAAAACTTGGGGGTATTTGAACCTGTACAACAGGTGGAGCAGTGGCAGTTTTTGCTAGTGAGTCTGCCTTTTCATTACCCTCTATGCCAATGTGACTTGGTATCCAATTTAGGGTGATTGACAGCCCTCGATTATGGGCATCTTTTCCTATATGTTGAATTTCTGTGAGGAGTTGTATATTATCTTTGTGCTGACTGGATAACAATGCCTGGAGCGAAGATTTAGAACGAAGATTAAAATTTAGAGGTATGAATGATGAAATCATGTAAATTATTCTCAATTGTATAGTTTGTTGCCTCCTTCAGGGCATATAATTATGTTTGCAATGTTGAGCACCCACTATTTATGCTCCAGTAAGCTTCGTGGTTGGAAGCTGCTGCCCCAGCTGAACCTCTTTCTTGATCAACTGGTCCGTCTGTGAAGATGTGAGTCGTTGTAAATCTTGATATGGTTTCCATTTGTTGTTCTATTACTTCCTTGAGCCTCACCGGGTCACATGCTGATTTTTTGTAAACACGCAAATTGCATCCATATATATACTCGTATTTGGGTGAGGTGATATGGTACAAAAGTTTTGGGTGAGGTGATTGACATTTGCACATAATAGAACACGAACCAACAAGTATAAAAACATAAGAATGAAAGTAACTGCAGAAGGCCTATTGGCCCATGATGCTTCCTCTTGATGCTTCTATATTGATTCGGAGGGTTGAAGTGGGTAGAATATAGTTGTGCATTAATTGGCTGTTGATTGCTGGTGTGTACTTTTTGATGTGTAGTGCCTCGCAGATGTCGAGCCTCCTGCTATCGCTGTATCTATCGATGATTTCTGTGTTGTTTGATACGATTTCTCTAGTGATGGTCTGGTTGTGAGAAGAGATAAGGAGTCAGCAAGCCGAACGCCAAGAAATCCGGACTCCACCTGCCAAAGATTATTGGGGAATACAAACCTAGGTATGCGTATGGAAATGTCACGACACACAAGCCTGGAAACCCACTTCGTCCAATCATCAGCCAGATGCCCACATCCCCGTACAGACTGGCGAAGTGACCCAATGCCTTGCTGACTCCTTATGTACCTTGTGCTTTCAGACTGAAATCTCCAAAGGAATTTGTTGACTTACTGTGAAGAACATGGGCCACGGGGATAAGAGCCTCGTTGGACGTAGAATCACTGTTTACCAACGTACCTGAGGATGAAACAATTGGGATGATAGCGGACAGAGTGTATCGTGATCTGGCCTGTACTCCTCTTGACATACCAGAAAAAATTATAAGGAAACTACTCCAAGCTTGTACTAAAGAAGCACCCATCTTGAGCCCAGATGGGCACATGTATAAGCAAGTAGATGGGG
The DNA here is from genome assembly GCF_040958095.1 of Procambarus clarkii. Taxonomy (NCBI): domain Eukaryota; kingdom Metazoa; phylum Arthropoda; class Malacostraca; order Decapoda; family Cambaridae; genus Procambarus; species Procambarus clarkii. The sequence goes on along the minus strand of NC_091156.1, from coordinate 42,314,986 downwards.
TCGCCATGGGTTCTCCCCTAGGTGTCCTGTTTGCAAACTTCTACATGGGTACCATCGAACAGAAGGTCTTACTTTACATGAACTTGAAGCCTGCCATATACTGCAGGTATGTTGACGACATTTTTACACAGGTACCTGATGTCAGACGCCTGCAGGAGCTGAAGGAGGCATTCGAGCAGAATTCTGTATTGAGTTTCACTTACGAGATGGAGAATGATGGGAAGCTGCCCTTTCTAGATGTAACAGTCATGGAAAGGAGCGGAGGTTTCCACACTGCAGTCTACACTAAAGAAACAAACATAGGAATGTGCCTCAATGCCAGCAGTGACTGCCCAGACAGGTACACGAGGTGTGTTGTTAACGCATATGTCGACCGTGCTCTCAGCCACAGCTCAGGATGGAAGCAAGTCGATGAAGAACTCTGTAGGGTAAGGCAGGTCCTAGTCAACAACGGCTTCTCCAATGGTTTAGTTGAAGACATCATAAAAAGGAAAGTGAAACGCCATGCAACCTCTGAGGAGTTGACTAACAAAATACCTGTACCCCCTATTAGACTATTTTACAGGAACTTCTTTTCCACAGTTCATAAAATGGAGAAAAGGGTCCTGAAAGATATTGTTGATAGGATCGTTATCCGTACAGACAAAAATCAGAAGATAAAACTGACGATTTACTATAAAACCAAAAAAACGGCCAACCTACTCATGAGAAACTCTCCAAACACAAAGTGAAACGATTTAAAAGAGACCAACGTCGTCTATGTCTTCAAATGCCCACTCGGGGACTGTAGAACCGCATAGAACTCAGTATATAGGCAAGACAACAACATCTCTTTCCAGGCGATTAACGATGCATAAGCAACAGGGCTCCGTTAAGGAACATATAATCTCTTCCCACAACCAGACCATCACCAGAGAAGTCTTAACAAACAACACAGAAATCATCGATAGATACAGCGATAGCAGGCGGCTTGACATCTGCGAGGCACTACACATCAAAAAGTCAACACCAGCAATCAACAGCCAGTTAATGCACAACTCTATTCTTCCCACTTCAAGACTCCGTACCAATAAAGAATCATCTAGAGGAAGTATGAGCCAATAGACTTTTTGCAGTTACTTCCATTCTTATGCTCTCATTTATCCAATTTATACCCATTGCACCGTGTTCTGTCTTGTGTTGGTCAAAAGTTTGACCAACACCTCGCCTCATCCAAAACTGTTGCAACATATCACCTCACCAAAATGCGAGTAAATATGACAAGCTTTTCAATATTAGCATTAAGTAAAACTCTGTTTAGTTTTTTCAGGTTACAGTTGTGTGTGTGTGTGTAAACTAAAGTCTTTGAAAAAGTAATAAATTATTACGAAACGCATTCAAGCGTCGCGTCAGACTAGAAATAAAAATGAATTTTGGAGAATTGATTTTTCAATTACCATCGACAGTAATAAGAAACATAAGAAATATTGAGAAAATTCGCGTTAGCATTATTAATCTTACTTTTTCGGTCATATTTAACAACATGTGTTTACAAGAAAGACTGCTACCAATATATATATATATATATATATATATATATATATATATATATATATATATATATATATATATATATATATATATATATATATACACAATATAATGGTCTAGTATAGTACATATATGTACTATATTTATTAGGCCTCGGATATCCTGTACAAGGCCTAGGATGGTAAAATTATATCTTACGTGCAGTATAAATACATAGAAATTTCCGGTTTGTCCAAATTCTATAATACAAAAGTCTACTTTCTGGAGGTTATCACTACATATTTGAACGTTTGACCATAATAAAATGAAAATACTGTAATAATAATTTTCATTTTAAGAAGATGGGCTGGTTTTATTATTATCGTTAATGAAATCTAACTATTGCCTTTATTATTTTTATCTCGATCTAATAAGCTGGTAAATATTAACATTAAAACATTTTGCGACAATGGGTACTTTATATAACAAATGTGTGAGAACATGTTTACAAGTGCAGCGCGGCCCCTCTGACCGCGCCAGTGTGTCCGGCGGCACTGGCCTGGCGTCTCCACCTTAGTATTGATTATACCGCCAGAGTTCTTTTGTTCCTCAGGCAGGAATAGGTTCTCACCGCTGATTGGCCCGTTACCAAGAGAGAAGCCATTTTACTCTGCATCACCGATTTCCGCTGACTAATTACTCTACTTTGGTTCAACTAAATATTTTGCGAGGATTCTGATTGGACAGTTAAATTACTTACGTTGTGTTTCTGAGACCTTGGTGTACTGTGATTGGCTCAGTATCGGAGTCAAACAAAATATGGACCTTTCTGTACGTTATCAAACCACATTAATATCTGAAAGATTTTATACATATTCTTATGTAGGTAATTTATACATAAATTTGAGGGTAGTGTCGCCATTGTGTTTAATATGATCTGGGGAATGAACTAATAACATCAAGGAAGAGGAAAGATGCTAAGAACTCAGACTTATACTAAAATTAAAAAGTTAATTAATAAATAGTTATTGGGATATAATTGCTAGGAAGATAAAGACAAATTATTGAGAAAGTTAAGAGTGATAACTAGATGCTAAAGAGTGATCTAGCAAGGATAAGAGTGATAACTAGGAAGGATAAGAGTGATAACTATGAAGGTTAAGAGTGATAGCTAGGAAGGTTAAGAGTGATAACTAGGAAGGTTAAGAGTGATAACTAGGAAGGTTAAGAGTGATAACTAGGAAGGTTAAGAGTGATAACTAGGAAGGATAAGAGTGATAACTAGGAAGGATAAGAGTGATAACTAGGAAGGTTAAGAATAATAAGTAGGATGGTTAGCAGTAATAGCAATAATGAATAACAGTGACAACTAGGATAGTTAATAGTGATAACTTGGAATGTTAATTATGATATAGTGATAACTAGGAAGATTAATTGTGATATAGTGATAACTAGGAAGGGTAATTGTGATATAGTGATAAACAGGAGGAGTAATTGTGATATAGTGATAACTAGGAAGGGTAATTGTGATTAAGGCAGCGTCTGGGATGCTCTCGGACACAGGTTCGAATCCTCGTCACGGCCCTTGTGGATTTGTTCAGGGTAATTGTGATATAGTGATAACTAGGAAGGTTAATTGTGATATAGTGATAACTAGAAAGCTTAATTGTGATATAGTGATAACTAGGAAGGGTAATTGTGATATAGTGATAACTAGGAAGGGTAATTGTGATATAGTGATAACTAGGAAGGTTAATTATGATATAGTGATAACTAGGAAGGTTAATTGTGACATAGTGATAACTAGGAGGAGTAATTGTGATATATAGTTATAACTAGGAAGGTTAATTGTGATATTGTGATAAATATCAAAATTTATATAATTAATTTTGAAGATTGTTGGAGATAACTCGGATGGTTAGAAGTGATAAATAGAAAGTTTATAGAGATTAGTACAGAGATAAATACTAATAACATGAAAACTTGATAGTAACATTAGAAATCCTAACAGTGATAAATACGAATGTTATACATAATAATTAGCATAATTAAAATCATTACTTAGTTTAATATGGATAAGAAGGGTGTTTATAATGAAATCCCGTTGGCATGATACATCAGTGAAAATCAGCAATGATATTCATTGATATTTCATGCCATTATGATTTCATTGCGATCTAAGTGGGGCGTATGAGTGTGAACGCTATTACTGTACTACTGAGTGTGGTCGTGACTCTGTAAAATCCTGCTTGGGCTCCAGTTCGGGGCCTCCAGATCCTCCCAGTGAATTCAGTTGAGTGCCGGGTTGGTCGATCCCGGGTTCAGATGATACTTTTGTACTGTCATGGCTAGGTCGGTTAAGGTAGGTGTCTGGGAATCACAACAACGCGGGATCAAGTCAGTGTATTGCCCCAAAATGATTTTCAGTAATGAAGATGACAAGTAATGTTGCTGGATGTTGTTGTTGATTTAGAGTCAGCAGCTCAGAGCAAGAAATTCCAGTAGCACGGGTTATGATGAGCCCGTAGTGGACTTACCTGGCACAAGAGAGAGGCTGTAATTGTGTTGCTGGAATGTGTCTACTACGTTATGGTAAACAAGTAAACACCTCCGTACCCCACATTTATCTTTAGGGAGCCGGCGGCTGAGCGGACAGAACACTGGGCGCGTGACCCTGTGGTCCTGGGTTCGATCATCGAAACGGAAATCAACGAAGAGCAACGAAGCACAAGCCCCTCAAAGGGCTCAGAAAGTTAAGGAGGTACCTAAACGAATTTTGGTTGTGGGAGATTCCCAGGTGAAGTATTTAGACAGTTCGTTTTGTGCCAGAGATAGGGGGAACAGGTTAAGAGTCTGCTATCCGGGAACTGGAATTGGAGATATTGTTGACAACATGAAAGATATTATGGGGATAATGGGAACAAACCCATTATTTGTATTAGTGCAGGAGGTAATGACGTTGGACGAGTTAGGAGTGAGGAACTGATAAAGAAATTTAACAAAGCCTTAGAATTAGTTAGGAGCAAGGGAGGAATCCCGATCATATGTGGCATTCTTCCAAGAAAGAGCGTTGGGAATGAATGGTTATCGAGAGCACTTGGTGTCAATTGCCTAAAATTTTAACTTAGCATATTTAGCTTAGCAAATTAGCATAGAATGGAATAGATCTGTAGGAGAAAATTCTGTTAAAGAGCCTGATTTTCGAAAAGCTGACTTCAGTAGCCTAAGAAATTTTGGGGGGTCAAATAGATTGGAATGTCTTGGGCAAAGCATCTATGGGATGAAATATCTAGAGCATCTAGATCTAACAGTATTTATGTCATGGGTGTCTTTAATTTTAGTGAAATAAACTTCATGAACAAAACAGGGAATAATGAAGCAGATGATTTTCTAGGATTAATTGACGATTGCTTTCTTATGCAAAATATTAAGGAACCAACGCGGGGAAATAATATTTTGATTTAGTGTTAACTAACAGGGAAACACAAATTAAAGACTTGGAAATAGGGAGTGAGATAGGGAACAGTGATCATAAAGAAATCAGATTTAGCATAGAATGGAATAGATCTGTAGGAGAAAATTCTGTTAAAGAGCCTGATTTTCGAAAAGCTGACTTTAGTAGCCTAAGAAATTTTGGGGGGTCAAATAGATTGGAATGTCTTGGGGATGGGTGTGGACTAGACGAGAACCCAGCGACAGGTAACGGAAAAGGGGATTTCGATGTGGATTCAAAATATAGCCTGTTTAAAAATATTCTAAGCAAAGCCCAGGAACGTAGTATACCATATAAATTGAATAGATCGAATACTAATGATCCAAAGTGGATAACAAAGGATCTGAAGAGCCTTATAGGTAAAAAGAGAGCGTGGTACAAAAGGATTAAGAATGGGGAAGTTAGTTTAGAACAGGAATTCGTATAACTGGTTAGAAATGTTAAAAAAGAGATAAGGAAAGCAAAAAAACTAAGAAGTTCGCATAGCAGGGCAAGCAAAGACAAATCCTAAAGTTTTTTTTCAGTTATATCGAACTAAGACTAGGGAAAGGATAGGTCCAATTAAAACTGAGACAGGTCAAATATCGGATAATGACGAGGAGATGAGTAGTATTTTTAATAAATATTTTATATCTGTATTTACTAAAGAGGAACTTAACAATATGCCTTCAGCCGAACAAATATATGTGGGTGGGGACGAGGACAAGGTGACAAGTTTAGCAGTTACCAGGGAGGATGTAATTAAACATATAGTAAAACTAAAACCAAACAAATCCCCAGGGCCGGATGAAGTGTTTGCCAGGGTGCTTAAAGAATGCAAAGAGGAGCTTTCTACTGTCTACCATATTTAATAAATGAATAGAGTTAGGTAGAGTGCCAGAGTCATGCAAGGTAGATAATGTGGTACCAATATTTAAGAAAGGAGATAGATCACTTGCGTCAAACTATCGGTCAATTAGCCTAACGTCTATTATGGGAAAGTTACTTGAATCGATAATTGCAAATACAATTCGTCTTCATCTTGAAAAACATAAATTAATAAATGAGTCGCAACATGGTTTTATAAATGGCCGTTCATGTTTAACAAATTTGCTATCATTATATTCTAGCATAGTTGAGGCAGTTGATAGTGGTAAGGATTGTGATGTTGCGTACCTTGACTTTAGCAAAGCTTTCAATACAGTGCTACATGAAAGACTTATTAAATAAATAGAAGCTCATGCTATTGGGGGCGCTATATTAAGGTGGATTAGGGCATAGCTATTCCAAAGAAAACAGAGAGTTAGTATAAATGGGGTTAAGTCAGAGTGGGATAAATTTGTTAGTGGAGTGCCTCAAGGCTCTGTCCTGGGACCTCTGTTGTTTATAATATATATAAATGATTTAATGATTTAGATTCAGATTTGAGTAGCAACATCTGCAAATTTGCAGATGATACAAAAATCGGTAGGGAAATTAACATGGAAGACGACTCACTATCACTTCAAGTTGATCTAAATAGGGTTTTGAAATGGTCAAAAGATTGGCAGATGCAGTTAAATGCTGATAAATGTAAAGTTCTGAGGCTAGGTAATGATGATAGAGTTACAAGATACGAGCTAGATGGCATTGAGATTGCGAAGTCGAATTACGAAAGGGATCCGTGAGTTATGATTAGTAAGAAATAAAAACAAAAGGATAAATGCATGAATGTTCGTAATAAGCAAATAGGACATTGGGATTTATTAATCGAAGCGTTAGTAACAAGACACCTATTGTGGTTCTTCAGCTATATCTTGCACTGGTTAGGCCCCATTTAGATTATGCAGTTCAGTTTTTGTCCCCATACTATAAAATGGATATAAATTCCCTTCAACGTGTCCAGGGTAGGATGACTAAGTTAATTCCCCAAATTTGAAATCTTTCACATGAAGAAAGATTAACAAAGCTTAACTTGCATTCACTGCAAAGGCGAAGAGTTAGGTTTGACATGATAGAGGTTTACAAGTGGATGAATGGACACAACAAAGGGGATATTAATGGGGTATTAAAAGTATCAACACAAGACAGAACAAGAAACAATGGGTATAAATTGGATAAATTTAGATTTAGGAAAGACTTGGGTAAATACTGGTTCGGTAACAGGGTTGTTTATTTGTTGAACCAATTACTGCGTAACGTGGTGGAGGTGGTGTCCCTCGATTGTTTCAAGCGTGGGTTGGACTTGTTTATGAGTGGGAGTGAGTGGTGATAGAAACTGCCTCGTATGGGCCAATTGGCCTTCTGCAGTTGCCTTTGTTCTTATGTTCTTAAGTTCTTATGATCCCGGGCACAGGCGAGAAACAATGGGCAGAATTTCTTTTACCCTGATGCCCCTGTTACCTAGCTGTAAATAGGTATCAGGGAGTTAGTCAGCTGTCACGGGCTGCTTCCTGGGTGTGGAGGCCTGGTCGAGGACCGGGCCCCGAGGACACTAAAGCCTCGAAATCATCTCAAGATATACCTCCTCAGTACTTCTACAACTTATTCCTTACACAATAAACAACTATACCTGAGGTGCAATATGGGAAAACCCCAAGTCTACACATATTGGAATATGCTCCACAAGACGAAGTAACCAACATATATTGTCACTTAATCTATAGAGGCAACCACCGAATAACGTCGCGTCAACAATAAGAACAGCCACAGGTGTACTGTGGAAGGGAAGTCAACGAAGCACAGGACCCCTCAAAGTGCTCAGAAAGCGAAGGAGGCACCTAAGAGAATTTTGGTTGTGAGAAATTCCCTAGTGAGGTATTTAGACAGAACGTTTTCTGCTAGAGATAGGGAGAACAGGTTAAGAGTTTGCTATCCCGGAGCTGGAATTCGTGATATTATAAACAATATGAATGATATTATGGGTGGAAATGGGAACAATCCCATTATTTGTATTAGCGCAGGAAGAAATGATGTTGGTCGAGTTAGGAGTGAGGAACTGATTCAGAGGTATAAAACAGCCATAGAATTAGTTAGGAGCAAAGGAGGAATCCCGATCATATGTGGCATTCTTCCAAGTAAGGCAGTTGGAAATGAATGGTTGTCGAGGGTATTAGGTGTCAATGCAGGCGATGAGTCACAATAATGTGGCTAAAGTAAGTGTCCGGGTTCTCTTTCTCTGTCTACCGCAAATCCATGCATAGTGGCATGTACATTCACTTCTTTTCATACCATCCTCCTTCTGTTAAGAAAAGTGTCCTCGTCTCTCTCTTCCTCCGCGCTCAACGCCTTAGCGACCCTCAGTTTCTGGATTCTGAAATTGCCTTTATCTACAGATCATTTTCTCGCCTTGGTTACCCTTAACACACTTAGTCACAACTTAATTGTGACTAAGTTACCCTTAGTCACAACTTAATTGAAGTTATGACAACCATGGGGAGTAGACCTTCAAAACCAGTCCAGATTCCCGGTGGAGGAGATTTCAGCAAATTCAACTTCAATAATAAACAGATAAACTGGGAGCAAATAAACCAGGACTTCACAGAAATAAACTGGGAAGAACAGCTAGAAAATGCAAACCTGAACCAGTGCCTGGAAAAAATAAGCTCAGTACCACTAGAAATATGTTCAAACCGCATACCCCTAAGAAAAAAGAGAAAGAGATGCAGATTGGAACGGGAACGTCGTTCCCTATATAGGCGAAGAAAACGAATCGCGGAACAACTTGAGAATCCACCTTATCTGAAGAACGGCGAAGAAGGTTAGGTAGATAAATAGAAACAATTGAACTCAAGCTACAAGAATCATACAAAACCCAGGAGAGACAAAGAGAGCAAAAGGCCATCAGTGAAATAGAGAGAAATCCGAAATATTTTTTCTCCTATGCAAAATCAAGATCAAAAACCACATCTAGTATCGGGCCCCTGCGAAAGGGAGATGGAACTTTCACCGATGACAACAAAGAAATGAGCGAGCTACTGAGGAAGCAGTACGACTCTGTTTTCAGTGAGCCATTAAACGCACTAAAGATTGATAACCCAAATGAATTTTTCATGGATATTATACCAACATCAAATCATATATCAGACGTCACCCTATCCCCACTAGATTTTGAAGAAGCCATAAACAGTATGCCTATGCACTCTGCACCAGGCCCGGATTCTTGGAACTCCATATTCATCAAGAACTGTAAAAAACCACTATCGCGGGCCCTCCACATTCTGTGGAGACAAAGCCTAGATACTGGCGTTATTCCTGATATACTAAAAACAGCAGAGATAGCACAACTTCATAAAGGAGGAAATAAGGCAGAGGCAAAAAATTACAGACCGATAGCACTAACATCGCACATTATAAAAAATTTTGAGAGAGTACTAAGAAGTAAGATCACAAAATACATGGAATCCCAGCATCTCCATAACCCCGGACAACACGGTTTCAGAACAGGGCGCTCTTGCCTGTCGCAGTTGCTGGACCACTATGATATGGCATTAGATGCTATGGAAGACAAACAAAACGCTGATGTAATTTACACAGATTTCGCAAAAGCTTTTGATAAATGTGATCATGGCGTTATTGCACATAAAATGCGTTCAAAAGGAATTACCGGAAAAATAGGCAGATGGATCTACAATTTCCTGACCAACAGAACCCAATGTGTAATAGTCAACAAAATAAAATCCAGCCCATCAACCGTGAAGAGTTTAGTCCCCCAGGGTACTGTGCTTGCTCCAGTACTTTTTCTCATCCTCATATCGGACATAGACCAGAACACAACCTATAGCACTGTATCATCCTTTGCAAATGACACTAGGATCTTTATGAGAGTAGGCAACATAGAGGACAAAGCAAACCTCCAGTCAGATGTAGATCAGGTCTTTCTATGGGCTACAGAAAATAATATGGTGTTTAACAAAGATAAGTTCCAGCTCATGCGCTATGGAAAAAATGAAAATATATAAACGGAAACCACGTACAAAACTCAGGCAAATCATGACATAGAACGAAAAGGCAATGTAAAGGATCTGGGTGTACTCATGTCGGAAGACCTTACCTTTAAAAAACACAATAAAGTAGCCGTCACAACTGCAAGAAAAATGACAGGTTGGATAACAAGAACTTTTCACACTAGAGATGCTATACCGATGATTACACTTTTCAAAACGCTTGTGCTCTCTAGAGTGGAGTACTGCTGGACAATGACAGCCCCTTTCAAAGCTGGAGAAATTGCCGACCTGGAGAGCGTGCAGAGATCCTATACTGCTACAATTCACTCAGTAAAATACCTAAACTATTGGGACCAACTAAAGAGCCTAAATCTGTACTCCCTTGAGCACAGGCAGGAGAGATATATAATAATTTACACGTGGAAAATGTTAGAGGGGCTGGTCCCAAACCGGCACACAGAAATAACATCACATGAGACCAAAAGACACGACAGGATGTGCAGAATACCCCCGTTGAAAAGCGGAGGGGCAACAGGTACTCTGAGAGAGAACTCTATCAACATCAGAGGCCCGAGACTGTTCAACACGCTTCCGCTACACATAAGGGGCATAACTGGCCGACCCCTCAAGAGAGAACTGGATAAGCACCTCCAAAGGATACCTGATCAACCAGGCTGTGACTCATACGTCAGGCTGCGAGCAGCCGCGTCCAACAGCCTGGTTGATCAGTCCAGCAACCAGGAGGCCTTGTAGACGACTGGGCCGCGGGGACGCTAAGCCCCGGAAGCTCCTCAAGGTAACCTCAAGGTAAGGTAACCCTTTGCATTTCATCAACTGTGCCTACTCTCAAGCAAAACGTAATTTCTATCATCCTATACCTGCTTCCAACAATTGTAGCACTCTACTGTGCCTTCCCTTTATATCTGAACTCAATACTTTTACCAATACCTTTCGTCCTCTTGACATAAAGCTCGCCCTTCGACAAACTAACACACTTCGTAGCAATCTTGTTCACACTGCTCCTGCTTCTAATGCCGCATAGCAGTTAGTATAAACAGAGAGTTAGTATAAATGGAGTCAAGTCAGAGTGGGAAAATGTTGTAAGTGGAGTGCCTCAAGGCTCTGTCCTGGGCCCTCTGTTGTTTATAATATATATAAATGATTTAGATTCAGGTGTGAGTAGCAACATTTGCAAATTTGCCGATGATACGAAAATCGGTAGGGAAATTAATTCGGAGGAGGACTCACTATCACTTCAAGTTGATCTAGATAGGGTTTTGAAATGGTCAAAGGATTGGCAGATGCAGTTTAATGCTGATAAATGTAAAGTTCTGAGGTTGGTAATGATGATAGAGTTACAAGATACGAGCTAGATGGTGTTGAGATTGCGAAGTCGGAATGCGAAAGGGATCTGGGAGTTATGATTAGTAAGAATTTAAAACAAAAGGATCAATGCATAAATGTTCGTAATAAGGCAAATCGGACACTCGGATTTATTAATCGCAGCGTTAGTAACAAGACACCTGGTGTGGTTCTCAAGCTATATCTTGCTCTAGTTAGGCCCCATTTAGATTATGCAGTTCAGTTTTGGTCGCCATATTATAGAATGGATATAAATTCACTTGAACGTGACCAGCGTATAAATTCATTTCCATTTTATGTACTATTATTAACATGTCCTGGCCACGTGGTGCCCACGAGGTCCAGTTTCGTTGGTCCGCAGATTCAAACACTGACTAAGAATGTATTATCCCTTTGATTGATAATATTGCCACACTTTAAAGTAAATTCATCCCTCCCATACCAACTTGTTGGGGATCAAGCCCCAAGGTTTATTGATTAGCATAATCGATCCAGACCTCGGTTATTTTGCTCAGTGGTAATGGTCTGGTGGTGGCAGCGCAAGGCAATTCTAGAGTTTTGCTAGAGGTCTATTTCCGCGTCATAAGGGTTGTAGAGTCTTAAGCCGGTCAAACGGCTTAAGACCACATGGCGTGGGGTTCGGCTAGAGTAATAGCTCTGGGGTCCCTTGGTTTGAAGAAAGTTAAATTAGTAACAAGTAACAAAGAAGCATTAGTAACAAGACACCTGGTGTGGTTCTTCAACTGTATCTTGCTCTGGTTAGGCCCCATTTAGATTATGCAGTTCAGTTTTGGTCGCCGTACAATAGAATGGATATAAATTCACTTGAACGTGTCCAGCGTAGGTTGACAAAGTTAATTCCCCAAATTAGAAATCTTTCATATGAAGAAAGATTAATAAAGCATAAATTGCATTCACTGAAAAGACGAAGAGTTAGGGGTTACATGATAGAAGTTTACAAGTGAATGAATGGATATAACAAAGGGGATATTAATAGGGTATTAAAAGTATCAACTCAAGACAGAACACGAAACAATGGGTATAAATTGGATAAGTTTAGATTTAGGAAAGACTTGGATAAATACTGGTTCGGTAACAGGGTTGTTGATTTGTGGAATCAATTACCGCGTAACGTGGTGGAGGTGGGGTCCCTCGATTGTTTCAAGCGCGGGTTGGACATGTATATGAGTGGGAATGGGTGGTTATCGATAGGAGCTGCCTCGTATGGGCCAATAGGCCTTCTGCAGTTACCTTTGTTCTTATGTTTAAATCAGAATAAGGGTGGAGAATAAGAAGAAAATGCCCCCCCCCCTCCATGTTACAATTGTGCACAGCGGTGGTTTCAACAATTTTCTTTGAAATTGTTGAAAGGCTCATGCGTCTAACCATTCGAACACGTGCGTAGGTGTTAGGGAAGACAGCCGCAGGCCGCGAGTCAGGATTAGCAGTGCGCCTCACAACAGTGCGGTTAAGTGGGGTTGGCGAATCTTGGGGTCGTGGCCCCCCTCCCCGCTCAGCTCGTTGTTGCCGTGAGGGGGGCTTAGAGGGCGGCTGCCAGAGTGTGATGCTCCTTGGGACAGTCCTCTGTCTTTTTCTAGCCTTGTGCTCCTGCTGCCGTCCTCTCCAATTATGCTGAGCACCTTTTCCTTTTCCTTTTGTTTCGTTTTTCTCCCCCCTCTTCTCCTATCTGCTTGCCGTTTCCTGCCGACCTTTTGCTTGTTCTGGTTCTTCCCTTGGACTTCTTCTATTTTGACGTCCGGGTGCTTGAGGAGGCATACTCTTGCACCCGTAGAACTGTAGTACCCGAGTCGAGAGCGAGGGGAACCTTTTATTGTCAATTCCCCTTTCGTCACTGAACCCGATCTCGACGGACTTGCGGTTCTTAAGGTGGTGTTTGTGGGGCATAAACTCGCGACGCACCCCTAGGAGGCCCCGGCATGATCGGCGATAGCTTCTTGTTGGGTGTCCTGCCTCTAATTGTGGCTCCATGGTGGGTGTGGGGGCACATTCGTGAATGAATATTCCTTTTTGTAGCGATGATAACCCCTGTTTCGACTGTTTCTGCTTTACCTTCTCAGGCTCGTGGGGTGGGCGACCAAACCCCCGAGTCGGTCCGTGTTGGAAGACCGGGCTCTGTAGCCTCCGCTGCATTGGGCCCCGACCTTGCTCCTCCTTTGGCCTCTCTGACTCCTTCCCTTGGCTCCCCTCCCTCCTCTGTGGTTGGGTCGAGCCGCAAGCCCCCAGTGGTGACTACCTCGTCCCCTGGCGCGGCTCCATCTCTAGTTGTAACTACTGCGCCTTTTAACCCTCTCTCTCTGGGGGTTCTCACCGCTGTCCTCGTTACGGCCGCCCTCGCTCGATTCCTTCCCGTTCTGCTACCTATCAAGCCTTGTTTGGTCCCGCTTTGTCGGCCAAATATTTTGATCTCCTCCCTCTTGATTCTGCGCCTCCTGACGATTTCTCCCTCCATCGACATCTCGTTGATTCTGTGGATGCCTCCATTACTTTCAACCCCACTCGTCTTGGTACACGTGTCGTTGCTGCTCCTTCTCAGGATGCTGCTTCCCGCTTGGCTGCCTTATCCTGCCTTGGCGAGACCCCTGTTCGGGTCTCGAAGAACGCTCAGTTGAATGCCAGTGTTGGCACTATTCTGCTCCCGCCCCATGTTGCGACCGTTGCTCGGGACCTGCGCGACTGCCACGACGATATTCGACATATCCTTGCTGCCCAGGGTCATTCTATTCTCCAGGTGGACACGTTTACTCGTCCCCCTCGTGGTAGTAGCCGTCAACCCCTCCGGGTTGTGAAGATTACCTTTGATGGTAGGACCCTTCAACCCTATGTCAGTCTTGCTGGTGCCAGGTGCTCTGTCCAGGAGTACATTCCTTCTCCTCGGCTCTGTAACAAGTGCTAGAGGTTTGGGCATGGTGCCCTCCGCTGCTCCGGGACTGTCTCTCTCTGTCCTTTGTGTGGTGGCGAAGGTCACTCTAAGTCGGAGTGCACTTCTCCCCAGGCTCGTTGCCTCAACTGCGGTGAGGCCCATCCTACCTTCTCCCGTGCGTGTGTCCATTACAAGCTTGAGGCAGCCGTCCTCAACTTGAAGCACCGGGAGCGTTTATCTTTTCCTGAGGCGAGACACCAGGTTCGCCAGCTCCCGCCTTATGCTAACATCTCTTATGCTCGCGTGTTGCGCTCTTCCTCTGCTCGTCCTTCCCACCTTCCTTAGACTCACAACCGTTTCCAGGCCTTGGACCCTGATACGCCCACTGCCCCTTCCTCTATTCCTTTGGGTTCTCTCCCGAAGAATCCACCTCCTGGTCCTCTGTCTGGGGTTCCCCTTCTTTCTACCCGGTCTGTCTTGTCTCCTGTGTCTTCTTCCTCGTCTCCCTCTGTTCCTCCTTCCAATCCTTCCCCTCCATCTCTTGACTCTCCCCGCCGCCTGTCGGTGCGGGCTGATGTCCATCGCTCTCCAAACGGCCGTCATGTGTGCTCTCGTTCAGCTTCTCCTGTTGAGACGCTAGAATCCGTTGCCCAGTACGTGGTTGTTGGGACACCTGTCTCTTTAAGTCAGAAGCGTAAGCCTGGCTCCTCTCCTTTCTCCTCCCCGGCGGGTAAGAAGGTTTTGCTTTCTTCCTCGGCCCCTACTTCTGCCTCTCTCGCTCCTTCCCCTCCCATTTCGGTGGTTGCGCCCCCTGTTCCTGCTATGGAGGTTTCTTTAGCCCCTCCCCCTTCCCTCTTGATTGCTGCCCTTGCTGAGGTGCGCTCCCCTCTTTCTGCTGCTGTCCTTGACTGCTCCCCTCCGTTGTCTCCTTCTCTTCCTCCTCCGGACCCCGCCCACCTCTGGTCTGTTCTCCTGCCTCCTTCCCTCCGTCTTTGCTCAGTTTACCCATGCCCCCTAACTCTGACTTTGCTGACCCTGATCCCGACCCTGATATTCTTTAACGTGCTATGTTGCCCTTTCATCTTTGTTTCTTCCTTATTCTCTGTTGTTGTCCTTTCTCTTCTCGTCGATATCTATTCATCAATGGAACGTTCGAGGTTATTACGCCAATTTCCTCAAACTCCTACTTCTGATTTCGCGGTTTTCGCCTTTTTGTGTCTGTCTCCAGGGGCCGATGCTTGGTGCTCAACCTGGTCGTTTTCATGGCTATTCCTTTCTCTCCCCCCCCCCCCAGCCGTTGCTGGGGCTCCTAATTCTTCTGCTCTCATGATTCGCGCTGATGTTCCCTTTGTTCCTTTACTTTTTCCTTCGCCTCTCCATTGTTCTGCTGCTCGTATCTTTGTGGGAAAATGGTACACAGTTTGTTCCATTTATCTCCCCCCGAGTGTCCCGCTTTCTCTTCCTGATTTGAAACACCTCCTAGACTCCTTGCCGGAGCCTTTGCTCCTGCTGGGTGATTTCAATTGTCGTCATTCTCTTTCGGGTGATGTTCTGACGAATACCCGAGGTCGCCTTCTTGAGCCGTTTCTCCTCTCTTCTTCCCTGTCTCCTCTGAATTCTGGTGAGCCCACTCATTTGGACTCTCGGACTCGCACCCTTTCCTGTCTTGATCTTTCTCTCTGCTCTTCTCTTTACTTAGATTTCACGTGGCAGGTTCTTGATGACCTCCATGGCAGTGATCATTTCCCCATCCTTGTTTCCTTTTTCTCTTTTCGCCCTTCCCTCTCTTTCCCTAGGTGGCAGTTTGCTAAGGCGGACTGGACCCTATTTACCGTCAGTGCTGCTCTCTCTGACCTCTCCCTTTTGCCTCTCTCCCGCGCTCTCCTCCTTTTTCATGACACTGTCTTCAACGCAGCCCTCCGTTCTATTCCTCGCTCTTCCTCTCGGGGTCCACGGAAGTGCGTCCCTGGTGGAATGCGGACTGTGCTCGGGCTGTCCGCTGTAAGCGTGCAGCCTGGAAGAGGCATCGCCGTAGGCAGACGACCGATTCTATTCTTTTCTTTCGGAAAGCGAGTGCGGTGGCCCGTAGGGCCATCCGTACGGCTAATCGTGAATGTTGGGCATCTTATGTCTCAACAATTACGTCCGAAACTCCTCTGCCCCTGATCTTTAAGCGTATCCGCAAAATAGCGGGTAAGTTCGTTCCCGATGTTTCACCTGTCCTTCACCTCCATGATACTCTTGTGGCGGATCCATTGCAGGTCGCTTCCGTACTGGGTTCCCACTTTTCTTCTGTTAGCTCTGGTCTTCATCTTCCCCAATCTTTCCTTCTTCGTAAATCTGTCCTTGAGTCTCGTACTTTAGATTTCTTCACTCGTCTTCAGCTTCCCTATAATGATCCCTTCTCTCTCTCTGAACTTCGTTCTTCCCTGGCCCTCTGCGGTTCTACGGCGGCGGGCTCCGATGGTATTCATTATGAGATGCTTCGCCATCTCCCTCCATGCACGTCTCAGTATTTACTGAGTCTGTATAATCGGATCCTGGTGAAATGTCCTGGTGAACTTAGAGGTCTATATTCGTACTGCTGTTGCTGCGAAGACCTCAGTTGTTGCCGTCTTTTTTGACCTGGAAAAGGCTTACGACACCACTTGGCGATATCATATTCTATCTCAACTTCATTCTTTTGGCCTTCGTGGTCATCTCCCTCTCTTTCTCCGCAGCTTCCTCTCTCGTCGTTCCTTTCGGGTGCGCCTTGGTACCGCTCTCTCTGCCTCTTTTCAGCAATACGAAGGTGTGCCCCAGGGTAGTCTTCTGAGCACTACTCTTTTTCTGGTTGCCCTCAATGGTCTTCTTTCCTCTCTTCCTTCAGGTGTCTTCTCCGCTCTCTATGTCGATGATCTTACCCTTTGCTGTCAGGGTGATGATTCGCCTCTCCTTCAGCGCCGGCTTCATCTTGCAATTGATGCCGTGTCGTCTTGGGCCACCGTTCATGGCTTCAAGTTCTCTACTTCTAAGACTTGTGCCATGACTTTTACGCGGAAACGGGTCGTTCTTCGTCCCTCTTTGTCACTTTATGGTCGTTCCCGTTGAGTACAAAGATTCCACGAAGCTTTTGAGGTTATTCCTTGACACTTGTTTGTCTTGGTCTCCCCATATCTCTTACCTCCGTGTTGAGGGCTCTAAGGCCCTTACCCTCCTATGGGTCTTGTCCCATACTTCTTGGGGGCAGATAGGCGCACTCTCCTTGCTTTACAATCCTCTCTCGTCCTGTCTAAGCTCGATTATGGTTGCCCTGCCTACTCGTCTGCTCCTCCTTCTACTCTTCGCTGTCTTGATGCCTTGCACCATACTGGGTTGCGCCTCAGTTCTGGTGCCTTTCGTTCGACTCCCGTCCTTAGCTTGTATGTTGACACTGGCTTCCTGTCTCTCCAAGACCGCCGTGATCGCTACTGTCTTTGCTATCTTGTGCGGTCCTTACAACATCCTTCCTCTCGCCTCTGTCGTGCTTTAACTTTTACCCCTCCTGCGGTTCCTGTTCCTCTTCACCACCTCCCTCTTTCTGTCCGGTTATCTCGCCTACAGGACTCTCTTTCCGTTCGTATTTCTAATGTTTCTCCTCGTGTTGTTCCTTCTTTGCCCCCGTGGAGACTCCCTCTTCCGCGGTTTTGTACATCCTTGACCCATATCACTAAAGCTTTTACCCCTCCTACGGTTCTAAAACGCCTTTTCCTTGAGCACTTTTCTTTTCACTCCCGCTCCGTTTCTGTCTTCACCGATGGGTCTAAGTCTGCGGACGGTGTTGGTTACTCTGTTGTTTTTCCTGACCGCACTTATATGTGTCGCTTATCTCCGGAGACTAGCATCTTTACAGCGGAGCTTTATGCTATTCTCTATGCTCTTCGTCTCCTGCTTTCTCGTTGTCAATCTTCCTTTGTAGTTGTTGTTGACTCTCGTAGTGCCCTCATGGCTCTCGGGTCCTTTAATCCGGTTCATCCAGTAGTTGTCGAGATCCAGCATTGGCTGTTTCTTGTTCACAGTAAATTTAAGTCGGTTGAGTTTTGTTGGGTTCCCAGCCATATTGGTGTGTCTTTAAATGAGCGTGCGAATGCTGCTGCCAAGGAAGCTGTCCGCTCTTGTCCCATCTCTCGTAAAGATATTCCATATTCCGACTTTTACCCGGTTATCCATTCTTGCGTCCTTACCCGTTGGCAGGCTTCTTGGTTGTCTGTTACTGGTAACAAACTACGTACTCTTAAATGTTGTGTTTTCTCGTGGCTGTCCTCCTACAACCGTAACCGGCGATGGGAAACAGCTCTGGCGAAGTTGCGTATTGGCCATACTCGCTTAAGCCATGGTCACTTGATGGAGCGCCGCCCTGCTCCTTATTGTCCTAGATTCATTGTCCCTCTTGCGGTCGTGCATGTCCTTCTTGAATGTCTTGACTTCCAGGACGAGCGTGTGTCTTGCTTTCCGACCGCCCCTCGCGGTCACCTGTCCCTCAATAGAATTCTTGGTGACTCGGATACTTTTGATATCGTTCGCCTTATGCGTTTTTGTTCTCGTATTGGCATCCTTGGTGATATTTAGCGCCCTCTGATTATTTTGCGCATTTGATGGTGCTACATAACCTTCCCAGTTTGGTGCCTTCTTTTGATAATTACTTTCTTACTTGGGGTCGTGGGGGCTGATACGATTAAGGTTTAGTTAGTAAGTTAGGCTGTTCAGATTTATTGGGTAAGGAGACCGCTCCGAGTTGATTGGACTGGGTACCTTACTCAACCCATTGCAATTGATTCAGAGGTGTTGGGAGCCACCATACTCTCAACAGCAGTTCCTTGTGGCTGTCTGAGCGGATTTATCTGTGGGACTCAAGGAGATTTACCCGAGGGCGTTGTTAGACGACCCAACACGCTAGGGAAAACGTCAATTCCGTGAAGGGCGTTGCGGCTTCCGAGGGATGGGCTAGTAAACTACTTACCACCGATTCAATGAATAAGTGATCGCACACTTAGGGGAGGATGAGTCGTTTCTAGTCTAATTATTGCTGAGAGCTGCGTGCTGCTCTGTTGGAACCTAGATGGTCGAGGTCCCTAGGCTAGGCGTGGTATGGCGAGCCGGTAGGAGCGATTATAGGATTAAATTGAGTGAATCTCCGAATTAAGTATAGTTAAATTTATATAACGTGTTTCCTCGTAATTATTTCTAGATATTAAATTTTTTCCCCTAAATTCAGTCCCCGGTTATAAATTTTTCCTAAGTGTTCAGTATTTTTCTTGTACATTAGGCTAAGTCTATACATTTATTATTTCTATTCCCTATTGTATTAGTCTAAGTCAGAGGCGTGGTTTCTAGAGAGTAGTTAATCCTCTGGACTTAGGACTATACGTCGGTCACTGTAGTTAGTGAAGGAGTTTATGTTAAGGGATAGTGATTTTCATTGTAAATTTTTGATAGACTTCGTGGAAATATTTCTAAATATTTTGGGATAAGTTTTCGGCTGAGTCAACGTCGGAAGGTTATTAACTGTGATTAATTTGTATTCGCGGGTCACGTATATGATCTGGGCGTCATTAGGATTCCCCAGTCAATGCGAGTGATAGTTTTCTAGATTTTACCAGTAAGACATTAGAATTTGCATTTTTAGACATAGAATTTTTTTTGGTAGAAACGTGGGTGGAAAAATTTCTTAGTCCAGCTTGGGCTAGAATCGGACTTTTTGGTGAAAATTCGAATTTTCATGCTTTGTGTATATTCTAGGGCCAGTATTACCCTCTAGTGCGTGCAAGGGACGTAATTCTGATCTTAAGCATTATACAGTGAGAATTACATTTTTGCCGAATTTTGTTATTTTTCGGGAAAATCGTGTTGTGATTTTCTTTTGTAAGAGTCCAGTGGAGGTGAAAACCTTGGATTTTGACGGAAAATCGAATTAATGAGTGTGGAGACCGCCCGAAGTGTCAGTATTTTTCTGTATACATCGCCAGTATTAAGTAATAACGTATTTATATGTGTGAACGAAAAAAACATTTTTTGCGAATTAAGGGAGTTTTGCGATATTTGGGTGATTGATTTTTTCCGGGTGCAGAAAATTTGTCAGAGTCCAGCATTGAGTAAAAACGCAGTTTTCGGTAAAAATTCAGTTTAATTAAACAAATACATGTCCTGGGTGTCTATATTAATCGCTAGAACGGTTTAATAACGTAAAACTAGCTATTTTCCTTCAGAGACTAAAATTTTTGATTTTTAAGCGTTTAAGCGAAAAAGTGCGGGACTTGTGTTTTTCAGGGCAGCTGGTCCCACTCCATCAGTAATCAGTGGCCACGCTGTTCACTTCAAGTGCGTCTAGTGTTCAAGTACAGTAAATACTCTTTATTAATCCATCACGAGTGCTGTGCGTTAATTACTTCCTCATTATTTAATTGTCTTTATATAAATTAGATTCTTTAATTTTTTTAACGTAAAAGACTTAGTTTTCAGTAATAGAACTTCGGATTAGTTCACGTTAGGACACGAGTGCGGGGCTGACGCCCATTTATTGGTTTCACTTCAGCAATTCTCTCGATTAATCGTTGTATTTCCTTTTGGTAATTTAGTTAGTTTTCTCTTTTGGAAAAGAGCTGTGAATTTTTTTGTGTGTTATATGTGTAAGATCTCGATTATAGTGAGAATCTGGGAAGAGGCTGAATTAAATGGTAGTAGTTACGAGAGGCATGGCGCACCGGGTATTACAGGGAATGTTTAACCCAGACAGTGACCGGTCAGTAGGGACCAGGGGGAGTGCAAGCTTAGAGGAGAGCACCTCTTCCGATACTACGGGGGATCTGGTGGACCGCTCACGTAGCCTAGCTGACGTCACAGGTGGATTCAGTGGGACTGAGGCGACGGTGTTACGGGTTCTGCATAGGACTGGGCAGTCGAGGGTAGTTTCACATTCCGGTGCACACACTGTTATAGATATGAGTGAAGAATCATTCGAGGATTCG
>NC_091156.1:42216354-42288854 GCF_040958095.1 Procambarus clarkii | reverse complement strand
TTCTTTTTCAAATAAAGTTTATTTACTGTTTTCCAGTAGATCGGCCTCACATTACATATATTAATCAATTTTCAAATTCAGTTCAGTTTCTTTTCAATATCGCAGCTTTGTTGTCCCCACAGCCCGTATCTAGTTCAAGACCTCTTATTATCAATGTCATTAATACGGATATCATCAACCACGTATTGGATGTCTCTGTCATTCCGTCATCAACGTAGTATGTGTTTAATGAACGTGAGAATCACTTCATGTGCACTCATTTTAGTTTAGTTTAAAGTTTTACATCTTGAATTAATACTGCTATTGGATAGCTCAGACATTCAGTTAACATCTCAGTAAGCGAAAATCTTTCATGTGAGCTCATTTTTAGTTTAGGATAAGGTTTTTCCATCGTGAAATGCTATTATCAGTAACCAGGTATTGGATGACACTACCATTCAGTTTACATCTCAGTAACTGTTTACTGAACATTGTTATCCATCCATGCAACCTCATTTTTAGTTTTAAGTTTCTACATCGTAAAAATAAAATATTACTATCACCAGCCGTGTATCGGATAGCTCAACCATTCAGTTAACATCTCAGTAAGTGAAAATCTTTTCATGTGAGCTCATTTTTAGTTTAGGATAAGGTTTTCCATCGTGAAATGCTATTATCAGTAGCCAGGTATTGGGTGGGTGGACCATCCAGTTTACATCTCAGTAACAGTTTACTGAACATAGATATCCCTCCATGTGACCTCATTTTTAGTTTAAGTTTCTCCATCGTAAATAAAAATAAAATATTACTATCACAATCCTTGTATTGGCCTGCTCCGGCATTCAGTTTACATCTCAGTAAGTGTTTACTGAATGCAAAATCGCTACATGTGTGGTCATAAGGTTTTCTCATCGTGAAATGCTATTATCAGTAACCAGGTATTGGATGACACTACCATTCAGTTTACATCTCAGTAACTGTTTACTGAACATTGTTATCCATCCATGCAACCTCATTTTTTTAGTTTTAAGCTTCTACATCGTAAAAAATAAAATATTACTATCACCAGCCATGTATCGGTAGCTCAACCATTCAGTTTACAGCTCAGTAACTGTTTACTGAACATAGACATCCCTCCATGCGAGCTCATTTTTTAGTTTAAAGTTTCTCCATCGTAAAAAATAAAATATTACTATCACAAACCATGTATTGGGTGGGTCAACCATCCAGTTTAAATCTCAGTAATAGTTTACTGAACATAGATATCCCTCCATGTGACCTCATTTTTAGTTTAAAGTTTCTCCATCCTAAATAAAAAATAAAATATTACTATCACAAACTTTGTATTGACCAGCTCCGGCATTCAGTTTACAACTCAGTAAGTGTTTACTGAATGCAAAATCGCTACATGTGTGGTCATTTAGTTTAAAGTTTCTCAATCCTAAAATATTACTATCAACATCAACCATGCATTGGCCGGCTTAGTCTTTCAGTTCACATCTCAGTAAGTGTTTACTGAATGCAAAATCGCTACATGTGTGGTCATTTAGTTTAAAGTTTCTCAATCTTTAAATATTACTATCATCAACCATGCATTGCCTGGCTAGTCTTTCAGTTTACATCTCAGTGAGTGTTAACTGAATGTGGAAATTATCACGTGTTAGCATTTAGTTTAGTTTCAAGTTTCAATTAAATACTAACATCATCACCGTATTGGGCTGTCGGGCATTCAGTTACCCACTCGGAGAGTGTTTACTGAACGTCGAAATCATTTCCTGTAGACACATTTTTTACTTGAACCCGTCTCCACTCCAAACCGGACCTCCGGTCCGAGTCAGGACCGCCGGTCCTGAATGGTTTGGAGTGGAGACGGGTTCAAGTAAAAAATGTGTCTACAGGAAATGATTTCGACGTTCAGTAAACACTCTCCGAGTGGGTAACTGAATGCCCGACAGCCCAATACGGTGATGATGTTAGTATTTAATTGAAACTTGAAACTAAACTAAATGCTAACACGTGATAATTTCCACATTCAGTTAACACTCACTGAGATGTAAACTGAAAGACTAGCCAGGCAATGCATGGTTGATGATAGTAATATTTAAAGATTGAGAAACTTTAAACTAAATGACCACACATGTAGCGATTTTGCATTCAGTAAACACTTACTGAGATGTGAACTGAAAGACTAAGCCGGCCAATGCATGGTTGATGTTGATAGTAATATTTTAGGATTGAGAAACTTTAAACTAAATGACCACACATGTAGCGATTTTGCATTCAGTAAACACTTACTGAGTTGTAAACTGAATGCCGGAGCTGGTCAATACAAAGTTTGTGATAGTAATATTTTATTTTTTATTTAGGATGGAGAAACTTTAAACTAAAAATGAGGTCACATGGAGGGATATCTATGTTCAGTAAACTATTACTGAGATGTAAACTGGATGGTTGACCCACCCAATACATGGTTTGTGATAGTAATATTTTATTTTTTACGATGGAGAAACTTTAAACTAAAAAATGAGCTCGCATGGAGGGATGTCTATGTTCAGTAAACAGTTACTGAGCTGTAAACTGAATGGTTGAGCTACCGATACATGGCTGGTGATAGTAATATTTTATTTTTTACGATGTAGAAGCTTAAAACTAAAAAAATGAGGTTGCATGGATGGATAACAATGTTCAGTAAACAGTTACTGAGATGTAAACTGAATGGTAGTGTCATCCAATACCTGGTTACTGATAATAGCATTTCACGATGAGAAAACCTTATGACCACACATGTAGCGATTTTGCATTCAGTAAACACTTACTGAGATGTAAACTGAATGCCGGAGCAGGCCAATACAAGGATTGTGATAGTAATATTTTATTTTTATTTACGATGGAGAAACTTAAACTAAAAATGAGGTCACATGGAGGGATATCTATGTTCAGTAAACTGTTACTGAGATGTAAACTGGATGGTCCACCCACCCAATACCTGGCTACTGATAATAGCATTTCACGATGGAAAACCTTATCCTAAACTAAAAATGAGCTCACATGAAAAGATTTTCACTTACTGAGATGTTAACTGAATGGTTGAGCTATCCGATACACGGCTGGTGATAGTAATATTTTATTTTTACGATGTAGAAACTTAAAACTAAAAATGAGGTTGCATGGATGGATAACAATGTTCAGTAAACAGTTACTGAGATGTAAACTGAATGGTAGTGTCATCCAATACCTGGTTACTGATAATAGCATTTCACGATGGAAAAACCTTATCCTAAACTAAAAATGAGCTCACATGAAAAGATTTTCACTTACTGAGATGTTAACTGAATGTCTGAGCTATCCAATAGCAGTATTAATTCAAGATGTAAAACTTTAAACTAAACTGAAATGAGTGCACATGAAGTGATTCTCACGTTCATTAAACACATACTACGTTGATGACTGAATGACAGAGACATCCAATACGTGGTTGATGATATCCGTATTAATGACATTGATAATAAGAGGTCTTGAACTAGATACGGGCTGTGGGGGCAACAAAGCTGCGATATTGAAAAGAAACTGAACTGAATTTGAAAATTGATTAATATATGTAATGTGAGGCCGATCTACTGGAAAACAGAAACAAACTTTATTTGAAAAAGAATATGAGAAGACTGTAAAGCTGTGGGGCGCGAAAATGATAAAAATAAGAAGAGATGGTCTTCATAAACATAACATAAGATATCCATGACCGTAATTAATACAGTGTGAACTCTCTTAAACTATGCACACCATGAAATCTCGTCACTATGCATAACTTGTCACTCTGCGAAACAAATTATTGACTATAGTGCGACAGTGAGAATAAAAATGACCACTTATGTTTTGGAGTGCTATTCTAGTCAAGAAATACTGTAAAGGATGATTATTGACTAAAGGGAATTTCGCAGACTGGTGGTGTTTGATGTGTTGAACTGCTTAAAGGAAGCATATTTGCTAGAAAAAATTCCTGTGAAATAACGCTTGTTATATGTTTTGACTACCTAGCTAATAGCATATTGCATGGTTAATAATGAAATGAAATGTCACATTTTTGTCTGACTCACTTAGCACGAGTGAAGAGATAACATTGAAAAAAAACTGGCAAAGGTTGAAAAACTCTGTGAAATCATATCTGTTATGATAAGTTTTGACTAGCTGCACGCTATGTTTGCCTTCTCTCTCTAATCTACACACGCGATATGAAATGTAAATTTTGTTGACTGAAAGGAGTTTGATGATACGAATAGTAATTGCCGACATTGAGCATAATCTCAAAAACATAGTTTCTGCAAAAAAAAAAAATAACATTAAATTAGATGCGAGCTGCGATTTGAAAACAGAAGATGTGTGATGTGTGGCTTATTGTGTGGACTCTGGAGATATGATCTCCACATATAAGTTTCTCAAGAAAAGCGGTAATATTTTTCTTGTGTTTGGATGTAATGGCTAAACACGGATGTCATTTTCAATAATGTTATTTGCTCATCCGACAAAGATGATTTTCCCCGTTACGTTACATTGTGTTACAGAGGGCTAAAACTTGTAGACTGTAATATTCTTATGGAAGGAGATGTAATGGAGATGGACTAAGTCCTACTTTATTTAAAAATGTCATTTTGGGCTGTAAAAGTTGATTTGCGTTACGTTACATTGTGTTAGAGGGCTAAAACTGGTAGAGGACAATATTATATGGTAAGAGATGTGCTAAGTCATACTTTCATTTAAAAATGAGATTTTGGACTGCAAAAAGTTGATTTGCGATACGTTACGGTGTGTTACATTGTGTTACAGAGGGCTAAAAGGGGTAGTCACCAATTAATTATATGGTAGAGATGTAATGGAGATGGGCTAACCCTCACTTTCCGTTTCAAAATGACCTTTTGGACTGCAAAAAGTTGATTTGCGTTATGCTACGTTGCGTTACATTGTGTTACAGAGGGCTAAAAGGGGTAGACGCCAATATTTTATATGGTTAGAGATGTAATGAAGATGGACTAAGTCATACTTTCATTTAAAAATGACATTTTGGATTGCAAAAAGTCGATTTGCGATACGTTACGTTGTGTTACATTGTGTTACAGAGGGCTAAAAGGGGTAGCCATCAATTATTCATATGGTAAGAGATGTAATGGAGATGGTCTAACCCTCACTTTCCTTTTCAAAATGACATTTTGGACTGCAAAAAGTTGATTTGCGTTACGTTACGTTGCGTTACATTGTGTTACAGAGGGCTAAAAGGGGTAGAGGTCAATATTTTATATGGTGAGAGATTTAATGAATAAGGACTAATCCCTCACTTTCCGTTTCAAAATGACATTTTGGTCTGCAAAAGTTGATTTGCGTTACGTTACGTTGCGTTACATTGTGTTACAGAGGGCTAAAAGGGGTAGACGCCAATATTTTATATGGTGAGAGATGTAATGAAGATGGACTATGTCATACTTTCATTTAAAACGATATTTGGTCTGTAGAAAGTTGATTTGCATTACGTTACGTTACGTTACATTGTGTTATAGAGGGTTAAAACTGGTATACCGTAATATTCATAAGCTATGAGATGTAATGGAGATATTGTGTTTGGCTAAACGAGTTCACATTTCAATAATTATATTCGGACAACAGCCAGAAAGTTGATCTCTACGTTACTTAATGATGATATAATGCGATGCAATCGTGTGCTAATATTTTATTTGTGTTAGAATGTAAGGGCTATAGGAGTTTGTCTAGACTTGCATACATTTTTAACGCTATTTATGTAGACAGTAGAAGAATGGTTTCCCATTACGCTACATTGACTGTGTTACAAGAACTGATAAACAGACTTAACCCAGACCTATTTCACTATCGTCTCACCGGTCTTATTCTCATCGATTGGTGTTTACATTGGATGACGTAGGTCTTAAGAGAGACAGCCTTGATGGAGAAAGATACGTGAACAGCGACAGCAGGAGAAAGGAAATGATGTTACTTTCCCCAACTACTAAATGATCTGGAGAGAGAGAGAGAGAGAGAGAGAGAGAGAGAGAGAGAGAGAGAGAGAGAGAGAGAGAGAGAGAGAGAGAGAGAGAGAGAGAGAGAGAGAGAGAGAGAGAGAGAGAGAGAGAGAGAGAGAGAGAGAGAGAGAGAGAGAGAGACAGACAGACAGAGAGACAGAGAGAGAGAGAGAGAGAGAGAGAGAGAGAGAGAGAGAGAGAGAGAGAGAGAGAGAGAGAGAGAGAGAGAGAGAGAGAGAGAGAGAGAGAGAGAGAGAGAGAGAGAGAGAGAGAGAGAGAGAGAGAGGGAGAGAGACTGAGAGATAGAGAGAGAGAGAGAGAGAGAGAGAGAGAGAGAGAGAGAGAGAGAGAGAGAGAGAGAGAGAGAGAGAGAGAGAGAGAGAGAGAGAGAGAGAGAGAGAGAGAGAGAGAGAGACAGAGAGACAGAGAGAGAGACAGAGAGACAGAGAGGCAGAGCGAGAGAGAGAGAGAACAGCAAATTATGATTTGTTATAATAATAAGATTGAAGACCAGCATATGACTGGATAAACATGCATACATTTCAATGATATTTATTTGGGCCAGCAGATGTTGTGATCACAGTTAACAAGAACAATTTGTAGGTATAGATCGCGTCTCCGTGACGATGTGAAATGTTTCTCTCTTTTAGTAAACGCTAACCTACTGACTTTGACTGAGTTTACTAAGTGAAGTGCTGTGTGGTGGACTTTAGAGAGGGTGAGAGAGAGAGAGAGAGAGAGATAGAGACAGAGCCAGAGACAGACCGACAGAGAGACAGAGATAGACAGAGAGAGAGAGACAGAGACAGAGACAGAGACAGACATACAGAGACAGACCGACAGAGATAGACAGAGAGAGAGACAGAGACAGAGACAGAGACCGACATACAGAGACAGACCGACAGAGAGACAGAGATAGAGAGAGAGACAGAGACAGATAGATAGAGAGAGTCGCGGACCCTGGCGAAACGCATTGGTAATGGGTGCCCCACCACTTCCGGGTGTTGGAGGAGAAATACCCGAGCTAGTTGGAAAGTCGTTCACTCGGGCTCCAACCTGCGACCCGTACGCTTACCCCTCCGCGGACATTGAAAAACGCTTAAGGTAATGGTACACACTCCTCCTGCAGGAGTCTTCGCCCCCATCCTCGCACACTTAGCACTTCCTGTAGGGGCGTTAATGGTTTGTCTAACCGCATAATGGCCCGCTGCAGTCTCACAACGAGAGTGACTTCACTCTTTCATGACCCGAACACACAGAAAAAAAGCCAGGTGCACTCCCGTGTCTTTTCCATGCATTTCTTACAACACCACTTAAGGGCTTCCTGTAGGGTAGTTAATGGGTTTGTCTAACCGCATAATGGCCCAGAGCACTCTCATGCCAATGAGGGGGAGCTCCACTCACCATTCCCTCCATCCATCCATCCCATACCCCTCCCTTACCTCAAACAACATAACAGACTGTGTTTTGCATCTACACTCTATCTCTACTTACTCACGATCATCAAAAATTATTATCGCACACTGGATTAAGTCTACGCTAAACACACATACATATTCATTTACTCCTTCCTCTCTCTTCCTTCTATTTTCTTACTCTATCACTTACTCTCACACTGCTCACATCTTTCCCCTATCCCTGAGGACTAGACCCGCGCGGAGGGGGGGCTGCACCTGCTCACCCGCCACTCAAGACCGACACTCGCCAAACTTCCAGGAAATTCCCATCCCAAACCCCCTGTGACTAGACACCCGCGCTGTGACGATAACGTCGCGCACCACCTGGCACTCATCAACATAACTTACTCTCTTTCCTAACCACTTACCCAAACACAACACGCTCACACGCGTCCGAAACGCGCCAAAACTTCCGGGAAAATCCCCAAAAACCCTGTGTGACTAGACACCTGCGCGCCACCTGTCAGGTGACACTCACGGCCTGAGGACTACGACGACGCGCACGGCACCTGTCGGGTGGCACTCACCTGAGTGCCACCTGGCAGGTACGGGCGCGTCGTCGTAGTCCTCAACCACACTACTCCCCACCTATAACATTGACGCCATACCAACAGGGGATACAGGGAGCTGGACAGGAGGCATCAGTTAGTGTGGTAGGACGTCCCACGTCGTCAAGTAGGGAACATGACCAGCAACCTGTTCAACTGGAACATGAACAACCACACCAACAGCAGGAACTACCTCACATAACACCAATGCCACAACACCCACTTACACCTCACCCATCACTACAACAACCCCAACCCCTATACCAACCCCATCCTCAACTCCTATACCAACCCCATCCTCAACTCCTATACCAACCCCAACCTCAACTCCTAAACCAACCCCAATCCCAACCTCAACTCCTATACCAGCCCTTCCCCCAACCCCAGGCCACACCATACCTACTCCAACCCCAGGCCACCCCATACCTATTCCAACCCCAGGCCGCCCACGCCATACCCCAACCTTTTCCCCAACCCCAGGCCACTCCATACCTACTCCAACCCCAGCTGCCCACACCATACCCCAACCTTCTCCCCAACCCCAGGCCACCCACACCATACCCCAACCCCAGGCCGCCCACACCATACCTCAACCCCAACCCGAGGCCACCCCATACCTATTCCAAACCCAGGCCGCCCATGCTATACCCCTACCTTTTCCCCAACCCCAGGCCACCCACACCATACCTCAACCCCAACCCGACCCTCAATCCATACCCCAACCCCAGGCCGCCCACACCATACCTCAGCCCCAACCCCAGCCTCAACCCCAGGGGCCACCCACTTCCAGTAGCCTCGCGTCACACACACTGGGAATTATGAGTCTGATTCCCAAGATGACTCTGCCGACACTCAGAGGTACGGAGCTGCTGTCTGATAAGGTGGAACGCAACCGCCGAGTGGAAGACTGGCTTTGGCAGATTAGTGCGATGCTGGAGGCTGTCCCAAATGATAGTTTGAAGATTACTCTCGCTATGGGAGCTTGCGTGGACGTAGCCGGTCCACTGGCGAGATTGACAGTTTCGACACCTGACGACTTGGCCTCAGTTTGTCCAAGCGATTAGGGAAAGGTTTAAGGAAAAGGTGTCAGAAGATGAAGCTCAGATATACCTACAGTCACTTAAGAAGGATGATCGCAGCACCATCAAAGATTTCGGGACGCTGTTAAGGAGTAGGGTTGACGATCTTACTACGGAGCTGGGGTTCAATTCGAGTCAGGCAGAGCGATTAGCCAAACAATTGTTCTGTAGAGCGTTACCTTCTGCTATGGGGTCATTTCTATCTGCAGAGGGAGCGTTATTGAGTTTTAAAGAACTAGTTCAACATGCTGCTACAGCCTTAGACATAAAGATGCGCACGGAGAAGACTGGCGCTCAGTCGTCCCCACACGTTGAGGCGTTAAGCAAAGGCTAGGGGGACAAGACGAGTAACTGTGGCGCGGGTTCGTCAGGCGGGAAGCAGAGCACAACTGCACGTTCGAACCACCCTGCGCGGAGTACCAACAGGGACCCGCGGACGTGCTACTCCTGCGGGAAGCGCGGACACATACAGAGGGATTATCCAGTTATTAGTACGAGAGAATGAAAGAAGGTCCCTAGTGATGGTAGGCCTACTTTAGAGGTGAAAGTGGAAGGTGGGAGGTGTAAGATTGACAGCTTTCGTTGATTCGGGAAGACAGGCAAAACTAGTTAATAAGTCAGCCTTCAGCGATTTTAAGTATGCACGTCTTAAACACAGCGCAAAGACATTAACAGCGGTCAATGGGAAAAAGATTGAGATCGTGGGTTAAGGTACCGTTAATTTTGAAATTGGTGGGGAATTGCAGCCTCACACATGTACAATCGTAGAGAACCTTGATTTTCCTGGTCACATCTTAATGGGGACTGATTTTCTGTCTCGATTTGATTATTCCTTGTCTGCTCAAAAAGGGGCTAGGAACTGCAGGTTGCAGTTGGGACAGACTTCCTACCCAGTGGAGATGATCGACCATCCCCCAGTTGTAGCTTCAATTAAGAGGAAGCAAAAATATAATGCGCACTATCCAAAACTTATTTTTAAGTCTCTTCCAGACACATTTAAGAGGTCATGTGCATTGCATGCATTGACCAAACAGAGTTGCGCACCACATTCTGTTAAATTTATTAAAGTAGCCATGGGACGTCACATTCAACCTGGTACCACCCTTCAGGTGGCTGGGAGATGTGATAGTTTATTAATTCCTCATCATTTAATTGTAGTATTCGATAAAGGTGCACTCATTCCAGTTGTCAAACTTTCACATAAGACGTTTCGCTTCAGGGCAGGTGATAGGGGTATCTCAGGGAACCATGGTGGAGGACACAGAAATCTTTCACAATGAGTCAGCTGCGACGCCGACCGTCACCGCACAATGTAGTGCATTAAACGTGAGAGATACTAAAACACCATCCAAAGTACAGTATGAGACGAGAAATGTTGCACGTAATGTAGAGTAGGTAGAAAAATTAATTTCGCCACTTGATTTGCAACATGTTACACAGGCGGATAGGAAAGCACTGAGAGGAGTTTTGCGAAAATTCCCGAAATTATTTGCGACAGAGGATGACCAGGTTGGTCTCCTTGATAAGATCGAGCACACCATTCCAGCTGGTGATCATTTGCCCATGTACACGAGACAGTGGAGGTTGCCGGAATAGGCAAAGAACAATATCAGGGAGGAGTGCCAGAAGATGTTGAGACAGGGCGTGATAGAGCCTAGTACGTCACCTTGGCTCTCTCCTGTTGTGGTAGTCCGGAAACCGGACGGTAGTTATCGCTTTTCTGTTGACTACCGGAAGGTGAACGAAATAACTAAGGGTGATGTGTATCCGTTGCCCCGAATACAGGAGATAATAGATCAATTTGGTGCTGCAAAGTATTTCTCAACTCTTGACGCGAAATCGGCGTATTGGGCGATTCCGGTGGCGAAACAGGATAGGGATAAAACAGGATTCTCGGATGGTAGGCACACTTATCAATTCCGTAGGATGCCGTTTGGTTTAAAGACAGCGCCTTCGTCGTTTCAGAAGGCCATCAACTTCATACTCAGCCCGGTCCTGGGTAGGCATTCTTTAGCGTACCTGGATGATGCTGTGATATATTCCAGGACGTTTGAGGAACACCTACAGGACTGAACTGAGACGTTGACTTTGTTAGATCAGGCAGGGTTCAAGCTGAACGTTCAAAAATGCACTCTGGCCCAGAAATTCAAATTTCTGGGGTTCCAGGTGTGCCCAAACGGTATCCGACCTGACCCAGACTCTTGCCGCTCCATTGCTGACATGCCTACTCCAAGGACAGCAAAGGACGTGCGTAGGTTTTTGGGGGCAGCCGGAAATTTTTGTCGTCATATTGAAGGTTTTGCTGGCATTTCAGCACCCCTGACTGATCTGACAAAGAAAAAGGTGAAGTTTGTTTGGAAATTTGAACATGACGATGCCTATAGAAAACTGAAGGACCAACTAAGTACGACACCGGTATTGGCTATTCCTGATTTCGACAAATAGTGGGAGTTGCACACTGACGCCAGCGGTATAGCTATTGGCGGGTGCTTAATTCAGCGAGATGCGGATAATTTACCCCATCCGGTAGCCTATTTCAGTAGAAAGGTCAAAGGTCCTGAAGTTCGTTATTCATCTACAGATCGGGAGGCACTGGCAGTAGTAGAATCAGTTAAGTATTTCGAGCCTTACCTATTTCAGCGGCACTTTGTAATTTACACAGACCATCGAGCGTTAACACACATATTTAAAAAGCGAACAAAATGCCCACGAATGTCACGCTGGTATCACGAACTTTCGGCCCACTCATTCCAGATTTTGTACAAGCCTGGTCCAGCACATGTTGTGCCAGATACGTTAAGTAGAAACAGCGTCAGTTAAAGTTAACGAAAATATTGAAACAATTCCATCATATAAAATGAGAGAATACCAGATGAACGAGCCTTGATGGAAAAAGATTATTGAGTATTTAGAAAGAGGAAACTACCAAAAAATGAAAAAGAACTTACCTATTCATGATTTTGAGATAAAACAGGGCGTCCTGTATTACGTTAATAGCCAGAATGATAGGGCAGTATTTCAACTAGTTATTCCGGATGCGTTGCAGTCATCGCCGTTAAAGCTTGCACATGCATCGAAAATTGCAGGGCATCCGGGGGTCATTAAAACCCACTTAAAGGCAAAGTCTCTATTTTATTTCCCAGGATTACTTTCTGAAGTAATCCAATACGTGAAGTCGTGCAATCGTTGCCAGAGAAGGAAAGGTACCCTTAAGGTACAAGCCCCACTTCAGGAATTTCCTGAAATTCGTGAACCTTTAGATCGTTTGGGGGCCGATTTGATTGATTTACATCAGTCATTCAGGGAATCGATACGTGTTGGTGCTGGTTGACAATCTGTCTAGGTACACCACACTAGTTGCATTACCTCAGAAGGATTCTCGTACGGTTGCAGATGCATTTTTGCTTAGGTTTGTTACTGTATTTGGGCCTCCTAAAGTTTTAGTCTCTGACCTGGGACAAGAATTCAATTGGAATATATTTAGGTAAGTTTGTAAAATTTTAGAGACTACTTCGGCTTTTACAACAGCCTACCACCCACAAGCAAACGGCATGACGGAACAGACTAATCGTTCAGTCAAGGATATGCTTGCAATCCTTGCTGAACATGACGCAAACTCCTGGGATGAACACCTACCCTATGTTCAATTAGCCTTGAATACTGCCATCCACCAATTGATTACCACCCAACCCATTCCTTTGTTTACTGGTAATTCATGCAATTTCCCCTCAGGTCTGCTTAACTGACTTAATATTTCATACGGGGAGGACTATCCTTCAGAGGTCCTTTGAAAAATGAGAAATGCATGCAATATTGCAGCTGAAGCGTCCAAGAAGGTACAGAATTGGTATGCTTATTTTTATGACAAGAAAGTGCGCCCTCTTGAGTTGAAGGAAGGAAGCCTCGTATTGAGAGTGAATGAGGCTGTGCTCGCCAATCAGAGTAGGAAACTAGCTCCGAGGTGGTGAGGTCCGTATAGAGTAGTTAAAAGGGCGGGGTCGGTTAATCGTGTCATAAAAGGAGTATTCGAGGACCAGATGGAAAGGACAATTCATATAAATAAATTAAAACCGAATCATGCTAGAGAGGAATTAGAACTGCCTTCAGCGGGTTCAGCTCCTGACTCAGCAGTGCTGACTCAGGGCTTCACCGACGAGTCAAGGGATGAGGATGACCCTCTGTCATCGCTCGTCAGTAGTCAGGTGCAGTCTCGCCACGCTATGGTGACGAGATCTCGCGCTGTACAGTAAAGTTACTTCCTTGGATAGTATAATTTAGTATTATTTGATTTTCCTGTAGAGGCAATGAGGTGAACTATTACTATACTTAACTCGGGTAGCAGCTTTTACCGTGCTCTGGGGTTCCACCTCCACCAAACCTAGAGTATATCTATGCTTCCGCTGTGTTGCGTCTGTCTGTTCCCAGGTCTGATTGGTACACCGACCCAGTTGTTCCAGCCACACGTGAACCCTTGTCTGTAAAGACAGAGGGGGAAGGCACGTTACACAAAGCCCTCCCCCACCAGATCCAGTAACCCATACATCAGTTACTTTGGGTATGAGTGACTGTCCAAGAGTCACCCGGCCGACGCCTCACGTCACTAACGAGGTTGTCAGGGCCAGCGAGCTGTCCACATTACAGCAGTCACCGGAGGTGCCATACAACGCCGGGGTAGCTGTCTCGAGATCACCACTACCCACCTGCTGCGTCATCAAGACTGCAGCCATTCCAGCAGTGTTGGAGGAGAAGTCAAGAAAATGGAAAGCAAGTAGCAGTACTCAAGAGTTTTGCCGGAAGATTAATGATTCCATCATCTGAAGTCACAAGTAAGCGGAACTAAGGCGGTCACAGGTGGAAGGCACGGTCTCCCTACTGAGTTCCGGGACTCGCCATAGAAGGTCGCAAAATATCCTCCTTTGGCCTAAAGTCGGTGGTACGAGGGTATACACAGTTGGTGTTTACGGCCTAGTTACCTGGTGACATCAAGAAACGCCTGAGATGATGTGAGCAATGATGGAAGACGGGATTCACCTATTCTGCAAACAAGCAACCCGCCTCTACGACCCTCTGAAACCACTCCTGTTACGAGACACCGTTGACACATCCAGTCCTGCTCTGCTATGGTCATCTGCGCCGTCAAGTTTAACATCAAGACTGCCGTGTGAACTGTGACTGATATGAAGGCGTGTGGACTGTCGGGAGCCAGATCAATGGCCGAAGTGACAGTATTCTACAGCTGTTACTTGGCACTCCGCTCTACTACACTCTGTCGTCATTCAAGAGTACCGGATGAGAGTACAAGAGGACCAGGTATCGACATCTACGCATGGGAGAAGCAAGATCGACACCATCATCGTCAGCGACTACATTCAGCGTCCATCAGCATCGATTTTTTTTAATTACTCAATATGAACATTTGGTACAGAAGATAAAGTTGGCTCTGAACATCTATATACACTAAATCTGGACACCTTTGTGTAAATGTTGAAAAACAGATTTAAAATAAATATTATTCTGGTATAAGGATATATGACAATTCTACTCTATAAATTGGTCAGTAATTAAAATCAAAGCCTCCTGTGTAATTGTCTAATCCCAGAACAAACGGTTATGGAAAATATTGGGTGCTAGTTTTTCAGAATGCTTGAACACAGGAGAGGTAGACCAATATAAACATTGACACTCTTACAGTGAGTGAGGACACTTGGCGGTACGGTCAGCTGAAACCTGTGATATAGTTATAATAGGAACTTCTTTTATATATTTAAGCTGTATGTAATAAACACCAGGTGTGTTTATTACCAAGTCCAACTCCTGGCCTGCACGGGTGGCCTAGTCTTTAAGTCCGGCAGAACTGCTTTTACCAACAGGAGAAGGGCGAGGGCTTGCCTCTGGCGCCTTAAAACCAGCTGCTCCGGGTAGATGGGACTCGATAGCCTGGGAAGGCAACCCATCTAGGGAAAGGAAAACCCTGATTTTAAACCTCCGCTGCCTTGCGGCCATACCCTGTTTTGGGAAAAGCTTCAGGAGTCAACCTCGAGTAAAAATCCGGAGTTGGAGCCCCTAAGGCAGTTCGTTGTTGACGTCGACCTTGTTCTGGCAGCTCCTGTGACGTTGCTGGAACCATGTATATTGGCATTGGCCTTTCTATTGGATAATTTAAGCAACGTGGAGAGGGGGGACCTGCTGCATGGGTAACAGCTTCTTCTCCATATCTACCTACCCAGGCTTTGCGCCCTGGAGAGGACACTCCAGCTTCGCCTCACAGCGTCGAACCAACACGGGAAGCGACAGTCTACCAGTTTTAAGTCTTCTGCTCGATTGGCGAAGAGTGTGACACCAGGGGTTGCTTCTGACGGTGGGAGGGGTCATCGCGCCCCACTGGGCAGCTACCTTCCGCCGCAAGCTGGGCAAACACCAGCCAATAAGGTGTTACCTCGCCACGGTCCGTTAACCTCACTGGGTGCGTGGGGTTTAGGGCGAAAACCGACAAGCGACCCAACAACTTTACACCAAGCAATACCAAACCTAAGAAGAAAATATCAACTGCCCTAAAGCTGGGCACATGGAACGTCAGGACACTGACACCAGGTTTCTCTGACGACCTGCAAGAAATCAATGACGCCCGAAAAACAGCAATCATCGATAGGGAGCTGAGCAAACTGCAGATGGATATTGTTGCTCTCCAAGAGACCAGGCTCCCTGGATCAGGATCTGTGAGAGAGAGGACCTTCTCTTTCTTCTGGCAAGGAAAACCACCTGATGAGACCAGAGAACATGGTGTGGGATTTGCCGTCAGGAATGCACTGTTGGGATACATTATGCCACCGATGGGGGAAACCGAACGAATTCTGTCTCTGCAACTGCACTCCCAAACAGGACCAGTCAATGTAATTAGTGCATATGCGCCAAACCTGACTTCTCCAGTAGAGGCAAAGGAAAAATTCTACGATGACCTCAACAGAGTCATAGCCAGAATCCCTGTAAAGGAGC
This sequence comes from Procambarus clarkii, assembly GCF_040958095.1. Classification (NCBI taxonomy): domain Eukaryota; kingdom Metazoa; phylum Arthropoda; class Malacostraca; order Decapoda; family Cambaridae; genus Procambarus; species Procambarus clarkii. The sequence continues at coordinate 42,272,775 of NC_091156.1, read as the reverse complement.
CACTGTTCATCCTCGTCGACTTCAACGTCAGAGTGGGTGCCGAGCACAATATTTGGCCCACTTGTCTGGGTCAATTCGGCATAGGGAGGATGAATGAGAACGGGCAGCGTCTGCTAGAACTCTGCTGCCTTCATGGTCTCTGTGTCACCAACACGTTCTTCGGCACAAAGCCTCAACACCGAGTATCTTGGAGACACCTCAGATCCAAGCACTGGCACCAGCTTGACCTGATTCTTACCAGGCATGCAAGTCTACCCAGCGTCAAGATTACGCGTAGCTACCAGAGTGCTGTCTGTGACACCGACCACTCCCTGGTATGTAGCAGGGTCAAGTTGCAACCAAAGAAGATTCATCACTCGAAAAAGGCGGGCAGACCTCGCATCGACACCACCAAGACTCGCAACCAGGACAAGGTGGAAGATTTTGCACGCGTGCTCGAGGAAGCTCTCCCTGGCCCAGCCGGGGTCACTGCCTGTAAAAGATGGGAGCACTTCAGAGACGCTGTGTTCAACGCTGCCATTTCCACCTTTGGCAAGAAGACCAGCAGGTCGGCTGACTGGTTCGAGGCTCACTCGGAAGAGATGACACCTGTCATCGAAGAGAAGAGAAATACCTTGGCAGCCTACAAAGCCTGCCAAGTCAGCACAACTTACAGATCCTTCGGGCCGTCCGCTGCAAAGTACAGCGAGCGCCAGGCGATGTGCCAACAACTATTGGCTCCAGCTCTGCACCCAGATACAGACTGCAGCGGATACAGGCAATGTAAGGGGAATGTATGACGGCATCAAGCAGGCCCTCGGCCCAATCCAGAGGAAGACCGCTCCTCTGAAATCTGCCACTGGCGAGGTGATTCAGGACCAGACATTGCAGCTGAAGCGCTGGGTCGAGCACTACTCTGAGCTATACGCCAGGGACAATGTGGTCACCGAAGACGCCCTGAGTGCCATTGAGTGTCTGCCTGTGCTAATGGAGCGCGACAGCGAACCGACCCTGGAAGAACTCAGCGATGCCCTAGACTCCCTTGCTTCTGGTAAAGCTCCTGGCAAAGATGGCATTCCTGCTGAGACCTTGAAGTGCTGCAGAGCTCATGGAGCTGCATGAAATTCTCTGCCTCTGCTGGGAAGAAGGAGAGGTGCCACAGGACATGAGGGATGCCAACATCGTCACGCTGTATAAGCATAAAGGTGACAGGGGCGACTGCAACAACTACCGTGGAACCTCCCTCCTCAGTATTGTCGGAAAGCTGTTTGCTCGAGTCGCTTTGAAGAGGCTCCAATTACTTGCAGAGAGAGTCTATCCAGAATCACAATGCGGATTCAGAGCTAACAGGTCCACCATCGACATGGTCTTTTCTCTCAGACAACTGCAGGAGAAATGCAGGGAACAGAAGCAGCCACTCTTCGTAGCCTTCATAGATCTGACAAAGGCCTTCGACCTCGTCAGCAGGGATGGCCTGTTCAAGATCCTCCCCAAGATCGGATGCCCACCCAGGCTCCTCAGCATCATCAGATCTTTCCATGAGAACATGAGGGGCACTGTGGTCTTTGATGGACTAACATCAGACGCCTTTGACATCCGAAGTGGAGTACAGCAGGGCTGCGTACTGGCTCTAACCCTATTCGGGATTTTCTTCGCAGTTATGCTGCGGTACGCTTTCGGATCGGTCACGGAAGGCATTTACCTCCGGACCAGGTCGGATGGAAAGCTCTTTAACCTCACCAGGTTGAGAGCCAAGACGAAGGTTCGGCTGAGGTGTCTGCGCGACTTCCTTTTTGCCGACGACGCAGCAGTCACTGCCCACTCAGCCGAAGACCTCCAACGGCTCATGACCCGCTTCAGCGAGGCCTCTCAGGCTTTCAGACTCACCATCAGCCTGAAGAAAACACAAGTCATGGGACATGGAGTGGACTCCCCACCTGACATCGGCATCTCCGATTCCAAACTGGAAGTCGTTCACGACTTCGTGTACCTGGGCTCCACAATCTCTGACTCCCTCTCTCTTGATACGGAGCTAAACAAACGCATCGGTAAGGCATCTACTACCATGTCCAGACTGACAAAGAGAGTGTGGGCCAACAATAGACTGGCTGAGTATACTAAGATTCAGGTTTACAGTGCCTGTGTCCTGAGCACTCTCCTTTATGGCAGTGAGTCTTGGACACTCCGCGCCCGTCAGGAAAGACAGCTGAATACCTACCACATGCGCTGCCTTCGACACATCTTGGACATCACCTGGCAGGACAAGGTGACAAACAACAACGTCTTGGGGAGAGCAAGAATCCCCAGCATGTACACAATGCTGAAACAGAGACGAATGCGCTGGCTCGGACACGTTGTGCGAATGGGCGACGGCAGGATCCCCAAGGATCTCCTGTACGGAGAGCTGATGCAGGGAAAGCGTCCAACAGGCAAGCCCCAGCTACGGTACAAAGACGTATGCAAGAGGGACCTGAAAGCCATGGACGTCGATCTTGCTATATGGGAGACACTGGCTGCAGACCGTTCAGCCTGGAGGCAGTCTGTTCAAAGAGGTCTCTCCAAGTTCGAGGAGTCACTTGCCAAGGAATCGGAGGCAAAGAGACAGAGAAGGAAAGCCGGTAGCCAGGAAGACAGACCAGAATCGGACTTCGTTTGTGCTCGGTGTGGGATGGACTGCCACTCTCGGATTGGCCTCATCAGTCACACCAGACGTTGCACCAGGATTGACAACCAGAGCGCAACTCCATAGTCTCCCGAGACTGAAGGATGCCTACTACTAATAAACACCAGGTGTGTTTTATTGAGTGTCAAGGTTGACATTGATTGGGGAGTGGATAATACATGGATGTGAACTTAGTAGAGTTCAGAGGTACGCTCCTGGATGACTGAAAGTTCAGTCTGTAGATATAAGTTTTTATGTTTCGTGTTGAGCATGGTGTGTCCGGCTCAATGGGACAAATGAGGTTGGCTAGTGAAGAGCCAAGGGATTTTAATAGCTAGTCTTTGTTGTTAGATTAGGGACATTTTATTTAGCTATGTCAGTAAGTGTAGTATGTATGTTTCCTGATGTTGGAGGATTGCTGTCAGTTGACAGCCGAGACACTGATGAATTTGAACATGTTTATTGTGATGTTGCTGGACAATCTCACGATTGTCAATTTTTCTTAGTTAGGTTAGCTTTTGTTTGCGGCATGAGTTTGAGTTTATTGAGGATTTGGATAATAAACCTCGTTACTTTTAGAGGTAAAATTAACAAAGTTTACTAATTTGCGTGTGGGGGGGGGGGGGGGGGGGAGTGTAACAAACTAGGTTGTTGTAGGAATGATCCAGTTTGTTCTCTCTCAGATGGGAGTGTGGGAAGTTGGATTAAGTGTAGGGACCTGACTGGGAGCACGGGGCATCCTCTGGGAATTGGCAGTTGAAATACAAAATGAATGGCGCCTTTGTCTCATAGTATCGTATAATGAATTATTATACAGTATTCAGAAATTCAGAGAAATTAGTCTTCATTCAAATTGTATTCAATAGTATTCCTGTTTATAGTATCAAGAGTATCCTAATTGTCAGAATAATGAGTAAGTCACCATCAGTGACATCACGAGCCGGGACTAGGCCTTTGGTGCGGAGTGACTTCGGCGACCTGGCGGTCATGGGTCATCAGAGTTTCCACGTTCAGTATTTCTCAAAGGTCAAATAGCCATTTTGTAATCGGAAATAGCTCTTCCCTAAGATGCCTGTGTAATTATCTTCAGTTAAAAGAATTCAACTATCTGGGTCGTTCAGTACAACAGAGATTAGTTGTTCAACTTAAACCCTACGAGTGAACCTAGTAAAGCCAGGCGCAGGGATACCCATCTGTGCTTCTGTGTACAGGAGCGAGAGGGAAGATCAGTGTGGAAAAAGCAACGATTCGGGAAGGTGACCTCTATCCATCTCTCCCCTTGACCAGCACTGCCACCGCTGGTCCCCATAAAAGGTATAGTTGCTATGGTTTTGAGTATAGGAAGTTAGTCATTTCATTGCCTTTTAAACAGGGAGTGTTAAGCCAGGGAGTGCTTTGAATTAGATTTAGTTCAGTTTTGAATAAATCATTTAGCTAGTAAATTGCCTTTTCATTAATTTCTATTTCATGTACTATTATTTACATTTCCTGGCCACGTGGCTCCCACGAAGCCGAGTTTCGTTGGGCCGCAGATTCTAGCACTTATTAAGAATTCATTATCCCTTTGATTGTTAATATTGCTGCACTTTAATGTAAATTCATCCCTCCTATACCAACTAGTTGGGGATCAAGCCCCAAGGTTTATTGAGAGCATAATCGACCCAGACCTCGGTTATTGCTCAGTGTTAATGGTCTGGTGGTGGCAGCATAAGGAGATTCTAGAGTTTTGCTAGAGGTCTACTTCCACGTCATAAAGGTTGTAGAATCTTAAGCCAGTCAAACGGCTTAAGACCACGTGGCGTGGGATTCGGCTAGAGTAATAGCTCTGGGGTCCCTTGGTTTGAAGAAAGTTGAATAAGAATACGGATGGGTGGAGTAGAAGAAGGAACGAAGCCTTCCCTTGTTACACCAAAAACCTCCCCAATTTCATGTTTAGAACCAAAATTTTGCTGTTCCAGGAGAGGTTTGGTGTGTTCAGGGGGCAAAATGCATTAATATCCCCAAAACGATCATTTTAGCCATTGCTACCGGGGATTTGTCTTCGCTCACCCATGACAAACTCAACATTGCTGTCTCTAAAGCATACAAATACTGGTCTAATCGGCTGGTAAATGCATCATAGGATTCACCAGGTTGCAAGGTGGCATTAGCAATTTTCTTAACTAACCTGTATGGGTCGAGGTTTCCCTTGTTAACAAAATGACGACGGAAATTTTTTTTAAATTTTTCTTATGACTGGAGACTAACAATGGCTTTCTTCATCGACAATAACACAGGAATCACCTTTAGTGTTGCTGTTAGACCACCTAGAGAATTTTAAATAATCAGCATCAGAAGACTCAGAAAAACTAGCTTTGGTCTTTGCTTCAACTTTACTCAACAATGACTTGAGTCAGGAGATTCTCCTGCAAAGAGTGGTATAGTTGCCTCTTCTGCTGAATGCTGAACATAATTGCAAAGAACCTCTCCATTTGAACCAGGAGGAGTTACAACAAGGGTAGACACTGGCACTACAGTGGAGCTTACGTTGGAATGCAGACTATAATCAGACACACTAGGCATAAAGTTCAATGTACTAAAAAATATTTACACAACACTCAAAATGTCAAACTAAGCTCAAGCAAGTGATTGGCAAAAAGTAAAAAATTTAAATTGTAATTGGGCAAACAATAAATGGAAATCAAACAAAATTGTAAATTGAATTAGCAATCTGGTATAAATATAACTTGAAATTGGATCCAGATTAAGCACAACATGTTTGATTATATAGCTGGCATGTGTGATTGCAAATTCTCTCACAATACATTTTCAACAATCAACATATGACATGAATAAAATATGCTTAGTAATGAAACAATGCAGAAACAATGAAATGTAAAAAAAGGGGAATCAACATGTAATGCAAGAAATGGCATTAAAAACACAAAAATTTGAAACAGTTAATTGACTCAATGGGAAATAATTCAATGAAAATCGAACAATCATTAAGTATGCTACTTGCAATATGGCAAAAATTTTAAACAAAATTGACTATCTGTAAGAGTTTGAATCTAATAGACTGGTGAAAAGAATAAAAATTTCTTTGCAATGTTATAACAACTGCTGTAATTAACAAATAAAAATACTAAACACAGGTAATGTGAGCAACACTTAAATTGGTAACATGCTATGGTAACATAGCATGTTAAAATTCTAAATACTGGAAGAGTAAACAAACTTCAATTTAAAGTCTGAGGAAAGAATCAAAGTTACTCTATTGTGCAAGTCCTTCATTGCTGGAAAAACAATTATTTCTTGCTGCACTGTAACAAAATGTACTTGCGAAATACTTGGACCACTAGTATTGCACAATAAAAGTGCTTTGGGAAGCAGAAAATATTGAAACGACACATTGTAGCTCTGAATGGTGTGGCAGCCACCTCCTCTGTAATCAAGTCACTGAAGTTGGCAATACATGTGATACAGGGTTATTTTCATGTCGAAGCACTGTTATTGTATGACAAAGTAAGTATCAGCTACTTACTTTGATATCAGCTATCATCTACTTAACATGGGAATGTAAGATATGCCATTCAACAGTAGCCAAGCAGGGAAACGGAGTCGAGGTGTTGTTGTTGTTGTTGTTTATTTAGGGGCGACGATGATCGTGGGATCGGATGCGCCCCGGCGTACTCGGAAAGGGTTAATTGCGAAACCCAGAAAGGTGAAACGCCAAGCCAAATCGCGAAACAAGTGACTCCAATCACTAGAAACTAATATGCCTTGCGGCAAAGAAACTCAGACAGGCAGATCATTGGGGAGCCCCAGGAGTCCCTCAGGGTGACAAGCACCGGCCCCGCCCTACATAGAGAACACTGAGGAGCAAAACCAAAAATCGGCCGCCAAATAAACCGCAGAAGTAATCCAGTGTCCTCCGGCAGAGCAGAAGTCAGCCGCCCACCACGGCTGAGGGCTCACCAGAAACCCACCAAGACCTACCAACTCCCTGCACCTCTCGGCCAAGCCGACGCCGGACACTGTTACCCTGCCGGGAGAACCAACCAAAACACGTCAAAAAATCTATTAACAACCCCGTGACCCAAGGCGATATGTGCGCCAGGCGTCATACAACCGGACCGTTGAATAGGGATGCCAATTTGCAGTAGCAAAGCCAAAACACGAAGACAAAACGTGATCCGGCGGCTCCCAGGTGGAGGAGGTGTCCAGACGTCCGTCCGTCTTCGTCAAGGCTGAACTAGGCGTCCGGTGTAGAAGTGTGTGGAGTGATACATTATGGAGTTTGTTAACATCTGGAGTGACAGCAGCACACCTTGCGGAAGCGACACGAAGCTAGGATGATGTCACGGATGACGGTGACGGTGACGCCAAATGACTGGAGACGACCATGTCAAGAGATCGATGATATTGCAGAGACGATAATGTTATGGCGATAACGGTGATGGAAGCACAAGTGACATGCAGGAGCGTAGACAATTAAGGCTGTTGTTAAACTGTTTGATCAGAGCAGACTCGATCACATTTCGTTCAACGAAACCCTTACTTTTAACAATACATTTTGCCCCTGTGAAGTCGATAGAATGATTGCATAAGCTGGAATGTAAATACAATGCACTGGAGTGCTGGGCTGTACGAATAGCATATGAATGTTGTTTTAAACGCGAGGAAAGAAATTTACCCGTCTGGTCGATGTAAACACATGCACACTCATTACAAGGGATGGAATACACACAACCTGGTACAGACGAGGGAAAGTTCTTAATTAACATGGACTTACCTGTATTATGATTTTTGAACACTAGGTTAATATTAAGGTTTTTCAGGCCTGGGGCAAGATGTACTAGACCATCAAAATATGGTAATACCAACGTGTTTTTCAGTTCTGGTTTAGACTTGGGAGCTTGTTTGTAGAACGTCCTTTTTGCTTGACCAAACGCAAGATAAAAGACCGATTTTGGGTATTTTAAATTTTTTCTAATTTAAAATATTTTCGCTATTTCTTCATCAAAACATTCCGGACAGTCAACCCTCAAGGTTCTGAGGAACATACCCGAAAAAACTGCTGCTTAACCTGAATATCGAGATTTGCGTAAAAATGAACATATGAGCACATACTGTAACGTTTTCTATACACACTGAATTTAAAACTCCTACCAATTCTATGAACCACAATATCTTAAAAAATAGGCAGAACACCATTCATTTCATTCTCAATTTTGAATTTAATTGATGGAACCAGCGAATTAAGTTGAAGGAGAAAATCAGCTTTAATGATTATTTTTATAAGCAAACATTTGGCATAGCGATGGGTAACCCCCTCTCCCTTGTATTGAGCAACTTGTACATGGTGTGTTTTGAAACAAATATCCTACCCAGAATTTTGCCCTCGAATTTGGTTTGGTATAGATACGTTGATGATATTTTATGCCTGTGGCCGGTTAACCATGACCAAACTAACTATATCCGAAAGGGTAAGATTAATAATTCAAAGACGATCTTCTCAATATTTTTTACGTTTTTCTTCACTGTCAAGGATAATTGAAAAATCAACTCTCCAAAATTAATTTTTTACATTTCTATTTTTGGTTTGATGCCTAATAGTGTTTCTTAAGGGATTCTTACATTTTCAGTGACTGGTTTACACATATCATATATCATGCTTATATTCGTTTTGGGTGAGGTGATATGACACAAATAGGTGAAGTGACAAAACACAGAATCAATGGGCATAAATTTGATATGAAAGAAATTGGATATATGAATGGAAGTAACGACAGAAGGCCTATTGGCCCATATTTTCTTTTGCAGTTTCTAAGTTGGTTCGGGGTCTTGAAGTGGGTTGAATATAGTTTTGAGTTAATTGACTGTTGAATGCTGGTGTTGACTTTTTGATGAATAGTGCCTCGAATATATATAGAATATATATATATATATATATATATATATATATATATATATATATATATATATATATATATATATATATATATATATATATATATATATATATATATATATATATATATTTTTTTTAATAGGGAAGGGAGTACCACCTCTGGCTGGAAGAAGGGGGACCCATAGCCTCGGAGGAAACCACACATAACGCACTGGAGGGAATGTAGGTCCCCTCCAATACAGTTTCTGTGTGCTTTTCTCCTACCACCCCCTTCCCTTTTTTTTTTCTTTTTTCCTTTATTGTGTATTTAAAGGTTACAAAACATACAAGACAAATGCCTAAAGGTTATGGATCTCTTGAAGCTCCTCCGCTTCTGGACAGGAACCGAGGACGCAGCAAGCATTTCCCCTCTGGATCGCCACACTGAGACGCTGAAATAAAAAACTGGAAGCCCTTGGGTCTCTGGTGACGTCAATGAGCTTGGAACCCAATTCCTTGAGAAATCCCAACGCACTCTTGCCCCAGGGGCCATGCGTCTCAGACGCTATGGGAACAAAGAGGTATTGACCTTCCAGTCGCCTGTACTTGAGTGATTTTGCTGTTTCCCTGTGATTGGCCGCCCCACCTGCTTGATCAGCTCCGAAGTGTACATAGGAGTCAGCCAGGGTGGATACACATGTGTAGTCCCACACCAACTGTCTACCCTCCTTCCATGGGTATATGGTGATGCCATCAGGGCGAAGTGCGGGGAAATCCAGGTTTTGGACCCCTAGGATGCGAGTCGAGATATATATATGTATATATATATATATATGCAGAATAACCACATATGAAAAATAGAAACTGCTTAACGCGTTTTCGGCTAATTCGCCTTCATCAGAGTAAAGTAGAATCATTCTACTTTGCTCTGATGAAGGCGAATTAGCCGAAAACGCGTTAAGCAGTTTCGATTTTTCATATGTGGTTATTCTGCATACTTGGATCAGTGTTTTTGTGATCATTGTTGCATATATATATATATATATATATATATATATATATATATATATATATATATATATATATATATATATATATATAAATATATATATATATATATATATATATATATATATATATGAATGAAAACTCACACCCCAGAAGTGACTCGAACCCATACTCCCAGAAGCAACGCAACTGGTAACTACAGGGCGCCTTAATCCGCTTGACCATCACGGCCGTCAAAAGGAAGTGATAGCCGAGGCTATTTGAGCCACTTCCCCGACGGCAACTCGGATGGTAATCTTGGGCATAGCATTTCACCAAATCACCTCATTCTTTGGGGCACACGTGAGGAACACAAATGCGAACAAGCCTGAATGGTCCCCAGGACTATATGCGAATGAAAACTCACACCCCAGAAGTGACTCGAACCCATACTCCCAGAAGCAACTTTTTGCTTCTGGGAGTATGGGTTCGAGTCACTTCTGGGGTGTGAGTTTTCATTCGCATATAGTCCTGGGGACCATTCAGGCTTGTTCGCATTTGTGTTCCTCACGTGTGCCCCAAAGAATGAGGTGATTTGGTGAAATGCTATGCCCAAGATTACCATCCGAGTTGCCGTCGGGGAAGTGGCTCAAATAGCCTCGGCTATCACTTCCTTTTGACGGCCGTGATGGTCAAGCGGATTAAGGCGCCCTGTAGTTACCAGTTGCGTTGCTTCTGGGAGTATGGGTTCGAGTCACTTCTGGGGTGTGAGTTTTCATTCGCATATAGTCCTGGGGACCATTCAGGCTTGTTCGCATATATATATATATATATATATATATATATATATATATATATATATATATATATATATATATATATATATATATATATATATGACAGTGTCAGACCACGGAGGAAAATTGAAACAGGAATTTCCTTAAGCACTTTCGTATATTAATACATCTTCAGAAGGAGTTCTTAATTAACTCCTTCTGAAGATGTATTAATATACGAAAGTACTTAAGGAAATTCCTGTTTCAATTTTCCTCCGTGGTCTGACACTGTCACATTTTTAATCACATGGTTATTTTCGTGATATACACACACACACACATATATATATAAATAAATATATATATATATATAAATATATATATATATATATATATATATATATATATATATATATATATATATATATATATATATATATGTCGTACACAAAACAGAACGCTTTAAAAGAGACTAACGTCGTCTATGCCTTCAAATGCCCTCTTGGGGACTGTAAGCTACAAAAAACCCAGTATATAGGCAAGACAACAACATCTCTTTCTAGGCGTTTAACGATGCATAAGCAACAGGGCTCCATTAAGGAACATATAATCTCTTCCCACAACCAAACCATCGCCAGAGAAATCTTAGTAAACAACACAGAAATCATCGATAGATACAGCGATAGCAGGCGGCTTGACGTTTGCGAGGCACTACACATCAAGAAGTCAACACCAGCAATCAACAGCCAATTAATGCACAACTATATTCTACCCACCTCATGACTCCGCTCCAATATAGAAGCATCAAGAAATATGGACCAATAGGCTTTCTACAAACACTTCTATTCAATACCCATTGTTTCTGTTCTGTCTTGTGTTGATACTTTTAATACCCTATTAATATCCCCTGTTCTGTCTTGTGTTAATGCCACATCATCCTTCCCACCTCACTCAAATGTAGATATAATATCAGAGAGACGTAAGTTCTAATCAGTTGTGTATTTGTGAAGTCTTTGAAAATGTAATAAGTTTTACGAAACGCGCCCGTGTCGCGTCAGACTAGAAATAAAAATGAATTTTGGAGAAGTGATTTTTGATTTACCTCCAACAGTGAAGCGTAATGTACGAAAGATTGAGAAAATTCGTGTTAGAATTATTAATCTTACTTTTTCGGTCATATTTAATAATATATATATATATATATATATATATATATATATATATATATATATATATATATTTGAGTGAGGTGGGAGGGGTGATGTGGCATTAACACAAGACAGAACAAGAGGGGATATTAATAGGGTATTAAAAGTATCAACACAAGACAGAACACAAACAATGGGTATTGAATAGAAGTGTTTGTAGAAAGCCTATTGGTCCATATTTCTTGATGCTTCTATATTGGAGCGGAGTCTTGAGGTGGGTAGAATATAGTTGTGCAGACGCGACACGGGCGCGTTTCGTAAAACTTATTACATTTTCAAAGACTTTAGTTCACAAATACACAACTGATTAGAACTTACGTATCTCCGATTTTATATCTACATTTGAGTGAGGTGGGAGGGGTGATGTGGCATTAACACAAGACAGAACAAGAGGGGATATTAATAGGGTATTAAAAGTATCAACACAAGACAGAACACAAACAATGGGTATTGAATAGAAGTGTTTGTAGAAAGCCTATTGGTCCATATTTCTTGATGCTTCTATATTGGAGCGGAGTCTTGAGGTGGGTAGAATATAGTTGTGCGATATCTATATATATATATATATATATATATATATATATATATATATATATATATATATATATATATATATATATGTCGTACCTAGTAGCCAGAACGCACTTCTCAGCCTACTATGCAAGGCCCGATTTGCCTAATAAGCCAAGTTTTCATGAATTAATTGTTTTTCGACTACTTAACCTACCAAACCTAACCTAACCTAACTTTTTCGGCTACCTAACCTAACTTTTTCGGCTACCTAACCTAACCTAACTTATAAAGATAGGTTAGGTTAGGTTAGGTAGGGTTGGTTAGGTTCGGTCATATATCTACGTTAATTTTAACTCTTATGAAAAAAAATTGACCTCATACATAATGAAATGGGTAGCTTTATCATTTCATAAGAAAAAAACTAGAGAAAATATATTAATTCAGGAAAACTTGGCTTATTAGGCAAATCGGGCCTTGCGTAGTAGACTGAGAAGTGCGTTCTGGCTATTAGGTACGACATATATATATATATATATATATATATATATATATATATATATATATATATATATATATATATATATATATATATATATATATATATATGTATATATTGTGACGATAATCTCTTTCAAGAGAGATTGAGCCTGCTCTTCCCTCCAAAGTACGTCACCTCAACAGATAATATAGAAGATATATCCAACAAGTATCTCCAAAACGTTTTGCCCAGACAGCAAAACGTATCCAGCCCACCGGCGCACCTGCTCGCCTCCGCCACCGTTAACCGGCAAACTGCTTGTCCATCGCCTGCCTGTCGCTGATTTGCTGGTGTCCAGCGCACCTGCCCCACCACCCTCCGCCACGAGTTGATGTCTGGGCTACAGCGACCTAGAGAAGGCAGAATATCTCAGTGCTCCACACAGTTGACACGTCTCATTGGTAGACTAAGCCGTGGCTTACATGTACTAACGGAGGTGGCAGCTTGAAGCCAATATTCCTGCACTATTATTTACTTTGCTATTATTCACTTGTCTTAACGTAACTTTTCATTTGCCAGTGATTATTCTTATTATTTTGTTTGTTGATTTGTCTGTTACATTTTTATGCTCAATTTTATTCATGTCTTGCTTTTCTAACGTAATTAAAATTACATTGTTAAATTTACTTGTGTTTTGTGTGTCTTCCCATTACCTTACCACAGACGAAAGTTCCAGCTTTTCTCGTTTTTTTTCTTTATGTGATGAGGCCATGCCCCTAGCTTTTGAAACAGCCGAACACCAACGCGTTACCGTCACATAAAGTGGGGGCCTGTCCGGGAGCTTCACTTAGGTACTGGTGCCAAGTAGTAATTTATGGTAAGCGTATTTGGCTTTGGTAACGTAGCTTTTACTATTTTTTCATATTCAATTTTACTTTTATATGGTGCTGTGTGTATTGTGCATTCCGAGAGTAGCATATGGTGAAGGTGAGACAACTTTGGATTACGTGGTGACTGTAGGCCTCAATCATTCTCTTAATTGGTCATCTCTCCCTCCGTGTTATTACTCGTGTTTACCATCTTTTGTCCCTTGGATATTTCTCATATTTTTGACAGATCATCATATTGGTACCCTGGTACTGTGGTCTGCCCCGGGGTCAAGTGCACCTAATTTTCTGCAATCTGACAGTAGGAGGATAAAGAGGGCCATAGTTCCTCTAGCACGAACTTTAGTTGCTGAATTGGGACCTCAGCAGCAGTTCTCGTCACCAGTTGACACCTCGCACCCCTACACGTCAGTCAGAGATGATGATACATACATTGGTAGGGAATTAGCTTTCTTTTTCAGAGCACAAAAGTTCGCTAATTCTGTAAGTATCATATTAATTTCAGTGGGAAAACTTGCTTATGTCCTATAGAGACTGGGCAAGGTATGCCTACATCCTTGGACTACCAATTTTACTTTTGAGGCAATTAACTGTTTCGTTTGTTTTAGAAACTCAGTTTCACTTGTTAAGTAGGATTTTCTTGCCCTTATCCTCTTACATGAGAACCGGGTACAAGTTTCCTGCGACCTTGATTTAATTAATCATTTAAAATCTTGTAATTAACTTTAATTGTTAAAGATTCCACAGGATAGGTACCAGTTGCCACGTTGTCCTGTTTCTGACATTCACTATATCACAACGGTATATTCGTTGTGCAATTATTTGCTAATTTCACAATGTTTCGTCTCCAAGCTTTCCGTTCAGATCCAGCAGGTGAAATAGGGACTTTAAGTCGTGCCAAGAGGACTGAATTACACACTCTTGCACATGAGTATCAACTAGAAGTTCCCTACCAAGCTAACAAAAATGAGATACACAACCTGCTACTGGATCATTTCTTAGAGCAAGGTAAGATAGACTCTGAAACTCACGAAACTTACTTAATTGCAGATAAAACTGATTTGGCAATGATGAAACTCAAACTAGAGCTGGCCAAGATTGAACGTGAGCAGCAAAGGGAAGCCCTCGAACAACAAAGGGAAGCAGCTGCCATACGCAGGGAAGAACAAGAACGTGAAATCGCCCTCAAGGAACGTGAGGTTGCAATACTCCGTGAGCGGGAACGAGTACAGCTTGAAACAAAACGACGCCAGTTGGAGATGCAACATGAACATGACAAACAACAAGCGACTCTGGCTATGGAGTGTCGTCAACGAGAATTCGCGTTGGAAACTTCACACCTCGCTCAACGCCAGCAAGCTACTGCCAATCTTCCCGTCAGTTTTAATATATCACATGCAAGTAAGTTAATGCCATCATTTGTAGAAACAGAAGTTGACGTGTTTTTCACCACCTTTGAAACCCTTGCTAATCAACTTAGTTGGCCTGCTGACCAATGGGCCACATTTCTCAGAGTACATCTTACAGGTTGAGCTGCAGTCACACTCAGTACTTTGGCGTCTGAGAATGACTACCAGACTCTGAAACAAGCAGTGTTGGACGCCTACCTTCTCTCCACCGAAAGTTATCAATGGAAATTCCGTGACCACCTGAAGGCAAGTACCACTACCTTTCTCGAGTTTGCTAACACCAAAAGGAGATATTTTATGAAATGGCTGGAAGCAGCACATGTCTCTACTTTTACAGAACTCGTCAACCTGATGCTAGTTGAAGAATTCTTGAGGCGTGTGCCGCCTCCTGTCCGTCTATATTTAGCAGATAAAGAAGAAACCGACTATCTGAAGTGTGCTAAGTCGGCTGACACTTACAGCCTCATCCACCGGCTGACCCCAGAACCATCCTCCAGTAATAAGTCGTGGTACAGTTACGAGAAAGTGAGTACCGATCAAGCTGGCTCGCAAGTGTACTGCAAGTATTGTAGACTCTATGGATATACCATAGATAAATGTGGTAAGTCTCAATACAAAGGAACCACCGACACGCAAAAACCCAAACCAACTCCTCCTAAGTCCGGTAAGCCTGTGATGAATGTTGGTGTTCATGTTAATGATCTTTCTCTTTTCAGTAACCACCTGTATACTGGAACTGTCTCTAAATTGAAGATCTTGAGGGACACAGCGGCTCTTCAATCGATCATCTTGAAGTCGGCTGTGCCCAACATCGCCTACACCGGAGAAACTGTCTTCATCACTGACCTCACTGCTACCACTCCTTATCCTCTCGCCAGAGTCCACCTGGATTGTCCCTTCGTGAACGGAGAAGTCCAAGTCGCCGTCAGGGAAAAGCCTTTTCCCATGCCAGGAGTGCAACTTCTCCTGGGCAACGACTTGGCAGAAGACCTGCAACCGACCAACCTGATCGTCATGGACAAACCCCAGGTGTGTACCTCTGTGACAGAGAACTCTATATTTGAGTATTTTCCAGCAAAGGTTCAAGAGAGTGATGAAGTTTCTCCTCCGGTTCTAGTGACCACCCGTGCACAAGCCGCACGACCACAGCCAGCTGACTCTACTGCTACCGCTGTCCCTCAAGACCCTCAGAAACTACCCCCGAATCTGACCAAGTTGGAGTTCCGTAAGTTACAGAGGGAAGATCTTACTTTGACACCATTATTTTTCCAGGCTGAGACTCAACCCGACAGTATTCCTGGGTTCTTCCTAGAGAACGACTTGCTCTACCGCAGATATAGACCCAGTAAACTGAAGGAGGAGGACGATTGGGCCAACGTCGAACAACTCGTGATTCCTGCCAGCCTGCGGCCCACTATTCTACATCTGGCCCACGGAGCACTCTCCCACTACGGATTCAACAAGACTTACCATGGAATCCGTCAAGACTACTACTGGCCAGGTATGGTAAATAGCGTCAAACAGTGTCATACATGTCAGATGGCAGGTAAACCGAACATCTCTATTCCCAGAGCGCCACTGATTCCCATACAGGTGCCTGCGGAACCTTTCCACAGACTTATTATAGACTGTGTTGGTCCTTTACCTCGGACCAGTTCAGGTAACGCCTATATCTTAACCATCCTGTGTCCTACCACCAGATTCCCCATAGCAGTTCCAGTAAAGAACATTACGGCTGCTACGGTTGTGAAGCACTTATTGAAGATCTTCACCCAGTATGGATTTCCCAGGGAGGTTCAGAGCGACTGTGGCACCAACTTCACCAGTGATCTCTTCAAAAGGACACTGGGGGAGTTCAACATCAAACAGGTATGGTCCAGCCCCTATCATCCTGCTTCACAGGGTTCTCTTGAGCGTAGTCATCAGACTATTAAAGCACTCCTGAAAAAGTTTTGTAGTGAAACCTCTAAGGATTGGGATAAGCAAATAGATCTGATAATGCATATCTTTAGAAGTCTTCCCAATGAGTCCCTAGGAGTATCTCCTTATGAGATGCTCTACGGCCGTAAGTGCCGTACTCCCCTCAAGGCTTTCAAAGACTCTACGTGATGCCACCTTCAGTGAGCATCAGAATGTGCCCCAGTTTCTTCAAAACCTTCAACACATTCTAGAGAGAGTCCACAGTTTTGCCCAAGATAATCTATTGAAAGCACAGGAGAGGATGAAGACTCATTACGACCAGACCAGCAAAGTAAGAAAATTTAAGCCGGGAGACTTCGTGCTCGCTTACTTCCCTATCCCAGGTTCTCCTTTACAAAACAGGTTTTCAGGACCCTACCGCATCAACAACCATAACTACGTTCTAGAGACTCCAGATAGGCGGCGGAAGACCCAGCTGTGCCACGTCAACCTCCTGAAGCTATATAATGGTACTCCTCCCACTGTCATGCTAAACTACTCTGCTTTTACAGAACCATACATCCACAGTGAGACCTTCCCTGCTTCTCCTCCCGAAAGCACTGACAAGGAGTCAGCGCTTTCTAATTCAGAAATCCTTAATGATCTTCCCAACTATTTTCAGGACACTCATAGTGCACCTCTTGTCAAGATCTTCAGAGAACATCAAGAGTTGTTCCGAGATGACCCCAAAGAGTGTAATGTTACTCAGCACGACATCCAACTGCTCCCCGACACCCGGCTGATTCGTCAACCCTTCTACTGAATCAGCCCTAGCAAGAAGGAAGTCATGCGTGCTGAGGTGCAGTACCTCTTGGATCATGGACTGGCTACACCTTGTGAGTCCCCCTGGGCCTCACCCTATATCTTGGTGCCAAAACCCCAAGGTAAGGTGAGGCTATGTACTGACTATCGTAAGTTAAATAACGTGACTGTCAAGGATGCATACCCCTTGCCAAGGATAGATGACATTCTTGACGCCATTGGTAATGCCCAGTACTTGTCCCAAATGGACTTGCTTAAGGGGTATTACCAAGTGTGCTTAACGGAGCGAGCTAAAGAAATATCTGCCTTTATCACTTTTTTTTTTTTTTTTTTTTTTTTTTTTTTGAGATACATACAAGAGTTGTTACATTCTTGTACAGCCACTAGTACGCGTAGCGTTTCGGGCAGGTCCCTGGAATACGATCCCCTGCCGCGAAGAATCGTTTTTTTCATCCAAGTACACATTTTACTGTTGCGTTAAACAGAGGCTACAGTTAAGGAATTGCGCCCAATAAATCCTCCCCGGCCAGGATACGAACCCATGACATAGCGCTCGCGGAACGCCAGGCGAGTGTCTTACCACTACACCACGGAGACTGTTGACTTTTGGACTTTTCAGATATGAACGCCTTCCTTTCGGACTATGTAATGGCCCGGCCACCTTTCAGAGAGCTGTCAACCGTGTCATCCAGGGCTTGGATAACACGTACGCCTATTTGGATGATATCGTCGTAGCATCCAACACCTGGAGTGAACATCTGCTCCAGCTGCGACGACTGTTCGCCAAGCTCCTGACAGCCGGCCTCACCATCAACCTGGGCAAGTCCACCTTCGCGAAAGGTAAAGTGCGTTATCTGGGTCATGTTATTGAGAGTGGCAGCCTAGCTCCGTTAAACTCACACACTCAAGCCATCCAACATTATCCACAGCCGACCACCAGGAAGCAGCTCCTGTGCTTCCTTGGTCTTGCCTCCTACTACCGTAGGTTTGTGAGAAATTTCAGTACAGGCGCCACACCTTTAATCCTATTAACCAGTCCCAAGCAACGGTATAAGTGGACCATGCCGCAAACCGTTGCTTTCGAACAACTCAAATTCCTCCTCTGTTCTAATCCCATTCTCGCCTCGCCAGATATCACCAAGCCTTTCGTCCTTCATGTCGACGCCAGTGGTACCGGCGTTGGTGGTGTCCTGATGCAGCAACGAGGCGAGGAGGTTCTACCTGTCAGCTACTACAGCTACAAATTGAAACCACACCAGAGGAACTACAGCACTATTGAAAAGGAGCTACTATCCATCGTCCTGAATCTCCAACACATCG
Organism: Procambarus clarkii; assembly: GCF_040958095.1. Classification (NCBI taxonomy): domain Eukaryota; kingdom Metazoa; phylum Arthropoda; class Malacostraca; order Decapoda; family Cambaridae; genus Procambarus; species Procambarus clarkii. The sequence goes on along the minus strand of NC_091156.1, from coordinate 42,253,963 downwards.
CTCCGTACCTACAAGGTACCAGGTCTACCACCATCTTCTCAGACCACAACCCTCTCCGTTTCTTACATCAAGCCCAATTCACTAAGCAGCGTCTTCTACGATGGGCTTTATACCTACAAGATTTCAACCTGGAGATCCGCTATATCAAGGGTTCTGACAACATCATAGCCGATGCCCTCTCCAGAGTTTATGAAGTAGAAGCAACTCCACCTATTACTCCACCACATAACGACGTACTTCTTCCAGAACCGCAGGCTTCGGGGGAGAGTTGTGACGATAATCTCTTTCAAGAGAGATTGAGCCTGCTCTTCCCTCCAAAGTACGTCACCTCAACAGATAATATAGAAGATATATCCAACAAGTATCTCCAAAACGTTTTGCCCTGACAGCAAAACGTATCCAGCCCACCGGCGCACCTGCTCGCCTCCGCCACCATTAACCGGCAAACTGCTTGTCCATCGCCTGCCTGTCGCTGATTGGCTGGTGTCCAGTGCACCTGCCCCACCACCCTCCGCCACGAGTTGATGTCTGGGCTACAGCGACCTAGAGAAGGCAGAATATCTCAGTGCTCCACACAGTTGACACATCTCATTGGTAGACTAAGCCTTGGCTTACGTGTACTAAGGGAGGTGGCAGCTTGAAGCCAATATTCCTGCACTATTATTTACTTTGCTATTATTCACTTGTCTTAACGTAACTTTTCATTTGCCAGTGATTATTCTTATTATTTTGTTTGTTGATTTGTCTGTTACATTTTTATGCTCAATTTTATTCATGTCCTGCTTTTCTAACGTAATTAAAATTTCATTGTTAAATTTACTTGTGTTTTGTGTGTCTTCCCATTACCTTACCACAGACGAAGGTTCCAGCTTTTCTCTTTTTTTTTCTTTATGTGACGAGGCCATGCCCCTAGCTTTTGAAACAGCCGAACACCAACGCGTTACCGTCACACACACACACACATATATATATATATATATATATATATATATATATATATATATATATATATATATATATATATATATATATATATATATATATATATATATATATATATATTGGTGTACACTGGCAGCAGGTTTTCTTTCAAACATGTTTCATTGAATATGACCGCATATTCTGTATTTATTATTTTCTGGTTTAGGGCTTCTATCCCTCTAACTATTTTCTTAGCATCAGGGCTTAATTGAAATAGGAGTTCTCCAAAACTCATTTTCGTACTTTTAAGGTGAAGAAAAGAAGTGATTTACTATAGGGTGTATTACACTTATTTGTATAATTTGCACGACGTTTCGAACCTCCATGGTTCATTCTCAAGTGAACAGATCTTACAATACTAGTTGATTTTATACCCGCATTAGGTCAGGTGATAATACAATGAAGGTGAAAACATGGGGGGATACACAAGGGATAAACATAGGGGCTGCAGAAGGCTTATTGGCCCATACGAGGCATCTCCTATCCAAACACAAAGATTAATCCAGTGTAATTGGCCTGTTATGTTGGACATTGTCTTCTGTGTTGGCATCGATATGTTCTTGTCTTGTCCTTACTCTCATGGTGGGTAGAGTAAATAGTTCCGTGATTTGGGTGTTCATGGTAGGTCGCTCTATTCTTATGTGAATTGCCTCAAGAATTTGTAATCTTCTTGAATCTTGGGTTTTGTCTATTATGCAAGTATTCTTGTTCAACATTTCTCTTGTTAGAGTAATGTCATGGGCTTGTCTCATGTGATTCCTAGGGGCACCAGATTGAAGATGGCATGTCAAACGCCTCGTCAGCTTGGTCGACGTCATACCTATGTACTTACATTGAAGGTTACATCCTTCGTGGGGGCAAGTGTACATGTATACAACGCTTGACTGCTGTAGAGGGTTCTCCGTCGGCTTCGGGCTGTTTTTGATAAGGAGTTCGGAAGTCTTCTTGGTTTTGTAGAATATTATCAGGTTTATGTTTTGGTTAGGAGTAGTGCTTTTTACTCCTTTACGGATTATTTCTTTCATTATTCTTTCCAAGAATAATGAAAGAATAATGAAAGAAATAATCCGTAAAGGAGTAAAAAGTTTTGTTTTCACCTTCATTGTATTATCACCTGACTTAATGCGGGTATAAAATCAACTTGTATTGTAAGATCTGTTCACTTGAGAATGAACCATGGAGGTTCGAAACGTCGTGCAAATTATACAAATAAGTGTAATACACCCTATAGTAAATCACTTCTTTTCTTCACCTTAAAAGTACGAAAATGAGTTTTGGAGAACTCCTATTTCAATTAAGCCCTGATGCTAAGAAAATAGTTAGAGGGATAGAAGCCCTAAACCAGAAAATAATAAATACAGAATATGCGGTCATATTCAATGAAACATATATATATATATATATATATATATATATATATATATATATATATATATATATATATATATATATATATATATATATATATTTATGATCGATGTTCCCTTCGGGAATCTTAATTTTAAGACGAATAGGAAAACCAGGGATATACTGAACATCTTGTATCAGAATCTTTACTTTAAAAAACATAACGTTTCGAATACTTCTCGTATTCATCATCAGATCTAAAAGAAAAAACAGAAATCACAATCAAATAGCTGGTAAACAAAGAAAGGAAAATGCTAAAAACAAAACACTTAAGCGCACTTAAAGTGATCAATACAAATAAAACTTATTAACTGTCACATATATTAAAACTAATTTAAAATCCATTAAACTACAAGATGAAATTTATAACTACTAAAACAAACCATTCCATTAAACTTACGTGAAGTGATCAGAAGTGAAACTTGATACCTAACACATAGATACTAAACACTATAACAAATATTTATATAATGACTACAAATCTACAAAAAATGTATGTAAAATACAAACAGAATAAACGACAATTATAAAGTACTAACAAAAATCTTATAAAAAACTCAAATATTAAATAAAATTAAATACCAAAAAATGTATTATATATCCTAAATAAAAGATTATGTTAATGTACAATGTTAAGACTTGAAATAAGTAAGAAAGGGCAAAGACATGGTAAACTAAACAAAATTAAACAACCAAAATAAACTAAAATCAAATTACAGGGCCTACTGTGCACTATACAGTGTACAATTGAACAGCTGAAAGGTTGCTATTATTTGAAAGGTTGCTAGCATTTTCCTTTCTTTGATAGGTAATTATATTCAGTATGAGTTCTTTGTTTACCAGCTATTTGATTGTGATTTCTGTTTTTTCTTTTAGATCTGATGATGAATACGAGAAGTATTCGAAACGTTATGTTTTTTAAAGTAAAGATTCTGATACAAGATGTTCAGTATATCCCTGGTTTTCCTATTCATCTTAAAAATATATATATATATATTATATATAATATATATATATATATATATATATATATATATATATATATATATATAATATATATATAATATATATAAATATATATATATATATATATATATATATATATATATATATATATATATATATGTATATATATATATATATATATGAATGAAAACTCACACCCCAGAAGTGACTCGAACCCATACTCCCAGAAGCAACGCAACTGGTAACTACAGGGCACCTTAATCCACTTGACCATCACGGCCGTCAAAAGGAAGTGATAGCCGAGGCTATTTGAGCCACTTCCCCGACGGCAACTCGGATGGTAATCTTGGGCATAGCATTTCATCAAATCACCTAATTCTTTGGGGCACACGTGAGGAACACAAATGCGAACAAGCCGGAATGGTCCCCAGGACTATATGCGAATGAAAACTCACACCCCAGAAGTGACTCGAACCCATACTCCCAGGAGCAACGCAACTGGTAACTACAGGGCGCCTTAATCCACTTGACCATCACGGCCCTCAAAAGGAAGTGATAGCCGAGGCTATTTGAGCCACTTCCCCGACGGCAACTCGGATGGTAATCTTGGGCATAGCATTTCATCAAATCACCTCATTCTTTCGGGCACACGTGAGGAACACAAATGCGAACAAGCCTGAATGGTCCCCAGGACTATATGCGAATGAAAACTCACACCCCAGAAGTGACTCGAACCCATACTCCCAGGAGCAACGCAACTGGTAACTACAGGGCGCCTTAATCCACTTGACCATCACGGCCGTCAAAAGGAAGTGATAGCCAAGGCTATTTGAGCCACTTCCCCGACGGCAATTCAGATGGTAATCTTGGGCATAGCATTTCACCAAATCACCTCATTCTTTGGGGCACACGTGAGGAACACAAATGCGAACAAGCCTGAATGGTCCCCAGGACTATATGCGAATGAAAACTCACACCCCAGAAGTGACTCGAACCCATACTCCCAAGAGCAACGCAACTGGTAACTACAGGGCGCCTTAATCCACTTGACCATCACGGCCGTCAAAAGGAAGTGATAGCCGAGGCTATTTGAGCCACTTCCCCGACGGCAACTTGGATGGTAATCTTGGGCATAGCATTTCACCAAATCACCTCATTCTTTGGGGCACACGTGAGGAACACAAATGCGAACAAGCCTGAATGGTCCCCAGGACTATATGCGAATGAAAGCTCACACCCCAGAAGTTGAGGTGATTTGGTGAAATGCTATGCCCAAGATTACCATCCCGATTTGGCAAATCGGGCCTAGCATAGTAGGCTGAGAAGTGCGTTCTGGCTACTAGGTACGACATATATATATATATATATATATATATATATATATATATATATATATATATATATATATATATATATATATATATATATATATATATATATATATGTCGTACCTAGTAGCCAGAACTCACTTCTCAGCCTACTATGCGCGGCCCAATTTGCCTATTAAGCCAAGTTTTCCTGAATTAATATATTTTCTCTAATTTTTTTCTTATGAAATGATAAAGCTACCCATTTCATTATGTATGAGGTCAATTGTTTTTTTATTGGAGATAAAATTAGAGTAGATATATGACCGAACCTAACCAACCCTACCTAACCTAACCTAACCTATCTTTATAGGTTAGGTTAGGTTAGGTAGCCGAAAAAGTTAGGTTAGGTTAGGTTAGGTAGGTTAGGTAGTCGAAAAACAATTAATTCATGAAAACTTGGCTTATTAGGCAAATGGGGCCTTGCATAGTAGGCTGAGAAGTGCGTTATGGCTACTAGGTACGACATATATATATATATATATATATATATATATATATATATATATATATATATATATATATATATATATATATATATATATATATATATATATATATATATATGTCGTACCTAGTAGCCAGAACGCACTTCTCAGCCTACTATGCAAGGCCCCATTTGCCTAATAAGCCAAGTTTTCCTGAATTAATATATTTTCTCAATTTTTTTTCCTATAAAATGATAAAGCTACCCATTTCATTATGTATGAGGTCAACTTTGTTTCATTGTAGTTAAAATTGACGTAGATATATGACCGAACCTAACCAACCCTACCTAACCTAACCTAACCTATCTTTATAGGTTAGGTTGGGTTAGGTAGCCGAGAAAGGTAGGTTAGGTTAGGTTAGGTAGGTTAGGTGGTCGAAAAAACAATAATTCATGAAAACTTGGCTTATTAGGCAAATCGGGCCTTGCATAGTAGGCTGAGAAGTGCGTTCTGGCTACTAGGTACGACATATATATATATATATATATATATATATATATATATATATATATATATATATATATATATATATATATATATATATATATATATATATATATATATATATATATATTTAAATATATATGGAAGGGAGTACCACCTCTAGCTGGAAGAAGGGGGACCCATAGCCTCGGAGGAAACCACGCATAACGCATTAGAGGGAATGTTTAGATCCCCTCCAATACAGTTTCTGTGTGCTTTTCTCCTACCACCCCCTTCCTTTTTTATTTTTTGTGCTTTATTATGCATTTGATGGTTACAAGATATACATGGGTTGATACAAAAATAATAATGCAAAAAGGTGCTTAAAGGTTATGGATCTCTTGAAGAACACAACAATGGGAAACATTGATGAATGTCACAGACGGGTTCGATCATTGTTGCAAGTTAAACACTTCTTCGAATTCCTCTGAAGTTGGACTAGTGCCAAGACGCAACAGGCATTTCCCCTCTGAATCGCAACACTGAGGCGCTTGTGAGGGATCTAGATCCCTCAGCTAGTTTTCCTAGTTTCTAGAGCAGGCTAGACACTCTAGAAATTGAAGCTTTCAAAATAACATATGCTTGTTGGGTGTTGAATGAAAGCTTATGTCAAGAACTATCACTTGAGAGTAGTTAGAAGTCTGTGATTGCTCTGTAGAAATAATTACAGAGATTTTCCTGTTTCTGTGAAGTAGGATGTGAGCTACTTGACTAAAACCGTTAGAGGTGGGGGGGAGAGTGGGGTGAGCGCTGCCTCTTCCCCCCCCCCCCCCCACATGGGAGACATCACGCCACTCCTTAGGCCTCCTCCTCCTTGTGACGTCACAAGACGCCGAGGGTGACTGAGGCATGTGATTGGGTCCCGCACGTGTGGTCCAAGCCTAGTTTTGGCGCGAACCATTGTGATTGGTCTAGGCACTGTAAGGAGGTACAGGCATCTAGAGTACCCTTAGCCCGCGAAATCTTCAGTTTGAATTGGGTGGCCAGGGAAGGAAGACGTGTCTGGGTGGAGGGGGGGGGATTTTCCCCCTCCACCCCCTGTTAATCGCTTCTGTCGTCCAAATTACTCGATTGGTGGCACTCCTGCCATCAGGGGTTGTGTCAAGGCCCAATTAAGTGAATTGGGGCCAGGGATTTAAGGAAGAAACAGTAAAAAGCTAAGAGACAGTTGACTGTGTGAACGCATGAGGCAGGCTGGCAGAAGCCTCGTGGAGTACCAGATTGATCCCTGATCCCTCGGGTCTGAGTATCCTGTCTAGTGGCAATGGACAATTGATGTTGGGCAGTGTACGCGTATGTGATATTGCAGGCCCCTGTTGGACTTTGCATTCCGCCAGGCTGCGTCAGTATGGGGACGCCGCCTGGGGACGCCACCAACCATTGTCACCCCAGTGTAGAACAAAGGCATGGTTCTAGAGTGATGGGGTGGAGATTCCCCAGCCGCGTGGGTACTCCTGTGGGCGGCAGCCTGCCAGCCCGCGGCAGCCCGCGGCCACCCGTGGCCACCCGCGCCACCCGCGCGCCGGCCACCCCAGGCTACCCACCCGCCTGCCCGCGCGGCGGCCACCCAGGCCACCCGCGCGCCGGCCACCCCAGGCCACCCAACCCCCCCCCCACTCTCTCAGCTCGGGAGGGGCGCTTTGGCCACATGCCTTGGCCACTTTCCCGGGACAGCCTAGGGCCACATCTTGTCGACGCATGAGGAGCAAGCAGCTAAGTGTGTCCGCTAGTGTGGTAGTCATTTTGGTAATGAGGAAAAATAAGGGAAATAAGGCAGTAGAAAGGAGCCGTGAGTACAATAAAAGTTTGTTACAGTGAAAAAACAGCTGGGGGGCAGCTGCCAGTGGAATCCAGATGTCGGGTAGGGTCGGTACCTGGAGATAGAGATTATACACGGGACCACGCTGTATGGTAGTATGTTGGTAGACTGACTAGAGGATGTGACCAGTCAGTGTAGAGATTTACCATATAAGTGATCCAGCCTGTCGATTCTATATAATCGTTCAGGCTGGATTAATGCCATAGAGTACGGTAAAATTATAATCATTAGAGGTAGTCAGGAGTGTCAGTGGGGACCCCTGAAGTCGGTGTAATTAGTACATATTACTTGGTGATATAATTTTCAGAGAGTATGTGAAGGCCATTTCTATGTGTTCATTTGCATGTCTATGTACTGTGTTGTGTGGTAGTCAGTAGAGGTGATTGCTGACTGATTGCCTAATGATGTCATTAGCATGTGGGGTATGCTGACGGCATCATTATGTTGCAGGTTTGTGCAGTGTTGTTATCAGTTTATACAATATTATTGCCCCAGGAACTGTGTTGAGGGTAAGGGACCTCTAGGACTATTCAGGGGAATTTTCAGTACTTAATGAGAGCAGGCAATTGATGGGTTAATTGCCTGGCTGAAGTATGTGTGTGTTCACAGTATTCCTTTGCAATCGGGTGCAAGTAAAAGAAGAGGAGGGGCAGTAATATTAGTATACTTGTGTGTGTTGCACAACCGTGTGTTTTATTGTGTGGGCAGTGCTTTTATGTTGTTGCATGCCATTATAGTGTGACCTATGTAACGCTGGGGAAACTTTGTTCTTTAAGTTATGTTGAGGACTTAAGGATTCAGTGAGTTAATTAAGGGGTAATTAACTGGATAAGGGGTGCACACTTAATATTGTGGAGTGAGTGAGGGCTGTTATAAGAGGGAACTGTGTTGAGCTAGAATGAGATACGTCTCGGGAGCAATTAATTGTCCATGTGACAGTTAATTGACCACTCTAGCTAATTATGTAATTAGCCTTCTCATCATGAATTCACGTAGTGGGAGAGGTTCTGTCAGAGTCTGTTAGTATTTGTGTTAACGTAATATTCTCGAGACTAATTACCTTTCAGGGGCAATTAGTGGCTCATGTTAATTAGTGGAGTAATTAGCATTGGAGAGCTCCGGTGACTCGGTAAAGCGAGGTCATGGAGCTAGCATAAATCGTTGTATTAATCATATCCTGTCTGAGGACAGTGGATTATTGGCACATCTTGCTAATTAGGGTAATTAACTCCTTTCCCGTGAATTCACAGTGTTTGATGAGACCTGCTTAGGCAGTGCGGAGTGAGACGTATTTATGGATAATTAATTATCGGTCCTGGTGACAGGTAATTAATGGCTCAGCAGTAATTAGAGCCCTAATTAGGGTAATTAACACTCACTAGTAATTTTTTGACACAGACTGTGGAGAAGCTACCAAGTAGGGTAGGTTTAGTTAACGTAACTCAATGGGGATGTAATTAGTGGTCCGTTTGACCTTAATTGAGAATTACTCACTGAATACTTGCAAGGAGTCAAGTGTGTTGTAATGTGTTGAGTTATTGTTAACAAGAGAGAGACAAGTGTTAATGATTAACGTAGGGACGTGTAAAGGCAACAGTCACAGGGAAGTTCACGCAGTGGAGGAATTGTCAAGTGAAGACTAACGTAGTGTTAACGATTTAACGAGCTGTCGTTAATTGAGTAATTAACATAAGGGGTTGACGGTCTGCTGTGATCGGAGTCAATTGCGCTGTAATTAAGCTTCCGTAATTCGTTGGACTGATCAGCTCTGTCTGCGGACAGAGTGATTAAGCACTCATAGCTAATTAAAGATAATTAGTAATCGCCACTTAGTGAATTCTCCAGGTGTTGATGTTGTTGTTTACACGGAGTATTTGAACATTGTTTGTGATTACCGTAGTACTTTGTTGCTGACTGCTGCGATCAGTCAATTAACGTAATTAATCACTTCAGGCAATTTCTTTTGGTTGTCGTCTGGTGACGAGAGTAGAGTCATACTAGGGATCTGTGGAGCTGTGTTCCAGAATCCCGCCTTGCCTGTCGGTGTATCGGGTTACAACAGGGCAACTTCTTAGTGGGAGTTGCAAAGAGTGTTCACACGGGGTTGTGATAGGGGGGAGTCACTGTTAGACTTCCGCCTAGTTACGTGGGTCTCTCCTGGGGGGCGGGAAGACCCCTAAGCTTGTGATTATAGTAGCTGTCAGGGAAACCAAGACACTATTGATTGCCTGCTTGTGTCTTTGTTTCAGTGGATCCTTCATTTGTTCAGTTAGTTCATGTTGTCAGCCCGAAGTGTCAGCAAGATGGAGCCTGCTGTCACTTCTCGAGGGGCTGTTGAATAGCCCCTCGTTGAATAGTTGAATAGAATTAAATAAATGTGTTGCAAATGCCACTTGATGTACAATAACGTAACCATTCGCTGTGGTGTAACTTAGTCTGTGATATTTTTCTTTGTTTTGCAATATTGCGTCATCAGTGGGCACAACTGTGTTCAGGTTAGTTCAGTATGCAGCCTCACAGCAAGGGTTGCTATTTAGCTGTTTGTTATCGTGCCACTGGATTGACATTAACGTAACGTAAACTCGGTAATGTAGTAGTTAGTCTCTTGTTATTAATAAATTCTTATGTTATAGAAAACAGTCTTTGATGTCAACCCTTCAACCATATTATTCCACTATATTTCTGCATAAGATTATTAAATGTTGATGTGATCTTGATAAGGCGGCTGTTCTTGGGAATTCGAATTCCAATTCATAGCGCCACTTCAAATATAAATATTTGATTGTGAGAACCCGTCGGTTACCCTTTATTAGTTTAACGTCCTGTTTAACTAGGAGGAGCCAGCGGCCTATTGTGGACAGGTTTTCACCCTTGGTGGTGGAGGCCTGGCGGTTTGCTCCCGCATTTCCTTTTTCTACTGGACTCATGCTTAACTGCCGTGAGCAGACTTGTAGTCCACCTCTTAAGGGAGGTAGGCGTAGAGAAAAATCTCACAGCGCTGAAACAAGAAACTTTTTGCTCTCTGGTCTTTTGTAGCGCTGATCAATTTGTCCCCCAATTCCTTCAGGAACTTCAATGCACATTTTCCCCACGAACCGAGGGTCTCCGAGCCGATCGGAACAAAGCTGTAGCAGTGTGCTAGACCTCTGTATTTAATAATTTTCTGCGATTCCCTGTAAGAAGCAGCACCACCGATTTCACGTGTGCTGTAGTGGACGTAGGTACTGGCCAGTGTGGCAGCGCACGTGTAGTCCCATACCACTTGCTTACCATCCTTCTAAGGTAGCAAGATCTGGGCGCTTCTGAGGGTCGTTAGGTCTGGATAAGTGTGGTTCTCTTTGTGCCGGGCAGCGGGCTGTGGCGAGGCTCCTCTTGATGATGTTGTTGACTTCTTCATGTCTTGCAATTTTACCCTGTGATTTACGACATACCAGACCATGACGACCATATTGGTCTGCCATCGCAGTTCCGCAGATGCACCTATGTTCGGTGAGGATGGGGGCGGCAAGGCGAAGGGCAACTCCAATGCGGAGAGCGTCATGACTGAGGCGAGTTCCCAGGGATGCATTGGGCACAGCAAATAAAAAATCCCTGGCGTGGGGTGCTGTTACCACTAGGAGGAGGGCTTTGTTTTCAGCATCAGCGTTGTCAATCATTGCTGTGACAGTCTTTTCCATTATGGGGCTATCCCAGTGGGCCTGCTTGTGGTCTTTTGGGACTTGTGGTCGGGGTTGAGGGTGTGCAATGGTGTCCCATTGTTTGGCTGCTTCGATGAACGTTTGATCATGAGTTCCCGCTGTCTCTTTCATACGCTCTGGTAGGATCTGCCCTACCAATTCGTTGGCTGCTGTACATGAGGATAAGAATGCTGGAAGTGCTACCTCAGTTGCCTTTCGTATGCCTATCCCTCCAAATCTCACTGGTAGTGTTGCTTGGTCTCACTGACTGTCATCTAAATCTAGGTTGAGCGCCTTCCTGAATATTGACCTGAGGAGCTCATCATATTGATGTAGAAGTGGGTTGCCAAAAGTTGGTGCACACCTTAAGAAGTATGTTAGCCTGGGCAAGGTAAGGCACTTTGTGAGAAGGTAGAGGGCATCGTGGGAGTCCAAGTCCCCTATTCTCTCTTCCATCCTTTTTAGGTCTCTAAACTTTTCGTCAAGGACTGCAGCAATAGCATTGTGGCCCAGAGGTGCTCCGAGTAGTGTGCTGTCGGTAGGTTTGACGACTGAGGCTTCTGGTAAAACTGATTTCACTGCTCCAATGATTACTTCACTGGATGCAATAATTTCGCACTTGGAGGGGTTAAGAACGAGACTCATGGACTCCCCCCGTGTCTTCACCAGCTGTAGGTCTTCCAGCAGGGAATCTTGTGTGCCTGCCAGAGTGCCATCATCCAGGAACCAGATGTTGAGCTCACAGGACAGTCTGGTTGTAATTTCTCGAACCGCTATACAAAAGAGGAACGGTGCAAGTGGGTCACCCTGTTGAATTCCCTCTGCTGAGGTGACTTCGTATTTGCCAAACAGGAGGGTTGAGTCTTTGCTGTAGCCTGTTGACACAAACGGGAGAATGCTTGAGCAATGTTCCTGGACTGCAGTGAGGATTGCTTCCCTTTTGACCGAGTTGAAAGCGTTTTTAAAATCTAATTTTACTACTGCCTGGTCTTCAGTAATATATATATATAAATATATATATAAAACTATATATATATAAACTATACATATGTGTAAAATATGTATATATTATAATATATAGTATTAGTATTAGTATATATGTATATATTATATATATGTATATAATATAAATATAAATATGTATAAACTATAAATATATAAATAAAAACTCTATATATATAAAACAATATATATATATATAAACGCACTTCTATATATATATATATATATATATATATATATATATATATATATATATATATATATATATATATATATATATATATATATATATATATATAAACGCCAGAACGCACTTCTCAGCCAACTATGCAAGGCCCGATTTGCCTAATAAGCCAAGTTTTCATGAATTATTATATTTTCTCTAATTTTATATATATATATATATATATATGTATATATATATATATATATATATATATATATATATATATATATATATATATATATATATATATATATATATATATATATTTATATATATATATATATATATATATATATATATATTATATATATATATTATATATATATTTATATATATGTCGTACCTAGTAGCCAGAACGCACTTCTCAGCCTACTATTCAAGGCCCGATTTGCCTAATAAGCCAAGTTTTCATGAATTAATGTTTTTTCGACTACCTAACCTACCTAACCTAACCTAACCTACCTTTTTCGGCTACCTAACCGAACCTAACCTATAAAGATAGGTTAAGTTAGGTTAGGTAGGGTTGGTTAGGTTCGGTCATATATCTACGTTAATTTTAACTCCAATAAAAAAAATTGACCTCATTCATAATGAAATGGGTAGCTTTATCATTTCATAAAAAAAATGGAAAAAACATATTAATTCAGAAAAACTTGGCTTATTAGGCAAATCGGGCTTTGCATAGTAGGCCGAGCAGTGCATTCTGGCTACTAGGTACGACATATATATTTATATATATATATATATATATATATATATATATTGTGACGGTAACGCGTTGGTGTTCGGCTGTTCAAAGCTAGGGGTATGGCCTCGTCACATAGAATAAAAAAAAATAGAAAATCTGGAACTTCGTCTGTGGTAAGGTAAGGAGAAGACACACAAAACACAAGTAAATTTTAACATTGGAATTTTAATTACGTTAAAGAAATCAAAACATGAATAAAATGGACATACAAATTCGTATAATGAAATCAATCAAATCAAAATAATAAGAATAATCAAATGACAAAATGAAAAGTTACGTTAAGACAAGTGAGCAATAACAAGCTGTGCAATATACAATAAAATGAGAGGTGCAGGAATATTGGCTTTAAGCTATCACCTCTCTTAGTACACGTAAGCCACAGCTTAGTCTACCAAGAAGACGTGTTAACCGTATGAAAGCACTGAATATTCTGAAGACTGAGGTCGTGGCGGCCCCAGACATCAAGTAGTATGGTGGGTGGAGTGCAGTTGCAGCTAGACCGGCGGCCAATCAGCGAGGAGCCGGCAACAAGACAGGTAGTTTGGCGGTTTGAGGCGGAGCAGGTGTTACTGGCTGCATACATATTGCTCTCTGGCAAACCTTGGAGATGTTGTTGTCGTTGTTGGACATTTCTTCCATAGTAGTTTTACATATTTGAAGCGACGTATTTTTGGAGGGAAGAGCAGGCTCAATCTCTTGAAGGAGATTATCATCAGAATATATATATATATATATATATATATATATATATATATATATATATATATATATATATATATATATATATATATATATATATATATATATATATATATATATATATAATGCACAACTTGCCTAAACACCGCAAGAGAGATTATACAACTTAGAACACTTTCCCACCAGGAGATTCGAACCCTAGCCAGCACAGAAGCCTTACAGCAACTGGCATAACTAGTAAGCCTTTAACCCACTGCACCACAGCTCAGACACTTAAAAGAGATGGCAATTTCGGAGTATTTCACCTCCAAAGATCACCACCTCCCAAGGGCAACTAGAGCATAGTGAGGGGCTTTCTTTCATCAAATTTCTGTTAATATGGGAGACCTCTGTGTCTATGCTTAATGCACAACTTGCCTAACCACCGCAAGAGAGATTATACAACATATATATATATATGTCGTACCTAGTAGCCAGAATGCACTTCTCGGCCTACTATGCAAGGCCCGATTTGCCTAATAAGCCAAGTTTCCCTGAATTAATATATTTTCTCTAATTTTTTCTTATGAAATGATAAAGCTACCCATTTCATTATGTATGAGGTCAATTTTTTTTATTGGAGTTAAAATTAACGTAGATATATGATCGAACCTAACCAACCCTACCTAACCTAACCTAACCTATCTTTATAGGTTAGGTAGCGGAAAAAGTTAGATTAGGTTAGGTTAGGTAGTCGAAAAACAATTAATTAATAAAAACTTGGCTTATTTGGCAAATCAAGCCTTGCATATTAGGCCGAGAAGTGCGTTCTGGCTACTAGGTACGACATATATATATATATATATATATATATATATATATATATATATATATATATATAATATATATAAACAATTAATTAATAAAAACTTGGCTTATTTGGCAAATCAAGCCTTGCATATTAGGCCGAGAAGTGCGTTCTGGCTACTAGGTACGACATATATATATATATATATATATATATATATATATATATATATATATATATATATATATATATATATATATATATATATATATATATATATATGTCGTACCTAGTAGCCAGAACGCACTTCTCAGCCTACTATGCAAAGCTCGATTTGCCTAATAAGCCAAGTTTTCATGAATTAATGGTTTTTCGACTACCTAACCTAACCTAACCTAACTTTTTCGGCTACCTAACCTAACCTATCCTATAAAGATAGGTTAGGTTAGGTTAGGTAGGGTTGGTTAGGTTCGGTCATATATCTACGTTAATTTTAACTCCAATAAAAAAATTTGACCTCATACATAATGAAATGGGTAGATTTATCATTTCATGAGAAAAAAATTAGAGAAAATATATTAATTCAGGAAAACTTGGCTTATTAGGCAAATTGGGCCTTGCATAGTAGGCCAAAAAGTGCGTTCTGGCTGCTAGGTACGACATATATATTTATATATATATATATATATATATATATATATATATATATATATATATATATATATATATATATATATATATATATATATATATATATATATATATATATATATATATATATATATGACTGAAAACTCACACCCCAAGAAGTGACTCGAACCCATACTCCCAGAAGCAACGCAACTGGTATGTACAAGACGCCTTAATCCACTTGACCATCACGACCGGACAAAATGAGGTGATAGCCGAGGCTATTTGAACCACCCCACCGCCGGCACTCGGATAGTAATTTTGGGCATAGCATTTTACCAAATCACCTCATTCTTTGGGGCACACGTGAGGAACACAAATGCGAACAAGCCTGAATGGTCCCCAGGACAATATGCAACTGAAAACTCACACCCCAGAAGTGACTCGAACCCATACTCCCAGAAGCAACGCAACTGGGATGTACAAGACGCCTTAATCCACTTGACCATCACGACCGGACAAAATGAGGTGATAGCCGAGGCTATTTGAACCACCCCACCGCCGGCACTCGGAGAGTAATCTTGGGCATAGTATATATATATATATATATATATATATATATATATATATATATATATATATATATATATATATATATATATATATATATATATATATATATATATATATATATATATATATATATATATATATATATATATATATATATATATATATATATATATATATATATCGTACCTAGTAGCCAGAACTCACTTCTCAGCCTAATATGCAAGGCCCGATTTGCCTAATAATCAAAGTTTTCATGAATTAATTGCTTTTCGACTACCTAACCTACCTAACCTAACCTAACCTAACTTTTTCGGCTACCTAACCTAACCTAACCTATAAAGATAGGTTAGGTTAGGTTAGGTAGGGTTGGTTAGGTTCGGTCATATATCTACGTTAATTTTAATTCCAATAAAAAAAAATTGACCTCTTACATAATGAAATGGGTAGCTTTATCATTTCATAAGAAAAAAATTATAGAAAATATATTAATTCATGAAAACTTGGCTTATTAGGCAAATCGGGCCTTGCATTGTAGGCTGAGAAGTGAGTTCTGGCTACTAGGTACGACATATATATATATATATATATATATATATATATATATATATATATATATATATATATATATATATATATATATAAATATGCGAACAAGCCTGAATGGTCCCCAGGACAATATGCAACTGAAAACTCACACCCCAGAAGTGACTCGAACCCATACTCCCAGATGCCACGCAACTGGTATGTACAAGACGCCTTAATCCACTTGACCATCACGACCGGACATAATGAGGTGATAGCCGAGGCTATTTGAACCACCCCACCGCCGGCACTCGGATAGTAATCTTGGGCATAGCATTTTACCAAATCACCTCATTCTTTGGGGCACACGTGAGGAACACAAATGCGAACAAGCCTGAATGGTCCCCAGGACAATATGCAACTGAAAACTCACACCCCAGAAGTGACTCGAACCCATACTCCCAGATGCCATGCAACTGGTATGTACAAGACGCCTTAATCCACTTGACCATCACGACCGGACATAATGAGGTGATAGCCGAGGCTATTTGAACCACCCCACCGCCGGCACTCGGATAGTAATCTTGGGCATAGCATTTTACCAAATCACCTCATTCTTTGGGGCACACGTGAGGAACACAAATGCGAACAAGCCTGAATGGTCCCCAGGACAATATGCAACTGAAAACTCACACCCCAGAAGTGACTCGAACCCATACTCCCAGATGCCACGCAACTGGTATGTACAAGACGCCTTAATCCACTTGACCATCACGACCGGACATAATGAGGTGATAGCCGAGGCTATTTGAACCACCCCACCGCCGGCACTCGGATAGTAATCTTGGGCATAGCATTTTACCAAATCACCTCATTCTTTGGGGCACACGTGAGGAACACAAATGCGAACAAGCCTGAATGGTCCCCAGGACAATATGCAACTGAAAACTCACACCCCAGAAGTGACTCGAACCCATACTCCCAGATGCCACGCAACTGGTATGTACAAGACGCCTTAATCCACTTGACCATCACGACCGGACATAATGAGGTGATAGCCGAGGCTATTTGAACCACCCCACCGCCGGCACTCGGATAGTAATCTTGGGCATAGCATTTTACCAAATCACCTCATTCTTTGGGGCACACGTGAGGAACACAAATGCGAACAAGCCTGAATGGTCCCCAGGACAATATGCAACTGAAAACTCACACCCCAGAAGTGACTCGAACCCATACTCCCAGATGCCACGCAACTGGTATGTACAAGACGCCTTAATCCACTTGACCATCACGACCGGACATAATGAGGTGATAGCCGAGGCTATTTGAACCACCCCACCGCCGGCACTCGGATAGTAATCTTGGGCATAGCATTTTACCAAATCACCTCATTCTTTGGGGCACACGTGAGGAACACAAATGCGAACAAGCCTGAATGGTCCCCAGGACAATATGCAACTGAAAACTCACACCCCAGAAGTGACTCGAACCCATACTCCCAGATGCCACGCAACTGGTATGTACAAGACGCCTTAATCCACTTGACCATCACGACCGGACATAATGAGTTGATAGCCGAGGCTATTTGAACCACCCCACCGCCGGCACTCGGATAGTAATCTTGGGCATAGCATTTTACCAAATCACCTCATTCTTTGGGGCACACGTGAGGAACACAAATGCGAACAAGCCTGAATGGTCCCCAGGACAATATGCAACTGAAAACTCACACCCCAGAAGTGACTCGAACCCATACTCCCAGATGCCACGCAACTGGTATGTACAAGACGCCTTAATCCACTTGACCATCACGACCGGACATAATGAGGTGATAGCCGAGGCTATTTGAACCACCCCACCGCCGGCACTCGGATAGTAATCTTGGGCATAGCATTTTACCAAATCACCTCATTCTTTGGGGCACACGTGAGGAACACAAATGCGAACAAGCCTGAATGGTCCCCAGGACAATATGCAACTGAAAACTCACACCCCAGAAGTGACTCGAACCCATACTCCCAGATGCCACGCAACTGGTATGTACAAGACGCCTTAATCCACTTGACCATCACGACCGGACATAATGAGGTGATAGCCGAGGCTATTTGAACCACCCCACCGCCGGCACTCGGATAGTAATCTTGGGCATAGCATTTTACCAAATCACCTCATTCTTTGGGGCACACGTGAGGAACACAAATGCGAACAAGCCTGAATGGTCCCCAGGACAATATGCAACTGAAAACTCACACCCCAGAAGTGACTCGAACCCATACTCCCAGATGCCACGCAACTGGTATGTACAAGACGCCTTAATCCACTTGACCATCACGACCGGACATAATGAGGTGATAGCCGAGGCTATTTGAACCACCCCACCGCCGGCACTCGGATAGTAATCTTGGGCATAGCATTTTACCAAATCACCTCATTCTTTGGGGCACACGTGAGGAACACAAATGCGAACAAGCCTGAATGGTCCCCAGGACAATATGCAACTGAAAACTCACACCCCAGAAGTGACTCGAACCCATACTCCCAGATGCCACGCAACTGGTATGTACAAGACGCCTTAATCCACTTGACCATCACGACCGGACATAATGAGGTGATAGCCGAGGCTATTTGAACCACCCCACCGCCGGCACTCGGATAGTAATCTTGGCCATAGCATTTTACCAAATCACCTCATTCTTTGGGGCACACGTGAGGAACACAAATGCGAACAAGCCTGAATGGTCCCCAGGACAATATGCAACTGAAAACTCACACCCCAGAAGTGACTCGAACCCATACTCCCAGATGCCACGCAACTGGTATGTACAAGACGCCTTAATCCACTTGACCATCACGACCGGACATAATGAGGTGATAGCCGAGGCTATTTGAACCACCCCACCGCCGGCACTCGGATAGTAATCTTGGGCATAGCATTTTACCAAATCACCTCATTCTTTGGGGCTCACGTGAGGAACACAAATGCGAACAAGCCTGAATGGTCCCCAGGACAATATGCAACTGAAAACTCACACCCCAGAAGTGACTCGAACCCATACTCCCAGATGCCACGCAACTGGTATGTACAAGACGCCTTAATCCACTTGACCATCACGACCGGACATAATGAGGTGATAGCCGAGGCTATTTGAACCACCCCACCGCCGGCACTCGGATAGTAATCTTGGGCATAGCATTTTACCAAATCACCTCATTCTTTGGGGCACACGTGAGGAACACAAATGCGAACAAGCCTGAATGGTCCCCAGGACAATATGCAACTGAAAACTCACACCCCAGAAGTGACTCGAACCCATACTCCCAGATGCCACGCAACTGGTATGTACAAGACGCCTTAATCCACTTGACCATCACGACCGGACATAATGAGGTGATAGCCGAGGCTATTTGAACCACCCCACCGCCGGCACTCGGATAGTAATCTTGGGCATAGCATTTTACCAAATCACCTCATTCTTTGGGGCACACGTGAGGAACACAAATGCGAACAAGCCTGAATGGTCCCCAGGACAATATGCAACTGAAAACTCACACCCCAGAAGTGACTCGAACCCATACTCCCAGATGCCACGCAACTGGTATGTACAAGACGCCTTAATCCACTTGACCATCACGACCGGACATAATGAGGTGATAGCCGAGGCTATTTGAACCACCCCACCGCCGGCACTCGGATAGTAATCTTGGGCATAGCATTTTACCAAATCACCTCATTCTTTGGGGCACACGTGAGGAACACAAATGCGAACAAGCCTGAATGGTCCCCAGGACAATATGCAACTGAAAACTCACACCCCAGAAGTGACTCGAACCCATACTCCCAGATGCCACGCAACTGGTATGTACAAGACGCCTTAATCCACTTGACCATCACGACCGGACATAATGAGGTGATAGCCGAGGCTATTTGAACCACCCCACCGCCGGCACTCGGATAGTAATCTTGGGCATAGCATTTTACCAAATCACCTCATTCTTTGGGGCACACGTGAGGAACACAAATGCGAACAAGCCTGAATGGTCCCCAGGACAATATGCAACTGAAAACTCACACCCCAGAAGTGACTCGAACCCATACTCCCAGATGCCACGCAACTGGTATGTACAAGACGCCTTAATCCACTTGACCATCACGACCGGACATAATGAGGTGATAGCCGAGGCTATTTGAACCACCCCACCGCCGGCACTCGGATAGTAATCTTGGGCATAGCATTTTACCAAATCACCTCATTCTTTGGGGCACACGTGAGGAACACAAATGCGAACAAGCCTGAATGGTCCCCAGGACAATATGCAACTGAAAACTCACACCCCAGAAGTGACTCGAACCCATACTCCCAGATGCCACGCAACTGGTATGTACAAGACGCCTTAATCCACTTGACCATCACGACCGGACATAATGAGGTGATAGCCGAGGCTATTTGAACCACCCCACCGCCGGCACTCGGATAGTAATCTTGGGCATAGCATTTTACCAAATCACCTCATTCTTTGGGGCACACGTGAGGAACACAAATGCGAACAAGCCTGAATGGTCCCCAGGACAATATGCAACTGAAAACTCACACCCCAGAAGTGACTCGAACCCATACTCCCAGATGCCACGCAACTGGTATGTACAAGACGCCTTAATCCACTTGACCATCACGACCGGACATAATGAGGTGATAGCCGAGGCTATTTGAACCACCCCACCGCCGGCACTCGGATAGTAATCTTGGGCATAGCATTTTACCAAATCACCTCATTCTTTGGGGCACACGTGAGGAACACAAATGCGAACAAGCCTGAATGGTCCCCAGGACAATATGCAACTGAAAACTCACACCCCAGAAGTGACTCGAACCCATACTCCCAGATGCCACGCAACTGGTATGTACAAGACGCCTTAATCCACTTGACCATCACGACCGGACATAATGAGGTGATAGCCGAGGCTATTTGAACCACCCCACCGCCGGCACTCGGATAGTAATCTTGGGCATAGCATTTTACCAAATCACCTCATTCTTTGGGGCACACGTGAGGAACACAAATGCGAACAAGCCTGAATGGTCCCCAGGACAATATGCAACTGAAAACTCACACCCCAGAAGTGACTCGAACCCATACTCCCAGATGCCACGCAACTGGTATGTACAAGACGCCTTAATCCACTTGACCATCACGACCGGACATAATGAGGTGATAGCCGAGGCTATTTGAACCACCCCACCGCCGGCACTCGGATAGTAATCTTGGGCATAGCATTTTACCAAATCACCTCATTCTTTGGGGCACACGTGAGGAACACAAATGCGAACAAGCCTGAATGGTCCCCAGGACAATATGCAACTGAAAACTCACACCCCAGAAGTGACTCGAACCCATACTCCCAGATGCCACGCAACTGGTATGTACAAGACGCCTTAATCCACTTGACCATCACGACCGGACATAATGAGGTGATAGCCGAGGCTATTTGAACCACCCCACCGCCGGCACTCGGATAGTAATCTTGGGCATAGCATTTTACCAAATCACCTCATTCTTTGGGGCACACGTGAGGAACACAAATGCGAACAAGCCTGAATGGTCCCCAGGACAATATGCAACTGAAAACTCACACCCCAGAAGTGACTAATATGAAACACGAATTTTCTCAATCTTTCTTATGTTATTTTTCACTGTTGATGGTAACTGAAAAATCAATTCTCCAAAATTCATTTTTATTTCTAGTCTGACGCGACACTTGAGCGCGTTTCGTAAAACATATTACATTTTCAAAGACTTTAGTTTACAAACACACAACTGAAACTGAATAGAGCTTACATATCTTCGATTTTATATCTACATTTGGGTGAGGTGAAAACAAACTTTCAACAATGGGTATTGAATGGGTATTAAATTCAAACACAAGACAGAACACAAAACAATGGGTATTGAATGGAAGTAATTGTAAAAACAGCAGAACGCTTTAAAAGAGACCAACGTCGTCTATGCCTTCAAATGCCCTCTTGGGGCCTGTAAGCCTCAAAAAACCCAGTATATAGGCAAGACAAAACATCTCTTTCCAGGAGTTTAACGATGCATAAGCAACAGGGCTCCATTAAGGAACATATAATCTCTTCCCACAAACAAACCATCACCAGAGAAATCTTAGCAAACAACACAGAAATCATCGATAGATCCGGCGATAGCAGGCGGCTTGACGTCTGCGAGGCACTACACATCAAGAAGTCAAAACCAGCAATCAACAGCCAATTAATACACAACTATATTTTACCCACTTCAAGACTCCGCTCCAATATAGAAGCATCAAGAAATATGGACCAATAGGCTTACTACAATTACTTCCATTCAATACCCATTGTTTCGTGTTCTGTCTTGTGTTTGAATTTAATACCCATTCAATACCCATTGTTTCGTGTTCTGTCTTGCGTTTGAATTTAATACCCATTCAATACCCATTGTTGAAAGCTCGTTTTCACCTCATCCACCTCACTCAAATGTAGATATAAAACTCGAAGATGTGCAAGCTCTATTCAGTTTCAGTTGTTTGTTTGTAAACTAAAGTCTTTGAAAATGTAATAAGTTTTACGAAACGCGCTCAAGTGTCGCGTCAGACTAGAAATAAAAATGAATTTTGGAGAATTGATCTTTGAATTACCATCAACAGTGAAAAGAAACGTAAGAAAGATAGAGAAAATTCGTGTTAGAATTATTAATCTTACTTTTTCGGTCATATTTAATAATATATTTCTACAGGAAAGACTGCTACCCAAATATATATATATATATATATATATATATATATATATATATATATATATATATATATATATATATATATATATATATATATATATATATATATATATGTCGTACCTAGTAGCCAGAACACACTTCTCAGCCTACTATGCAGGGCCCGACTTGCCTAATAAGCCAAGTTTTCCTGAATTAATATATTTTCTCTATTTTTTTCTTATGAAATGATAAAGCTACCCATTTCATTATGTATGAAGTTAATTTTTTTTTATTGGAGTTAAAATTAACGTAGATATATGACCGAACCTATCCAACCCTACCTAACCTAACCTAACGTATCTTTATAGGTTAGGTTTAGTTAGGTAGCCGAAAAAGTTAGGTTAGGTTAGGTTAGGTAGGTTGGGTAGTCGAAAAAACATTAATTCATGAAAACTTGATTTATTAGGCAAATCGAGCCTTGCAAAGTAGGCTGAGAAGTGCGTTCTGGCTACTAGGTACGACATATATATATATATATATATATATATATATATATATATATATATATATATATATATATATATATATATATATATATATATATATGTATATATATATATATATATATATATATATATATATATATATATATATATATATATATATATATATATATATATATATATATATATATATATATATATATATATATATATATATATATATATGTATTGGTGTATACTGGCAGCAGGTTTTCTTTCAAACATGTTTCATTGAATATGACCGCATATTCTGTATTTATTATTTGCTAGTTTAGGGCTTCTATCCCTCTAACTATTTTCTTAGCATCAGGGCTTAGTTGAAATAGGAGTTCTCCAAAACTCATTTTCGTACTTTTAAGGTGAAGAAAAGAAGTGATTTACTATAGAGTGTATTACCGTTATTTATACAATTTGCACAACGTTTCGAACCTCCATTGTTCATTCTCAAGTGAACAGATCTTACAATGCTGGTTGATTTTATACCCGCACTGGGTCAGGTGATAATACAATAAAGGTGAAAACAGGGGGGATACATAAGGGATAAATGTGAGGTGAAACATAGAGGTAACTGCAGAAGGCTTATTGGCCCATACGAGGCAGCTCCTATCTAAACACAAAGATTAATCCAATGTAATTGGCCTGTTATGTTGGACATTGTCTTCTGTGTTGGCATCGTTATGTTCTGGTCTCGTCCTTACTCTCATGGTGGGTAGAGTAAATAGTTCCGTGATTTGGGTGTTCATGGTATCTTGTTCTATTCTTATGTGAATTGCCTCAAGAATTTGTAATCTTCTTGCATCTTGGGTTTTGTCTATTATGCAGGTATTCTTGAATGAAGCCTGAATGGTCCCCAGGACAATATGCAACTGAAAACTCACACCCCAGAAGTGACTCGAACCCATACTCCCAGGAGCAACGCAACTGGTATGTACAAGACGCCTTAATCCACTTGACCATCACGACCGGACATAATGAGGTGATAGCCGAGGCTATATGAACCACCCCAACGCCGGCACTCGGATAGTAATCTTGGGCGTAGCATTTTACCAAATCACCTCATTCTTTGGGGCACACGTGAGGAACACAAATGCGAACAAGCCTGAATGGTCCCCAGGACAATATGCAACTGAAAACTCACACCCCAGAAGTGACTCGAACCCATACTCCCAGGAGCAACGCAACTGGTATGTACAAGACGCCTTAATCCACTTGACCATCACGACCGGACATAATGAGGTGATAGCCGAGGCTATTTGAACCACCCCACCGCCGGCACTCGGATAGTAATCTTGGGCATAGCATTTTACCAAATCACCTCATTCTTTGGGGCACACGTGAGGAACACAAATGCGAACAAGCCTGAATGGTCCCCAGGACAATATGCAACTGAAAACTCACACCCCAGAAGTGACTCGAACCCATACTCCCAGATGCCACGCAACTGGTATGTACAAGACGCCTTAATCCACTTGACCATCACGACCGGACATAATGAGGTGATAGCCGAGGCTATTTGAACCACCCCACCGCCGGCACTCGGATAGTAATCTTGGGCATAGCATTTTACCAAATCACCTCATTCTTTGGGGCACACGTGAGGAACACAAATGCGAACAAGCCTGAATGGTCCCCAGGACAATATGCAACTGAAAACTCACACCCCAGAAGTGACTCGAACCCATACTCCCAGATGCCACGCAACTGGTATGTACAAGACGCCTTAATCCACTTGACCATCACGACCGGACATAATGAGGTGATAGCCGAGGCTATTTGAACCACCCCACCGCCGGCACTCGGATAGTAATCTTGGGCATAGCATTTTACCAAATCACCTCATTCTTTGGGGCACACGTGAGGAACACAAATGCGAACAAGCCTGAATGGTCCCCAGGACAATATGCAACTGAAAACTCACACCCCAGAAGTGACTCGAACCCATACTCCCAGATGCCACGCAACTGGTATGTACAAGACGCCTTAATCCACTTGACCATCACGACCGGACATAATGAGGTGATAGCCGAGGCTATTTGAACCACCCCACCGCCGGCACTCGGATAGTAATCTTGGGCATAGCATTTTACCAAATCACCTCATTCTTTGGGGCACACGTGAGGAACACAAATGCGAACAAGCCTGAATGGTCCCCAGGACAATATGCAACTGAAAACTCACACCCCAGAAGTGACTCGAACCCATACTTCCAGGAGCAACGCAACTGGTATGTACAAGACGCCTTAATCCACTTGACCATCATGACCGGACATAATGAGGTGATAGTCGAGGCTATATGAACCACCCCACCGCCGGCACTCGGATAGTAATCTTGGGCATAGCATTTTACCAAATCACCTCATTCTTTGGGGCACACGTGAGGAACACAAATGCGAACAAGCCTGAATGGTCCCCAGGACAATATGCAACTGAAAATTCACCCCAGAAGTGACTCGAACCCATACTCCCAGGAGCAACGCAACTGGTATGTACAAGACGCCTTAATCCACTTGACCATCACGACCGAACATAATGAGGTGATAGCCGAGGCTATATGAACCACCCCACCGCCGGCACTCGGATAGTAATCTTGGGCATAGCATTTTACCAAATCACCTCATTCTTTGGGGCACACGTGAGGAACACAAATGCGAACAAGCCTGAATGGTCCCCAGGACAATATGCAACTGAAAACTCACACCCCAGAAGTGACTCGAACCCATACTCCCAGGAGCAACGCAACTGGTATGTACAAGACGCCTTAATCCACTTGACCATCACGACCGGACATAATGAGGTGATAGCCGAGGCTATATGAACCACCCCAACGCCGGCACTCGGATAGTAATCTTGGGCGTAGCATTTTACCAAATCACCTCATTCTTTGGGGCACACGTGAGGAACACAAATGCGAACAAGCCTGAATGGTCCCCAGGACAATATGCAACTGAAAACTCACACCCCAGAAGTGACTCGAACCCATACTTCCAGGAGCAACGCAACTGGTATGTACAAGACGCCTTAATCCACTTGACCATCATGACCGGACATAATGAGGTGATAGCCGAGGCTATATGAACCACCCCACCGCCGGCACTCGGATAGTAATCTTGGGCATAGCATTTTACCAAATCACCTCATTCTTTGGGGCACACGTGAGGAACACAAATGCGAACAAGCCTGAATGGTCCCCAGGACAATATGCAACTGAAAACTCACACCCCAGAAGTGACTCGAACCCATACTCCCAGGAGCAACGCAACTGGTATGTACAAGACGCCTTAATCCACTTGACCATCACGACCGGACATAATGAGGTGATAGCCGAGGCTATATGAACCACCCCACCGCCGGCACTCGGATAGTAATCTTGGGCATAGCATTTTACCAAATCACCTCATTCTTTGGGGCACACGTGAGGAACACAAATGCGAACAAGCCTGAATGGTCCCCAGGATAATCTGCAACTGAAAACTCACACCCCAGAAGTGACTCGAACCCATACTCCCAGGAGCAATGCAACTGGTATGTACAAGACGCCTTAATCCACTTGACCATCACGACCGGACATAATGAGGTGATAGCCGAGGCTATATGAACCACCCCACCGCCGGCACTCGGATAGTAATCTTGGGCATAGCATTTTACCAAATCACCTCATTCTTTGGGGCACACGTGAGGAATACAAATGCGAACAAGCCTGAATGGTCCCCAGGACAATATGCAACTGAAAACTCACACCCCAGAAGTGACTCGAATCCATACTCCCAGGAGCAACGCAACTGGTATGTACAAGACGCCTTAATCCACTTGACAATCACGACCCGACATAATGAGGTGATAGCCGAGGCTATATGAACCACCCCACCGCCGGCACTCGGATAGTAATCTTGGGCATAGCATTTTACCAAATCACCTCATTCTTTGGGGCACACGTGAGGAACACAAATGCGAACAAGCCTGAATGGTCCCCAGGACAATATGCAACTGAAAACTCACACCCCAGAAGTGACTCGAACCCATACTTCCAGGAGCAACGCAACTGGTATGTACAAGACGCCTTAATCCACTTGACCATCATGACCGGACATAATGAGGTGATAGTCGAGGCTATATGAACCACCCCACCGCCGGCACTCGGATAGTAATCTTGGGCATAGCATTTTACCAAATCACCTCATTCTTTGGGGCACACGTGAGGAACACAAATGCGAACAAGCCTGAATGGTCCCCAGGACAATATGCAACTGAAAATTCACCCCAGAAGTGACTCGAACCCATACTCCCAGGAGCAACGCAACTGGTATGTACAAGACGCCTTAATCCACTTGACCATCACGACCGAACATAATGAGGTGATAGCCGAGGCTATATGAACCACCCCACCGCCGGCACTCGGATAGTAATCTTGGGCATAGCATTTTACCAAATCACCTCATTCTTTGGGGCACACGTGAGGAACACAAATGCGAACAAGCCTGAATGGTCCCCAGGACTATATGCAACTGAAAACTCACACCACAGAAGTGACTCGAACCCATACTCCCAGGAGCAACGCAACTGGTATGTACAAGACGCCTTAATCCACTTGACCATCACGACCGGACATAATGAGGTGATAGCCGAGGCTATATGAACCACCCCACCGTCGGCACTCGGACAGTAATCTTGGGCATAGCATTTTACACAATCACCTCATTCTTTGGGGCACACGTGAGGAACAAAAATCCGAACAAGCCTGAATGGTCCCCAGGACAATATGCAACTGAAAACTCACACCCCCAGAAGTGACTCGAACCCATACTCCCAGGAGCAACGCAACTGGTATGTACAAGACGCCTTAATCCACTTGACCATCACGACCGGACATAATGAGTTGATAGCCGAGGCTATATGAACCACCCCACCGCCAGCACTCGGATAGTAATCTTGGGCATAGCATTTGACCAAATCACCTCATTCTTTGGGGCACACGTGAGGAACACAAATGCGAACAAGCCTGAATGGTCCCCAGGACAATATGCAACTGAAAACTCACACCCCAGAAGTGACTCGAACCCATACTCCCAGGAGCAACGCAACTGGTTGCTCCTGGGAAATAATGAACATAAGATAAATTGTTCGTAGGTTTTCTGTAAACACTAAACTTTAATGAAGAGTTTTCCCTATGAATAAGCACATCTAAGAATGGCAAATCCCTATGAATAAGCACATCTAAGATGTGCTTATTCATAGGGAAAACTCTTCATTAAAGTTTAGTGTTTACAGAAAACCTACGAACAATTTATCTTATGTTCATTATTTTTCAGGGCATAAATACAATGTAAAAAAGTCAATTTTTGCTTCAATGTATCTAAGAGCTCTTCGAGTTGTGAGTCCAGAATTCTTAGATGAAGAATTTAAGAATATTGATTCGATTGGTCTTAAGCTTTGTTACCCACTGAATTTTTTGGAAGTTTGTCGTAACAAAGCTCGTCGTACATATTATAATAATGTATGCAGTGAAAGGACTCGCCCAAAGAATGTGTTATGTTTACCATATTTCTCTGGGTTTGAGAATATTGTCAAGGCCTTGAAACTTTTTAATATAGATGTAATGTTTAGCTACGAAAACACTGTTGGTAAGCTATTAGTAAGGAACAGCCCTCGTAGTGATAATTGCGTCATTTATAAAATACCTTGTAAGGAATGTAATAAGTTCTATGTCGGGCAAACATCTAAAGATTTAAAATGTAGAATATCGCAACATAAATACTCTGTAAGACATGGCCAATTATCTAATGCTTTGTTTGTGCATTTGTCAGAAAAAGCTCACCAAATTGATTGGGAGAGTGCGTCTTCAATAACAAATTGTAAAAGCACCTATAACAGAAACATAATTGAATCCGCTTTGATACAGATCACCAAAGAAAGTAATTTGAATATTAGCAGTGGTCTATATAACTTAGATCCATTTCTAATAGATCAGCTAAAGGGCGATTTAAGTAGAATCATTGAAAAACATTTGTCTCACTAATTTATTGTATATATTTACCTCTTTATGTTATAATTACCTATGTATTATGCTTGTATGTCTGCTATATCAGATGGGCCATTGGGCTACATCGGATGGGCCAATTGGGTGCATCTGATGGGCCAATGGGCCTTCTGCGTTGTCCAAGTATTGTACCTCACCTTACTTCACCACTCTCTCCTGCCTATTTATACCCATCACTCGATCTGTAAAATGACCTTCTGAAGATGTATTTAATATACGAAAGTACTTAAGGAAATTTCCTGTTTCATTTTTCCTTCGTGGTCTGACATTGTCACATTCTTAATCACGTGTTTATTTTCGTGATATACACACATATATATATATATATATATATATATATATATATATATATATATATATATATATATATATATATATATATATATATATATATATATGTCGTACCTAGTAGCCAGAATGCACTTCTCGGCCTACTATGCAAGGCCCGATTTGCCTAATAAGCAAAGTTTACCTGAATTAATATATTTTCTCTAATTTTTTTCTTATGAAATGATAGCTACCCATTTCATTGTGTATGAGGTAAATTTTTTTTTATTGGAGTTAAAATTAACGTTGATATATGACCAAACCTAACCAACCCTACCTAACCTAACCTAACCTATCTTTATAGGTTAGGTTAGGTTAGGTAGCCGAAAAAGTTAGGTTAGGTTAGGTTAGGTAGGTTAGGTAGTCGAAAAACAATTAATTCTTGAAAACTTGGCTTATTTGGCAAATTGGGCCTTGCATAGTAGGCTGAGAAGTGCGTTCTGGCTATTAGGTACGGAGATATATATATATATATATATATATATATATATATATATATATATATATATATATATATATATATATATATATATATATATATATATATATATATATATATATATATATATATATATATATATATATATATATATATATATATATATATATATATATATATATATATATATATATATATATATATATATATATATATATATATATATATATATATCGAAGGGAGTACCATCTCTGGCTGAAAAAAGAAGACCCTTTGCCTCGGTGGAAACCACACATAACGCATTAGAAGGAATATTTAGATCCCCTCACAGCACACAGTGAAAGCACACAGAGTCTGTGTGCTTTTCTTCTACCACCCCTTTCCCTCTGTGCGTGTGTTTTTTGCTTTATTTTATATATTTAAAGGTTACAATATTTAAAAAACTCGTCCCTCGGTGCAAAATTTAAATCAAAATTATTAAAGAAGGAGAGCCAGCTTAGGGGATTATATCATTACTACAACTAACAGTATGATCATAGACGCTTGGTTTCTGTGGTAGAATAACTTAAGGGATTACCAGACCTGGACTCCATGGGTCAAGCTATTCCTGAGCCTCAGCTTAAGTGTAGAGAGGAAATTCCTCCTGCATTATGAGTTACTTCATGCCATTCCTGAATGAGGCTGGCGTAGAGACCTACATCCCCTTCCCTTTACTTGTGAACTCGCTCGGTAATTTAAAATCGCACTTGCTTTGTTGAACTACTAAACATATATGATTGTGGATTGCATAAGATATATACATATATCCATTAAAACAGGAAACTTTATAGTTTTTGTGTACTTTTTTACTGTTTCAAAGTCGTATTTCTAAATTGTGCATCTTAAAAGTTTTTCTCTTAAACACACACAGACACACACACGCACAAAATATTTTTGAGATATATTGTGATCATAGAAGACAGACAAGCAAAAGTTCCTGGATACTGGATACAAACATACCAATATCCTCTCTCCCTGGCTGGGGCTAAGCTCTACTGGGAGAATCCGTTGGCTTCACTTTTCCATTATTAAAATTTGGACAGCTGAAACCATACGAACCATACAGGTAGAAACATCAGTTGCACCTAAGACTAAGTAAGCTGTATTGTTAGGCTGATAACACAGTAGAACTTCATTTAGGTTGCCATCTTGCGCAATTCAGGCCATGTAAGGCGTTCAAGTAGACTGCCCATTTGCCGCATATATACTTGAACTTAGTTTGAAGTTCAAGAGAAGCCGGCCTGTCTTAATAATTATAAAGACAAGGATTCTTGAAAGCAATTCATCGGAGGCACTCACATTGAGAAATGGACTACCTGTTGTCATAAAGCATTACTTCCAAAGTCCTTTCCTCGATGGAGCTGCCCCAGCTGGACTGTTTGGGGACCCTTGTAGTAACTGGCGTAGGTACTGGAGCTGTGAGATCATCTCACGTGGCTGATTCTGTGCTAAGCTGGAGTCATGTACATCCTCCTGCATTACAATAGGGGTTTTCACCAGAATTAAATTAGTTCAATCAGCGGTTAACAAAAACAAAAGAATCGGGACAGCGAAATAGAAAGCTGCCATGTCCAAACAGAAGTCATCCAATCAAAGGTTGAACACTTTTCTTTCAAGTATTTAAGCAGATTAGCACTTGCTTTGTCTCGTTGCCAATAAATAACGCGAATATTAAAGCAAATAGACAGGCATGAGCATCAATGTCGCAAACATATTCTGCTTCCCTCAGAACAGCGAGTTTATCCCTGGGATTATATTACCGACATTATACTGAGGAGCGTGGAGGACGCCGCTCACCACAGAAGGACGTGCACTTCCTGCTGTAAAGTTATCAATGACACAGTGGTTGAAGGAGACTAGTAGCGTAGGGACGGGTGTGGGCACCGTCTATACACGGTCATCATTGTAAAACATATAGATCATGGTAAACATTGATTACAATGATCTATATGTTTTATTTATGTACTCTGGTATACATTCTGTGATGCTAGCAAGTTGTTGAGATCACGTGAATAGATCCGCCATGGTTTGTGTCCATATGTTGTTATATTAAACCATCAAATGTTGTTAGACAACGGTATACTTGGCCGTTCAGTAAATAAGGATGCACTTGCCAAGGATTCCTTATAGTATGCACGTTATAACGACACACCTATGAAAGATTGTTAGTTCCTTAAAAATGTAATCTTCAGAAACCATTTCCTTCTTTACAGACCAATTTAACTGTACGTCATGTTCCCATCATAATCCTTATTAAATAAGTGTAGTTCACCAGGGTGGCCAATAATGCTATGGAACATTTATGTGCTGATATTCTTTATTAAGTACTGTGGATATTATTCTGAAGAACATCTTTGTTGTTTAGTTTAACGTAAGCAACCAAAGCTGAGTGTTTAAGCAGCAATGATCTGGATGTTGCAGAAGCCAAGGGCTCCGAATGATGTGATGCTCTGTAGGGAGAGGTAGCGACCAGTCATGGGGGATGATGGTGTGAGGACTACGATCTCCAGGTGAGTGGGAGGCCCGGTGTACGAGGCAAACAGCGGGTTGCTGGTGAAGTTCGGGGAGTTACCCAGGCGGATCTCCACGGTTATGAAGTCCAAGAGATCTTCTCGGGTCTTGATAACTATCATGGAAACGGCCTTGGGCGAGCCAAGGTCGGCCATCCACCAAGGGTTTGATATCATAAGCGTGATTGAACAGTACTGAACATCACTACAGTAGTATCCTAGAACAGCGTTTTCAGGTTTAGTGAGATTGTTAGGTTCTGATGATGTGAAGGTGGCTGCAGGGGCGAGGTCGAAGCCATAGTGATAAGAAGAGTAGCAGTAGAGGTTGACAATATCGGAAAACGAACCATTGTAGCTGATCGTCACCCATCCTTGGTAAAGCACACATTCTGTCCCTGCAATATTCAACTTATTTTATGCTCCATTATGTAATATATTGCTTATCAAGACATTCTGAATGTGTATTAGTCAGTTTACATGCACAACTAACCATTGGCAGTCAACAACAATATTATTTTGTTTAACAAGTGTCAAACGCAATCCAGTTGTTCTATAGTGCAGCGACGCTCACCGTACACTCACTACAGACACAGTACATCCATTACTGTCATAGCACATCCACGACAACTGCCGCAATATAAAAAAAAATTACAGTACACCCACATAGACAGTACTGTACACTCACTATTGACAGTACACACACATTGACAGTACTGTACACTCACTATTGACAGTACTCACACATTGACAGTTCTGTACACTCACCATTGACAGTGCACACAAATTGAGAGTTCTGTACACTCACACATTGTTAGTACTGTACACTCACCACTGACAGTGCACACACATTGACAGTACAGTGCACTCACAATTGATAGCACACACACACACATTGAGAGTACTGTACACTCACTATTGACAGTACACACACATTGAGAGTACTGTACACTCACCATTGACAATACTGTACACTCACCATTGACAATACTGTTCACTCACCATTGACAATACTGTACACTCACCATTGACAATACTGTTCACTCACCATTGACAATACTGTACACTCACCATTGATAGAACACCGACTGCAGACACAATATGCCAACTACTACCATAATAATCTCACTACTGTAAGTACACCAACCACTGCACCAGTACACTCATCACAGTTAGTATACATATGCCAGGCTTAATAGAATTCTACGATCACGTGACAAAGATTAAGCAAGAAAGAGAAGGATGGGCGGACAGCATTTTCTTGGACTGTCGGAAAGCCTTTGACACAGTACCCCAAAAGAGGCTGGTACATAAGCTGGAGAAACAGATTGGAGTAACTGGTAGGGCGCTACAGTGGATAAGGGAGTACCTTATCAGAGAGTTAATAATATAATAGGAAGCAGAGAGTCACAGTGAGGGGTGAGTCTTCAGACTGATGTTAAGTCACCAGTGCGGTCCCATAGGGCTCCGTACTCGGACATATCCTGTTTCTGATATATGTTAATGATCTCCCAGAGAGTATAGACTCATTCCTCTCTATGTTTGCTGACGACGCCAAAATTATGAGAAAGAGTAAGACAGAGGAGCACAGATTTAGGCTTCGAAAAGTCCTGGTCAAGCTGAAGGAATGGTCAAAGAAATAGTTGTTAGAGTTTAACCCAAGCAAATATAATGTAATGAAGATAGGTGTAGGGAGCAGGAGACCAGATACAAGGCATCATTAGGGAGATGAAATACTTCAAGAGTCAGAGAGAGAGAGAGAGAGAGAGAGAGAGAGAGAGAGAGAGAGAGAGAGAGAGAGAGAGAGAGAGAGAGAGAGAGAGAGAGAGAGAGAGAGAGAGAGAGAGAGAGAGGGAGAGAGAGAGAGAGAGAGAGAGAGAGAGAGAGAGAGAGAGAGAGAGAGAGAGAGAGAGAGAGAGAGAGAGAGAGAGAGAGAGAGAGAGAGAGAGAGAGAGAGAGAGAGAGAGAGAGAGAGAGAGAGAGAGAGAGAGAGAGAGAGAGAGAGAGAGAGAGAGAGAGAGAGAGAGAGAGAGAGAGAGAGAGAGAGAGAGAGAGAGAGAGAGAGAGATATTAAGAGGATGACATCAGTGGCATATGCCAGGTGGGCTAACATAAGAACGGCTTTAGAATCTTTTGTAAGGAAACAATCATAACTTTGTATACCACATATGTCAGAACAATTCTGGAGTGTGCGGCTCCAGCATGGATCCCATATCTAGTCAAACATACAACTAAACTGGAAAAAGTTCAAAGGTTTGCCATCAGACTAGGACCCGAACTGAGGGGTATGAGGTACGAGGAAAGGCTACAGGAATTAAACCTCACGTCACTGGGAGACAGAAGAGTTAGGGGGGACACATGATCGCCATATACAACATTCTCATAGGAATTGATATGGAAGATAAAGACAGACTATTTATCACAACGGGCACTTGTACTAGGGGACACAGGTGGAATTGAGTGCACAAATGAGCCATAGAGACATTAAAAATAATTTTTTCAGTTTCAGAGTAGTAGACAGATGAAATTTGGAAGTGTTTGCATTTCGAAGTGATGTAGTGGAGGCTGACCCCATACACAGTTTCAAGTGTAAATATGATAGATCCCAATAGGCTCAGGAACCTGTACACTAGCTGATTGTTAGTTGAGAGGCGGGACCAGAAAGCCAGAGCTCAACCCCCACAAGCACAACTAGGTAAGTATAACTAGGTAAGTACACACAGACACACACATATAATTGAGAGGGCAGCCTCTGCTGCCTGTAGAAATAGATCCCACCTGCTCATCATGGGGGACTTCAATCGCGGAAAGATTGACTGGGAGAACAAGGAACCGCATGGAGGCGAGGATACGTGGAGAGCCAAACTATTGGAGGTGGTGACTAGAAACTTTTTAACCCAGCATGTCAGAGAACCCACAAGGATGAGAGGAAATGACGAACCAGCGAGATTCAACCTAGTCTTCACTCTGAACGACTCCGATATAAGAGAAATCGGTTTTGAGACCCCAGTAGGAATGAGCGACCACAGTGTACTGGAGTTTAAGTACCTGATTGAAGAAGGGTTATTGAACTCGAGGCGGGGTACTGAAAACAAAAGTCTGGCATTCCGAAACGGAAACTATGAGGAGATAAGAAAATTCCTAACAGATATAGCATGGGAAACAGAGCTCAGGAGGAAGACGGCCCCAAGACATGATGAACTACATCACGCAGAAGTGTAAGGAAGCAGCAAACAAGTTTGTCCCAGTCCAAAAGGAAAACAGTGAAATGAAGGTGAGAAACCCGTGGTTTAATCAGAGATGTAGGCCAGCTAAGCAGCAAAGTAAAGGGCGTGGAGAAACTATAGGAATAACAGGACACATGAGAGCAGAGAAAGATACCAGAGTGCCAGGAATAAATATGTCAGGTTGAGAAAAGAGGCAGAAAGACAATTCGAAAATGACATTGCAAGCAAGGCTAGGACTCAGCCTAAATTGCTGCACAGCCACATCAGGAGATAAACAACAGTAAGGAACAGTTACGAATTAAGGATAGGGGTGGAAGAATTCACTACAAACGACAAGGAAGTGTTTGAGGAACTGAATAAGAATTCCAGGAGGTCTTCACCTTAGAGCAAGGAGATATTCCAAGATATGAGAGGGAATAGTTAACTAGGAACCACTGGAAGAGTTTGAGATTACGCGGGGAGTAAGGAAGTGTTTACTAGGGTTGGATGTGACAAAGGCTATAGGCCCAGATGGAATCTCCCCTTGGATACTAAAGGAAGGAGCAGAAGAACTGTGCCTGCCACTCTCCATAGTGTATAAAAATCACTGCCAACAGGGAAACTGCCAGAAATTTGAAAAGCAGCTAATGTAGTCCCGATATACAAGAAAGGGGATAGACAGGAGGCACTGAACTACAGGCCAGTGTTCCTAACCTGCATACCATGCAAGCTGAGGGAGAAGATTGTGCGAAGAAAGCTAGTGGAACATCTGAAGCGAAAAAACTTTGTAACACAGCTTCAACATGGGTTTAGGATGGCAAGTCCTGCCTCACGGGGTTACTTGAATTCTACCGACCAGGCAACAAAAATCAGGCAAGAGAGGGAAGGGTGGGCCGACTGCATATTTTTGGATTGCCAGAAAGCCTTTGATACAGTATCACACAAGAACTAGTGAAAAAGCTGAAGATGCAGGCTGGAGTTAAAGGGAAGGTACTCCATTGGATAAAGAGACCTAAGCAACAGGAGACAACAAGTCAATGTGAGGGGTAAGGTCTCAGATTGGCGAGACGTTACAAGTGGAGTCCCGCAGGGGTCACTCCTTGGACCTATACTGTTTCTGAAATATGTAAATGATCTCCTAGAGGGTATAGAATCGTTTCTCTCAATGTTTGCCGATGATGCAAAATTACGAGGAGGATTGAAACTGAGGATGATAGTAGAAGGCTACAAGACGACCTAGACAGACTGAGTGAATGGTCCAACAAATGCTGTTGAAGTTCACCCGAGTAAATGCAAAGTAATGAAACTAGGCAGTGGAAACAGGAGGCCAGACACAGGATACAGAATAGGAGATGAAGTACTTAATGAAACGGACAGAGAGAAAGAT
>NC_091156.1:41999954-42215854 GCF_040958095.1 Procambarus clarkii | reverse complement strand
GAATTCTTCGTTTGAAGTTGAGGTGATTTATAAGTCTCCGGTGATCTGTTAGGGTCTAGTAACTCCATCAGTTACATGTCACTGCGACCCTAGGCATTGATCTCACTGTTGATTCAGTATCTCCTTGATTACAAAGAGACATATAGAAAATACACTAATCCTTGCATATGAGCCCATGACAACAGATCATACCTGTCACCCAGATCCGGGACATCCGTTATGTACATACTAACGTACTAACCCACAAACCTAAGAATATAACTTCAGGAAGAGGAACAGGTACATCAGCACTTACAATGAACTACGACCCATAGTTTCTACCCTCGGAGTTATGTTGGAAATATCCAACACTTATTTACTAATCCGTAATACAATAAGATGTATTTTCTGTATTAGGAGTCATAATCATACAACACTCATTTACTAATTCTTAGTGCAATAAGATGTATTTCCTGAACTAGGCGTCATAATTAACTAACACTACTAATCTGTAGTTTAGTGATACAGAAATCATAGCATTATGATGTGGAACGTCATACAATTTTTCCTAGAATCGTGGCAGTGTTGCATCAGCCAGCCACAGGAAATAATATCCAATATATTTGTAGACCCAATAGAGGCCAACCATTTGCTTTCTTTTATTTAGGATAATCATTTATTACTAAGTTTACTTCATTTAGTATAATACTGTTTACTGGAAATCATTTATCCAGCTATATAACTGTTTCAGTGAGTAATATTATAATACAATTTATTCATCATTTAAATCTCCCTGTTTATTTTGTTCGGTCTGGATTATCCGACTTACCCTATGGGAAAATATATTACCATTAACACATTTATTTATGACATAAATATTCATCATAACCACTTCCTTCCCTATTTGGAATTAAATTAATAATTATTTTTATGCTCGTGGCCCTATTGGAAGCTTTTGTGCATGCATCTACTCGATAGGGAAAAAAAGGGACTCTCGCCATTTTCAATCCACTGGCAGCAAGGTGCTCCGAAGCACCCCGACTAAATCTTCTAATTCTGCAAGCATCCATACTTCTCCGGGCTTCAGATTGAGGGCGCAACTCACCCCATACACGGACACCAATTCCGGCAGGCATAGGCAGTTGATGCCTCATTGTTTTAGTTTTGAGCTCAGGAATATTTCATTAGTGCAGGTGCCCTGTTGTAATGCTATAGGGGAATTAGAACACCCATGTAAGTGCTGTTTCCACCCCTACAATTATTTTAGATCTTGAATTTAATTGCATGAATACTAGCTTGGAGGGGAATTACGGAAATTATTTATTTCAGCGTGGTGTAAAACAACTGAGGAAGCGTGTAACTGTTCCCATGATCACAAGTCCCAAGGATTATTATCTCCCGACAGGTCCCAGCGCGTTGTAGAGATTGGACGCATTCTACGTTCCTCTAACACTGCTGAGA
The DNA here is from genome assembly GCF_040958095.1 of Procambarus clarkii. Lineage (NCBI taxonomy): Eukaryota > Metazoa > Arthropoda > Malacostraca > Decapoda > Cambaridae > Procambarus > Procambarus clarkii. The sequence goes on along the minus strand of NC_091156.1, from coordinate 42,214,414 downwards.
ATTTTACCAGTATTAATTTCTAGATAGTATCCTTTCAGTAGTGAGAGTCCAAGAATTTCCATTTATTTGAATATTAATTGTATACATGATTTAATCATTAATATGCATTATAATTTCTACATTGCATTTAACTAACCATTACATATTGTATAATTTATAATCTATATACATGCATTTAATATTCTCATCACGTATGCAATTTATAATACATTATATGCATTATGTAGACAAATCTCATAGAATACTCTACAAAATGTGTTATGGGAAGTTTCACTATAATTCATAGTATTTACAGTTCAATATTGCATTCTGGTCCTTCAAGCATATTGTATTATACATGTTTTATTTGCATCAAGCTAGAGCCAGATTTCCCTACACCAGCCACTAACACAATACACCCACCACAGTGCCACTATCACTGACACAATACATGTACGAATGACACAGTACACCAATCACTGAAACAGTAAACCCACCAATGACACATTACACCCACCCCTGAAACAGTCCACCAGCTACAAACACAATACACCTACCACAGACACAGTACACACACCACTTATCTCTCTTCCTCTCTTTCTCTCTCTCTCTCTCTCTCTCTCTCTCTCTCTCTCTCTCTCTCTCTCTCTCTCTCTCTCTCTCTCTCTCTCTCTCTCTCTCTCACTCTCTCTCTCTCTCTCTCTCTCTCTCTCTCTCTCTCTCTCTCTCCTCTCTCTCTCTCTCTCTCTCTCTCTTTCTCCCTCTCTCTCTTTTTATCTCTCTCCCTCCCTCCCTCTCTCTATCTCTCTCTTTATCTCTCTCTCTCTCTCTCTCTCTCTCTCTCCTCTCTCTCTCTCTCTCTCTCTCTCTCTCTCTCTCTCTCTCTCTCTCTCTCTCTCCCTCTCTATCTCTCTCTCTCCCACCCCGCTCTGCCCTCCTGACGAATCCTATCACGGCACAATTAGGAACAGGGTCAAGCATGACAGCCAGAAGCAACAGGGGAACAGGGAAAAGTTCAGGCGACGAAATGAAGGAGATGTTCGCCCAGTTTCTGGAGGACATCAAGAGTGAGATGCAGGAATGAAGAACGAAATAAGCAACCTAAAGGAGAGCTGACAGCAGCAAGGAGGAGATTAGAGCCCTCAAAGAGAACAGTATCGATGCTGAGACTCAGATAACCACCCAGGGAGGTGGTGGTAATAGTACTTTGGAAGAGAATGCCACATTATAAGCAACATTTACAGAAATGCTAAAAAAACAACAACTCTGAAGTAATGTCTACAGTGATGGAGGTAGCCATGAAAGCAGCCATCTCACAGGAAGTGGCATGCTCCACTACCCAGCTGCTGGAAAGGAAAAGAGCAGTGATAGCTATAGGTATTAAAGAACAGGAAGGCTCTAATAGGAAAGAGTGGAATGATAAGGGCAAAGCGGCAGTGAATGAAATACTGAAGGCACTAGACATGGAAGGGGGCTGAGCATAGCATTGAGAAGGTTTTCAGATTAGGCTTGCACAAAAAACACCGAGGACAGTGTGTTAAAGATAGTGTTTTCAAACGAGAACACAAAGGACACGATTCTAACAAGGAAAAGCCACCTGCAATTTGTGGGAGAATTAAAAAAAGTATTCCTCCAGAGGGACATGACGAGGGAGGAGAGGGCCATGGCGGCAGAAGCAAGAAGAAGCGCAGGGCGAGAGGGGAAAACCAGGAAACAGAGCTCCCAACACATCACCCCCAGAGGCGAGGGGGGAACCCACAACCAGCTACCCAGTAACACGAGTGGGGAGGGCAACCCCACCACCCTCCTCTGCATAGAAAATCCCCCTCTCCTTCCTGTCCTCCTGCCCCGTTCACCCCATACCGTCCCTGTCCTTCCCCCTTCACTTGACCCCCCACCCCTCATCCCAGTATCCTCTGCAACCCTGGCATCCACCTCACAAATCCTCTCACCCACGGCACAGCTTCCTCCACCAGCAGAACATTCACCAAGGAGGAGATTTGAGAAGGGACAGAAGAAAGTGAGCCTCAAGGCAATGTACACTAACATAGATGGTATTACAAATAAGGCAAATGAACTTGGAGAATGGGTACTAGAGGAAAACCCAGACATAATAGCTCTAACAGAAAAAAAAGCTGACGAAAACAATAACAAATGCAGTGTTCCCACAGGACTATTATGTTATGAGGAAAGAGAGAGAAGGAAGAGGTGGTGGTGGTGTAGCTCTGCTGGTAAGAATAGGCTGGAATTTTGAGGAGTTGGTTGTTCAGGGATGTGAAAGTTTCAGTGACTACATAATAGGAACAATAACAACTGGAGGGCAAAAATTATAGTCGTAGTCATATATAATCCACCACCAAATGACAGAAGACCCAGACAGGAATATGATAGAAACAATATTGCCACCATTAACATAATACAGAGAGCAGGTTCTGTTGCTAGCAGGAATGGATCTGGACTACTAATCATGGGAGACTTCAACCATGGGAAGATACATTGGGAGAACAGAGACCTACATGGAGGACCAGAAACATGGAAAGCTAAGCTGCTGGACGTGGCAACAAGAAACTTTCTAAGCCAGCACATCAAGGATCCAACAAGAATGAGGGTAGAGGATGAACCAGCAATGCTTGATCTGATATTTACCCTAAATGAGTGGGATATAGGGAAGTCAAGATGGAAGTACCCTTGGGAATGAGTGATCACAGTGTATTAAACTTTGAGTACCTGGTAGAGCTCGGAATTATCCCCCCAAAAAAAGAAACTAGGAAACAAAAGGCTGGCATACTGAAAGGGAAATTATGAGGAGATGAGAAGCTTCCTAAGGGAAATACCTTGGGACACAGTCCTCAGAGCTAAGTCTGTACAAGATATGATGGACTATGTCACCCAAAAGTGTCAGGAGGCAGTAAGCAGATACATCCCGGCCCAAAAGAAAAAATCCGAGAAACAAAAGAAGAATCCATGGTATAATAGGGCATGTATGGAAGCAAAGAAACTGAACAAAAGGGCATGGAGGAACTTCCGGAATAACAGAACACCAGAAAGCAGAGAGAGAGATACCAGAGAACCAGGAATGAGTATGTCAGGGTGAGAAGAGAAGCAGAGAAAAGTTATGAAAATGATATAGCAAACAAAGCCGAGACCGAACCAAAGGTACTCCACAGTCACATCAGAAGGAAAACAACAGTGAAAGAACAGGTAGTGAAACTTAGAACAGGCGAGGACAGGTATACAGAGAATGACAAAGACGTGTGTGATGAACTCAACAAGAGGTTCCAAGAGGTCTTCACAACAGAACAAGGTGAGGTCACTGTGCTAGGAGAAAGGAACGTAAACCAGGCGGCCTTGGAAGAGTTTGAAATTACGAGAGAGGAGGTCAAGAGACACCTGCTGGATCTGGATGTTAGAAAGGCTGTTGGTCCAGACGGGTGTTACGGACCCGAGTCCAGCGTCCCAGCACGGAGCGGTGACGACAACGCCATCTGTGGGTCAGCTCCCGAAACCCCCTCCAAATGGACGACGCCATCTAGTGAGGACGGGAATATACCGGCCACAGGTGCTGGATTCCCGTCTTAATCAGCTCGTAACATAGCCGCTGCTGACCTCTTGTGAGGTGGCACTTAGACAGCAACGCCATCTATGGAGTGGATAGGTGTACGTTTGTGTCTAAGCCTGTAAGTGAGGTGCCCTAGAGTGTCCCCAACACTAATGACGTGTCTGATTACAGAGTCGACCTGGGACTGCTGTATTCGACGATGGGGCAGTCTACCCAAGGCAGCCATAATCTCTCCACGAGTTTGCTCTGAGGAAGCTGTGAGTCACCCCCGGACGGGCACTGTTGAGTGTGTTAGCCTGCCTGTGACGTGGCAGTACCAGGATTCGTCTTATCTGGGGGCTGCCTGGTGGAAGAGACTAGCCACTGTGGTGAGGAGAGTGATCTGCGGAATCACACGAGGCTCCTGCCTAGGGCTCGCAACCCTAGTATCGGTCGTGAAGTGGCCTACACAGCGTAGCTGATTGGAACCTGCCAGCTACAGGCTGGATTTGTGGTTGAAGGCCTCCACAATGGTGCACCCAGTGGGACTGTGATTTGGCTGGCCTGTGGCCAGGGTAGATTCGCCGAGAGAATCAGAGGATTCATCGTGGGCCACGACGAAGAGAACCAGGGCTACTCATCTTGAGCACCGTGGAGCATCCTGTGTCTTCAGAGGAAGACTAATCTGTATATAATAAGTGTAGCTATAGCAACCCCACGTGTGACTGTGATATATTGTTTTATGGTGGTGGTAGCAATATATATACAAAAGCAGTGCATTGGTATCCCTTCCCCTTTAATTTCCTTGCGTTACAGAACACACCCCTTTAAAGCCACTACTAACTTGGGGCCGGATACCCAAACTCTAATAACATCAGAGAAGAACCCAGTTGCGACCCAACAGGGCCGTAACATAATTGGCATCCCCAGCGGGATCCAACCCTTTGTCAAGTATGTTTGACAGGGGTGGTGACGTAGCGCAATCCCCTGTAAATAATTCCCCCTGTGTGTAACTATTAGGACGTTATACGTCCTGTGCGGTGCTCGGAGTGATTCAGTGCAATATTGTAGAGTGAGGTGCGCGCTGTGATTAAGTGCAATATTGCGTAGTGCGGTGCCCGGTGTAATTACGTGCAATATTGGCAAGTGCGGTGTTAGGTGCGATAAAGTGCAATATTGACGTAGTAAAGTGCTCGGTGCGTTAAGTGCTAAAGTGAAGCGGTGTGTTAAGTGCTAGTGCTCCATCTCAGTGACAATGGCAGAAAAAGCGACCATCGACGATTTGGACGATGTTCAGGCCTTTCTGAACAGGGAGGACTGTCTTGCCAGATTAAAATATCTGGTAAAACAGGAACTTGTATTAGTGAGTGCCTACCTGGAGATCAAGATACGTGCCAGTGATTCCCGTGTGGAGATCTTGTCCAAGGTTCACAAGCATTTGAAAGCCAAGGAGAAACAGGAAAGTGAGGCACAAAGTACAAAAGAAAGTGAGGAAGTAGCTTCCACTGAAAAGGAAGATAAGGGCAGTGATATTGAAAGCGATGCAGGTGAGCTGAATATAATCTTGCTAACTGTCAAAATGCGTGCCTTGGAAATAAATCGTGAGATAGAATGGAAGAAATTAGAATTAGAACGAGAATTAAAGGATAAAGAAATGGAGATGAGGCGTTTAGAATTAGAAGAAAGGAAAGAAGAGCGAGAAAGAGAAAGAGAAGAGCGAGAAAGAGAAGAGAAACGAGAGAGAGAAGAACGAGAAAGAGAAAGAGAAGAGCGAGAAAGAGAAGAGAAACGAGAGAGAGAAGAACGAGAAAGAGAAAGAGAAGAGCGAGAAAGAGAAGAGAAACGAGAGAGAGAAGAACAAGAAAGAGAAAGAGAAGAACGAGACAGGCAAGAACGACGAGACAGAGAGGAAAAAGAGAGACAACATGAGCTATAAGTATTACGATTAGGCGGTGGGAGGCCAACAATGGAAACAAGTATTTTCGATCCGGTAAGGAACATCAAAATGGTCATGAAGTTCAACGAGAAGGAAGTTTCGAAGTTCTTCGCGGCCTTCGAGAAAGTCGCAGCCTCTTTGGAGTGGCCAAAGGAGAATTGGGCCATCATGATACAGTCCGTCCTGACTGGGAAGGCCCAAATCGCCTACTCCACATTGTCCCTTGATGACTCCAGCGATTACGACAAGGTGAAGAAGGTAGTGCTCATGGCTTACAAACTAATGCCTGAGGCTTACAGGCAGAAGTTCAGGAACCTGAAAAAAACCTCGGAGCACACGTTCACCGAATTCGCGACCATCAAGGCACGGCTTTTTCAAGAGTGGTGTGCTTCTCGGAAGGTGGAGACCAAAGAAGACCTCAAGCAGCTCATACTGTTAGAGGACTTCAAAAACTGTCTGTCTGGAGATCTAAAGACGTACTTAGAGGAACAGCAGGTGGAGACCTGGAGTTCGGCAGCCACCATGGCTGAGGAATACATCCTGACACATAGGTCTTCCACTAGGTATGTCCCGAAGAATTACCCCCGTCTGTTTGGTAAGCCTCGTCAGGAAGAGGAGAGACCCGTTCCACAAAGCGCTGTGAAGACGCCCCCAAGTAGCCCTCGAAGGACTAGTCCTAACAGTCCGAAACACCTGAGTCCGAGGAGGAATATGGTGTGTTGGACTTGTGGGCAGAAATGGCATGTAGCTGCTATGTGCCGAGGCAGAAGAGGTAGCGGCCCACGTAGGGAGGTGATGTTGATGAGCTGTGTGACACCACCAGAGGGAACCCCGTCCCTGATGACTAGTCAGGAAGAACCAAGATTGTTTGCCCCTCACTCTTCAAGCGGGTATGTATCGAGTGATCATACTGGTAGATCAGTTGTAGTGCTCAGAGATAGTGGAGCAGCCCAGTCCCTGATCGTGAGAAACTCGTTACCCGAGGGAGTGAGTGTGGACGGGAGACAAAAGGTTGTCCTGGTTGGGTTTCCTAGGACGCGGTACGTTGCCCCCTTAGTGCCGGTACATCTAGACTCGCCTTACTTCAGCGGCACATGTGCGTTGGCAGTAGTCGATACCCAACCTATAGCTGGGATTGACGTGATACTAGCCAACGACTTGGTGACAGATTGGAGCAACAATCATCCCAAAATTGTGGACGAGTCAGCCGGAACAGCAAGGTCCGAGGTAACAGCAGGCATTGGTAATATCCAGGTACAGACGGACCCGGAATTAGATAACGTGTTTAATCCTTCCTCTCACCCACAGGTTGACAGTATTCTAGCAGAGTCTCCTGATTCTTCTCCCAACAAGGAACATGAGGTTAAGGAGGCAGAAGCGACTGAGCGAGAAGAGAGGCCTCGTGTACAAGCACCCACGGATACCCAAGAGTCTGGAGTGAAGGCACCTGAGTACTTGCAGTATGGCAAGGTACAACGTTCATTGAACCGGCCAGAGATTCCCCAGACATCAGAGGTATGTGAGGTATGTACGAAGGTTCTAGTGCCCTCTTCTGTCCAAACCAGGCTAATGGATATAGCCGGCTATGGACATTACAAGCTCATGAAACTTATCCCTAAGTTAGCCAAATGTTTCTTATCGGTATTTTGTTTTGTTCTCGTGTGTGTTCTCAGTAAGGACCAGTGGACGACCCGACAGATGATGACTCCCCATGAACATCGCGAAGAGATCTCAGGGATTGGAGATTTGCACTGCGAGTGTTGCAGTCAAAGGAGGGACCTGGAAGGTGATGGTAGATACAGGAGGTATGAGAAGTGATATTATGAGTGACTGTTTCCAACAGGTTGACACCCCTGGCGTGATTGCTGAGCCTAGATGCAGCGTTATACGGAACGTTGGTCGACCTGACGGTGGCAGAGCGAATACCATCTTCGATTTACGAACAGCCCTGTTGGGACTAAGTGTGGACCTAGTAGGCGCGTATGCAGTAAGTACTGACTTACCCACTGTCGCTGTCACTCTAAATTATCAGACCCCTGTATTCCAGGTTCCCGTCTCCCTGAAGGATTACTGGACTGGTACCAGAAATGCCGTCTGTGACCAGCCATCATCGGTGCCACGACACAGGGAAGTGTCGATTCGCCCCAGATCGCGTCTATACCGATCCTTACTCGAGGCACGTGAGATTATGCCCCTGCTTGACATCTCAGTGGAGGTGTGGAAAATCACATCAGGCAGGTCATTGCCTTACATCTTCAAGTTTCTTTTAAGCCAGGGTTTCTCACTAGGACAGTTTTGCAGACAAGAAATCCTCGCCACTCCAGTTCATAGTTTATGTGAGTCCATTTGGAGTAGTATCCATGCACTAATTTTTTTTTTTTTTTTATAGAAACCCAAATCAAATTCTTTTTGGTGGGGAGGTGTTACGGACCCGAGTCCAGCGTCCGAGCATGGAGCAGTGACGACAACGCTATCTCTGGTCAGCTCCCGAAACCCCCTCCAAATGGACGACGCCATCTAGTGAGGACGGGATATACCGGCCACAGGTGCTGGATTCCCGTCTTAATCAGCTCGTAACATAGCCACTGCTGACCTCTGGTGAGGTGGCGCTTAGACAGCAACGCCATCTATGGAGTGGATAGGTGGACGTTTGTGTCTAAGCCTGTAAGTGAGGTGCCCTAGAGTGTCCCCAACACTAATGACGTGTCTGATTACAGAGTCGACCTGGGACTGCTGTATTCGACGATGGGGCAGTCTACCCAAGGCAGCCATAGTCTCTTCACGAGTTTGCTCTGAGGAAGCTGTGAGTCACCCCCGGACGGGCACTGTTGAGTGTGTTAGCCTGCCTGTGACGTGGCAGTACCAGGATTTGTCTTATCTGGGGGCTGGCTGGGGGAAGAGACTAGCCACTGTGGTGAGGAGAGTGATCTGCGGAATCACACGAGGCTCCTGCCTGGGGCTCGCAACCCTAGTATCGGTCGTGGAGTGGCCTACACAGCGGAGCTGATTGGAACCTGCCAGCTACAGGCTGGATTTGTGGTTGATGGCCTCCACAACGGTGCACCCAGTGGGACTGTGATTTGGCTGGCCTGTGGCCAGGGTAGATTCGCCAAGAGAATCAGAGGATTCATCGTGGGCCATGACGAAGAGAACCAGGGCTACTCATCTTGAGCACCGTGGAGCATCCTGTGTCTTCAGAGGAAGACTAATCTGTATATAATTAGTGTAGTTATAGCAACCCCCGTGTGACTGAGATATATTTATTTATGGTGGTGGTAGCAATATATATGCAAAAGCAGTGCATTGGTATTCCTTCCCCTTTAATTTCCTTGCATTACGGAACACACCCCTTTAAAGCCACTACTAACTTGGGGCCGGATACCCAAACTCTAATAACATCAGAGAAGAACCCAGTTGCGACCCAGTAGGGCCGTAACAACGGGATCTCGCCATGGGTACTGAAAGAGTGTGCAGAGGCACTTTGCTTGCCACTCTCCATAGTGTATAGTAGGTCACTGGAGACGGGAGACCTACCAGATATATGGAAGACGGCGAATGTGGTCCCAATATACAAAAAGGGCGACAGGCAAGAAGCACTGAACTACAGGCCAGTGTCCTTGACTTGTATACCATGCAAGGTGATGGAGAAGATCGTGAGAAAAAACCTGGTAGCACATCTGGAGAGAAGGGACTTCGTGACAAATCGACAACATGGGTTCAGGGAGGGTAAATCTTGCCTGACAGGCTTAATAAAATTCTATGACCAGGTGACACAGATTAAGCAAGAAAGAGAGGGCTGGGCGGAATGTATTTTCTTGGATTGTCGGAAAGCTTTTGACACAGTACCGCATAAGAGGCTGGTACATAAGCTGGAGAGACAGGCAGGGGTAGCTGGTAAGGTGCTCAAGTGGATAACGGAGTACCTAAGCAATAGGAAGCAGAGTGTTACGGTGAGGGGTGAGACCTCTGATTGGCGTGAAGTCACCAGTGGAGTCCCACAGGGCTCTGTACTCGGTCCTATCTTGTTTCTGATATATGTAAATGATCTCCCGGAGGGTATAGATTCATTTCTCTCAATGTTTGCGGACGATGCCAAAATTATGAGTATAATTAAGACAGAAGAGGACTGTTTGAGGCTTCAAGAAGACCTAGACAAACTAAAGGAATGGTCGAACAAGTGGTTGTTAGAGTTCAACCCAACCAAATGTAATGTAATGAAGATAGGTGTAGGGAGCAGGAGGCCAAATACAAGGTATCATCTGGGAGAGGAAATCCTTCAGGAGTCAGAGAAAGAAAAAGACTTGGGAGTTGATATCACGCCAGACCTGTCTCCTGCAGCACATATCTAGAGGATAACATTAGCGGCATATGCCTGGCTGGCCAACATACGAACGGCATTCAAAAACTTGTGTAAAGAATCATTCAGAACTTTGTATACCACATATGTCAGGCCAATCCCGGAGTATGCAGCCCCAGCATGGAGTCCATATCTAGTCAAAGATAAGACTAAACTGGAAAAGGTTCAAAGATTTGCCACCAGACTAGTACCCGAGCTGAGAGGGATGAGCTACGAGGAGAGACTACGGGAATTAAACCTCACTTCGCTGGAAGATAGAAGAGTTAGGGGGGACATGATCACCACATTCAAGATTCTCAAGGGAATTGATAGGGTAGATAAAGACAAGGCTATTTAACACAAGGGGCACACGCACAAGGGGACACAGGTGGAAAGTGAGCGCCCAAATGAGCCACAGAGATATTAGAAAAAAACTTTTTTAGTGTCAGAGTGGTTGACAAATGGAATGCATTAGGAAGTGATGTGGTGGAGACTGACTCCATACACAGTTTCAAGTGTAGATATGATAGAGCCCAATAGGCTCAGGAATCTGTACACCTGTTGATTGACGGTTGAGAAGCAGGACCAAAGAGCCAGAGCTCAACCCCCGCAAGCACAACTAGGTGAGTACTGAATCAATACACCCCCCCACTGACTGAATACATGCCCCACTAATGCAGTACTTTGAGTACTTTGATGATCCACAATCTACTTGAGAATGGTCCAGGACGGACCGAAACGTCGTCGTCCCTTCCCCTTCTAGTGTGTGGTCTGGTCAACATACTTTAGCCACGTATTGTGACTCATCGCCTGGTAGTGCAGTACTCCCATCAATGACACAGTACACCCACCTCTGACCTAGCACACCCACCACTGACATATTGCAACCACCACTGACAAAGTACACCCACCACTGACAACGTACACCTGACACAGTACACCCACCACTGACAACGTACACCCACCAATGACACAATACACCCAACACTGACACAATTCTCCCATCACTGATTGAAAACACCCAGCAATGATATAGTACACCCTCCTCTGACACAATACATTTACCACTGAAACAGTGCACCCACTACTGACATAGTATTAACACCACTGACACAGTACACCCACCACTGACACAGTACACCCACCACTGATACACTACATCCACCACTGACACCGTAGACCCACCACCGACACAGTGCACCCTCCACTGACACAGTACACCCCCACTGACACAGTACACCCACTACTGACACAGTACACCCACCACAGACACAGTACACCCACCATTGACACAGTACACCTACTACTGACACAGTATACCCACCAATGACACAGTGCACCCACCACTGACATTGTACACCCACCCTTAATAAAGCTCAGGTGCCATTGAGACAGTATACCCACCACTGACATAGTACACCCACCACTGACATAGTACACCCACAACTGACTTAGTACACCCACTACTAACACAGTACACCTACCACTGACACAGTACACCCACCACTGACACAGTACACTCTCTACTGAGATATTACTCACACCCCTGACACAGTACACTCTCCACCGACACACTACACTCACCACTGACACAATACACACACCACTGCTCTAATACACCAAACACTGACACATTACTTCCACTACTGACACTAGGAGAGTTGGTAGTAAACCAGGCGGTCTTGGAAGGGTTCGAAATTAGAAGAGATGAGGTCAAGAGACACCTGTTGGAACTGGATGTGAGAAAGACTAATGGTCCAGACGGGATCTCACCATGGCTATTGATAGAGTGTGCAGAGGCACTTTGCTTGCCACTCTCCATAGTGTATACTAGCTCAGTGGAGACGGAAAACCTACCAAAAATGTACAAGACGGGTAGTGTAGTCCCATTATACAAGAAGTGTGACAGACAAGAAGCACTGAACTCCAGGCCAGTGTCTTTGACTTGTATACCATGCAAAGTGATGGAGAAGATCGTGAGAAATACCCTAGTAACATATCTGGAAAGAAGGGTTCTTCGTGACAAATCGCCAACATGGGTTCAGGGAGGGTAAATTTTGCCTTACTGGCTTAATAAAATTCTACGACCAGGTGACAAAGATTATGCAAGAAAGAGAAGGCTGGGCGGACTTCATTTTCTTGGAGTGTCGGAAAGCCTTTGACACAGTACCCCCATAAGAGACTGGTACATAAGCTGGAGAGACAGGCAGGAGTAACTAGTAAGGTGCTCCAGTGGAAAATGGAGTACCTAAGCAATAGAAAGCAGAGAATTACAGTGAGGAGTGAGACCTCAAATTGGCGTGAAGTCACCAGTGGAGTCCCATAGGGCTCTGTACTTGGACCTGTCCTGTTTCTAATATACGTAAATGATCTCCCTGAGGGTATAGACTCATTCCTCTCAATGTTTGCTGACGATGCCAAAATCATGAGAAGGATTAAGACAGAGTAGGACTGCTTGAGGCTTCAAGAATACCTGGACAACCTGACACCCACCCACTGACACAGTACACCCATCCAACCCATTCTCGCTCAAGACAGCACTGTCAGAAGGTACACCTATGGCTAGCTTATACATAGTTGATAGAAGAAGCAAAATTGCCATTTTGACTTCAGTTGATTTCAGGGAGTGCACAAGCGTGCACGAATTAGTAACTTTCTTATTATAGCAGATAGATGGTCGAAATTAGGTGTCTTTGTAAAGCAGATACCCTCAACTGTACAGAAAACTAGCGATAGTTGTTGTAGCATTTCTGGATAAATAGTTACAGGATTAGCTTGAATTCTCGTCCCAGTTCTAATGAAGAGAAAGGGAGAGAGACCTGGTACAGGGTCCTCGGGTTGTAACGATTTCCCCTGGCTGGTGACGTGACGATACCGGCAGGTGTTTTCATTGGTGCCGGCACCTTGGACCTCCACGATGCTGGCATCTGATTGGCCGTCTCAACACAAGGGGATGCCGTGGCCTCAGCATTTCCCGCCTATGGGGATGCCGTGGCCTCAGCATTTCCCGCCTATGGGGATGCCATTCTGAAGTACCCTGCTGTGCTGTGAAGACATGGTTATCCTGTTTTGGCCAAAACTGGGTAGTTTACCTGTCTACAGCCTTGTTCAGTAGGCTTAAGTATATCTATTCTGTCTAATCACAGAATCTGGTAACCGCTGGGCGCCGATAGTTATCTCATTTACGAAAATAAACGAGTTAGAGTACCGGCCGACACGTGATCGTCTCAGGAGCAACAGGGCTAAAGCTAAGTATCCGTGTTCATCGGCTTAGGCAGGTGCGATCCGTCACCATATCACTAAGTGTACAAGGAATCGAGGAATACGATTCCAAGTGTTTGAGTAAAATCTAGAAGTGATATTCACAAATATTGGGGATTGTTTGGACTCTGTTTATTTCGTCCACTCTGCTGTCCACCCCGTGTACCTATAACGTGGTGCCCGTCATCTCAGCGAGTATTCAGTGTGCCTTCAGCAAACCACGCTGAGGGCACACTGAATACTCGCATACACCGCCTTATATCCGGGTTATGCTCATGAATGCGCTCCCGCCTTCACCAGTGTGTGGGAGCCAGACGAAATTCGACCTTAGGGTCTCGTGGCTCATGCTGCCATCTCGTGCGCCCCTCCACCCACCCTCACTCTGCCTACTCTGCCTCATGCTGTTTTCATCTGTGTAGTCCTCTTGTGCACCACGCACCTGGTCCGCCTGTGGGGCACTCGATCTTCAATCAACAGCGGGGTTATATTGAGTGTGAATGTATTGTGAATTGTGGAAGATACCGGTATAATCAAAGTGATTATTCAAATCTATTATGCATCATTCGTTTGATGACGGCGTCATCTAGTACCTACTGGAACAGGTTCTAGATGACGCCGCTACTCACTCGCTAGCGTGGCGTAGGAATTTGTCTCACCTCAGGTTGCCTCATCACACGCTGGAAACCCAATATGGTGTAAAAATTGTTTACACACAGTAAATTATATCATTATGAATGACTAGAACGGCCAAATTAAGTTCACTGGGAACGTACTTGTAGTTAGAAGAGGGAACACGGTGTAACGATAGACTAAGGGTAAAGTTTACATGTTGAGAGCTCTAAACAATACAAACTGAACCACTTAACATAATTGTTTTCTACCGATGCAATCCTTGGATCGCTGATGGAGTAATTATACACTCCGGGGCCGATTAATTGCAAGGGCCGATCGCATAGGTGACAAAAGCTTCACCTCTCTCTCTGTACTGATGGCCGTCACGTTGTCTCGTGGCCAAGGCTTAGTAGTCAGTTACTCTCTTCTCCTCCCCCAACCCCTCTCCTCGCGCATGCGCAACATATTTTAGTAGAAACGAAAAAAATTCTATTCCTTCTAACTCTACATAATAAGTGAATGAGAATAGGGTTGCAAGTATAGGGAGTTATATATTATTTAAATTCTCGTCAAATAATAATTAATATGAACAGTGTCCTTATTAAACGAGAAATGGAGAGAATTTTCTGTTTCCTCCATGTTAGTTTAAGATAACAAAAAAACTGTTATATAGTGATCCTTTAGTTGATAACTCGGTTTTTATTAGATCACTAGTTGTTATATTGTCAGGCATTAATTCTTATAAAGAATACTGACAAAGGTGAGAATATTATTCAATTCTCTGGCATGTTGACAATATTTATACCTCTGCTGGGTATTATCTGACGCAATACGGTCCCTCTATGTGGGAAGAATTTGGTAAATGACGTGCAGATAGGAAAATATTAATTTACGTTAAATCTACAAATTAAGAGTGTTACCGATTACTATGGTTAATACAATGATGATGTATTATAATACAAGAATGATGTATTAGTGTTAGAAACTTTCGAACAGGGTTGTCTAGTGTTCACAGCGCCACTACAGACGTTAACGAAACGTTAAACTATTAATGCCTTGTGTTGCTAATGTCACAAGAATCTCTTTGGAGAAGGAAATTGAGCCTATTCCTTCATCACCTGTTCATCAACAACTCGTCTGCATGTTCAAGAATAGAGAAATAAAAACAAGAACAACAGCTATAATGTCTAAACAAGTTTCCACCACTTTCTACACCCTAAGTAAGTAATTATCAAAAGAAGGCACCAAGCCGGGAAGCTTACGTTGCACCATCAAATGTGCGGAATAATCAGAGGGCGCTAAATATCACCAAGGATGCCAATATGAGAACAGAAACAAATAAGGCGAACAATATCAAAAGTATCCGATTCACAAAAAATTCTATCAAGGGACAAGTGACTGCGAGGGGCGGTTGGAAAACAAGACACACACTCGTCCTGGTAGTCAGGACATTCAACAAGGATATGCATAACTGTAAGAGGGACAATGCAATTTGGACAATAAGGAGCAGAACGGCACTCCATTAAGTGACCATGAGTTAAGTGTGAATGGTCAATATGTAACCTCGCCAGAGCCGTTTCCCATCGCCGGTTATGATGGTAGGAGTACAGCCATGATGACACACTACTCTTAAGCATATGCACTTTGTTACCAGTAACAGAAGACCGACAATCCAGGCAAAAGGTAAAGATGGAGGAATGAATAACAGGTTAAACGGCAGAATAAGGAATACCTTTACGGGAGATGGGACAAGAGCTGACAGCTTCCTTGGTGGCAGCGTCCGCACGTTCATTTAAAGAGACACCAATATGGCTGGGAACCCAGCAAAACCCAACTGACTGAAACTGACCAGAAAAAGAAACAGCCAATGCTGAATCTCGACAACCACTGGATGGACCGGATTAAAGAACCCGAGAGCCACGAGGGCACTACGAGAGTCAACGACAACTACAAAGGAAGATTGACAGCGAGAAAGCAGGAGACGAAGAGCATAGAGTTAGCATAAAGTTCCGCTGTGAAGATGCAAGTCTCCGGAGGTACTCGACGTATAAGTGCTGTCAGGAAGAACAACAGAGTAGCCTACCCCGTCAACAGACTTAGACCCATTGAGATAGATGGAAACGGAGGGGGAGTGTGAAGAAAAGTGATAAAGGAAAAGGCATTTCAGAACCGTAGGAGGGGTAAAAGCTTTAGTGATGCGAGTTAAGGATGTACACAACTTCGGAAGAGGGACTCTGCAAGGGGGCAAGGAAGGAACAACACGAGGAGATACATTAGAAATACGAACTGAAAGAAAATCCT
Organism: Procambarus clarkii; assembly: GCF_040958095.1. Taxonomy (NCBI): domain Eukaryota; kingdom Metazoa; phylum Arthropoda; class Malacostraca; order Decapoda; family Cambaridae; genus Procambarus; species Procambarus clarkii. The sequence goes on along the minus strand of NC_091156.1, from coordinate 42,198,451 downwards.
GTAAGCGAGGTAACCGGACAGAAAGAGGGAGGTGGTGAAGAGGAACAGGAATCACAGGAGGGGTAAAAGCTAAAGCACGACAGAGGGGAGAGGAAGGATGTTGTAAGGATCGCGCAAGATAGCGAAGACAGTAGGGATTACGGCGGTCCTGAAGAGATAGGAAGCCAGTGTCAACATACAAGGTGAGGAAGGGAGTCGAACGAAAGACACCAGAGCCGAGGCGTAACCCCGAATGGTGCAAAGTATCACGACAGCGATGAGAAGGAGAAACAGATGAGTAAGAAGGCAACCATAATCGAGTTTAGACAAGACGAGAGAGGATTTTTTTTTTTATTATTATTATTTTCTACCACAGACGATGCCACACATTTACAATGCTAACCATCATATATACATTTTCTTCTGACCTCCATGGATAGGGTTAGAGAAGTGTTAAACATATAGTTCAAGGGTTTATTGAACACTCAACCACAGAAGGTGATTCGGTGCTTTTAAAATGCTAAGCTAACCTACATACGTAAATACATAGATATACAGATTTACATAGATACACAGAGAGAGGAATGTAAAGTGAGGAGAGTGCGCCCATCTGCTTCCCAAGAAGTATGGCACAAAATCTTAAGGAGGGTAAGGGCCTTAGAGCATTCAACTCGCAGGTAAGAGATAAGAGCCGACCAAGACAAACGAGTGTCAAAGATTAACTCCAAAAGATTAGCAGAATTATTGTACACAAGGGGGTGACCATAAAGCGACAAAGAAGGACGAAGAACGACACGCTTCCGGGTAAAAGTCATAGCACAAGTCTTAGACGTAGAGAACCGGAAGCCATGATTGGTGGCCCAAGACGACACGGTGTCAATCGCAAGTTGAAGCCGTTATTGAAGGAGAGGCTAATCATCACGACGACAGCAAAGGGTAAGATCGTCGACATAGAGATCAGAGAAGACGCCAGAAGGAAGAGAGGAAAGAAGACCATTGAGGGAATCCAGAAAAAGAATAGTGTTCAGAACACTACCTTGGGGCACACACTCGTAATGCTGAAAAGGGGTAGAGAGACTGGTACCAAGCCTCACTCTAAAGAAACGACGAGAGAGAAAGCTATGGAGAAAGAGAGGGAGACAACCACGAAGGCCCAAAGAATGAAGTTGGGACAGAGGATGATATCGCCAAGTGGTGTCATAAGTCTTTTCTAGATAAAAAAAAAACGGCAACAACGGATGTCCCCGCAGCCAAAGCAGTACGAATATAGACCTCCAAGTTCATCAGGACTTCTGTTGTGCTGCAACACTTGCCAAAACCAAATTGAGAAGGGAAGAGGTGGTGATAGTGTTCTAAGAACCACATCAGACGAACGTTTAACATACGTTCAAAGAGTTTGCACACACAACTCGTGAGGGCAATAGTGCGAAAGTCCTTACAGGATGTCCCCAGAGACCCTGGCTTCCGAACACGGAGGACAACGGCGTCGAGCCAGTCCTCAGGGACTGATGACGATTTCCAGACCCGATTATACAGATTAAGTAAATACCGAGACGTGCACGGAGGGAGATGGCAAAACATCTCATAACGAATGCCATCGGAGCTCGCCGCCGTACAACCGCAAAGGTCCAGGGCAGGCTGAAGCTAGAGAGAGACAGAGAGAAGGGATCGTTATAGAGAAGTCTGAGATGAGTGTAGAAATCTAAAGGACGATATTCAAGAACAGGTTTATGCAGAAGGAAAGATTGAGGAAGATGAGAACCAGAGCTACCACTAGAATAGTGGGAACCCAGTTCGGTCGCGACCTGCAACGGGTCGGCCACAAGAGTACCATGGATGTAAAGGACCAGCTAGACATCGGGAACGAACTTACCCACTATCTTGCGGACATGCTTCCAAATCTGAAGCAGAGGAGTTTCGGACGTAATGGTGGAAACATAACATTTCCAACACTCACGCCAAGCTGTACGGACGGCCGTACCGGCCACCGCACTCGCCTTCAGAAACAAAAGAAAAGAATCAGCCATCTGCCGGCGGCAGTGTCTTTCCCAGGCTGCACGCTTACAGCGGACAGCCTGAGCACAGTCCACATTCCACCAGGGAACGCACTTCGTGGTCCCCGAGAGGAAGAGCGAGGAATAGAGCGCAGGGCAACGTCGAAGATGGTGTCATGAAAAAGGAGAAGGGCGCGAGAGAGAGGGAGACCGGAGAGGTCAGAAAGAACAGCACGGAGGGTAAATAGGTTCCAGTCTGCCTTGACAAACTGCCACCTAGGGAAGGAGAGGGGAGGGTGAAAAGAGAAAAAGGTAACAAGGATGGGGAAATGGTCACAGCCATGGAGGTTATCATGAACGCTCCATGTGAAATCCAAGTACAGAGACGACGAGCAGAGGGAAAGATCAAGACAGGAAAGGGTGCGAGTCCAAGAGTTCAAATGAGTGGGCTCACCAGAATTCAGAAAAACCTGGGAAGAAGAGAGGATGGACTGTTCAAAAAGGCGACCCTGGATGTTTGTCAGAATATCACCCCAGAGTGAATGTCGACAATTAAAATCACCCAGCAGGAGCACACGCTCCGGCAAGGAATCCAGTAGGTGTTTAAGATCGGGAAGAGAAAGAGGGACGTTTGGGAGGACGTAAATGGAACAAACTGTGTACCATTTACCCACAAAGACACGTGCAGTAGAAGATTGGAGAGGCGACGGAAATAATAGGGGGACGAAGGGTACATTGGAACGAACCAGAAGAGGAACGGGCCCCAGCAAAAGCCGTGGGGGGTTTGGAGAGAATGGAATAGCCACGGAAGCGACCAGGACGAGCATCAAGCATCGGCTCCTGGAAACAGACAGAAAGGGGCGAAAACGGCGAAATCAGATGTTGGAATTCATGGAAATTGGCGTAATATCCGCGAATATTCCATTGAAGAATAGACATTGACAAGAAGAGAAAGGACAGCAACAGAGGGCAATGACGAAACAAAGAGCAAAAAGAAACACAGCACGTTAAAGAAGCACAGGATCAGGATCAGCGAAGCGAGGGTTATGGGGGCATGAGTAAACTGAGTAAGGATGGAGGGAAGGGAGCTGTAGGACCGGCCTGAGACGGACGAGCAGGGTTTGGAGGTGGAGGAGGTTGGGGTGGACAACCGAGGGTCAAGGACAGCAGCAAGAGGGGGGCAGAAACCAGGGAGCGCTCCTCAGCAAGGGCAGCAACCGAGAGGGAAGCGGGGGCCAAAGAAACCTCCATAGCAGAAACAGGGGGCGTAACCACCGAAACGGGAGGGGATGCAGCGAGAGTGAGAGGTAGGGGGCGAGGAAGAAAGCGAAGCCTTCTTACCCGCCAGGGAGGAGGAAGGAGAGGGGGCCAGGCTTTTGCTTCTGACTCATAGAGACAGGCGTCCGAGCAACAATGTACTGGGCAGCAGATTCAAGCGTCTCAACAGAAGCAGAACGAGAGCAAACAACACGATTGCCGCTGGAAGAGTAATGGACGTCAACCCGCACAGACACTAGGCGGCGTTGAGAGCCAAGAGACGGAGGAGAAGGAATGGAAGTAGGATCAGAGGGAGACGAGGAAGAAGACACAGGAGACAAGACAGACTGGGTAGAAAGAAGGCGAACCCCAGACAAAGAACCAAGAGGGGGAATTTCTTGTATTCCTGGACGGAGCACCTGGCACAAGCAAGAATGACAATAGGGCGGAAGGGTCCTACCATCAGAGGTAATCTTCACAACCCGAAGTGGCTGGCGGCGACGACCATGAGGGGGACGAGTAAACGTGTCTACCTGGAGGACAGAATGGCCCTGAGCTATGCCTCGATACTCGGCATATTGAGGATATGCCGAATATCTTCAAGGCAGTCCTGCAGATTCCTAACACCGGTTGCAACATTGGGTGGGAGGAGAATAGGGCCAACACTGGCATTCAACCAAGCGTTCTTGGAGACCCGAACAGGGGTCTCGCCAAGGCAGAATAAGGCTGCGAAGCGAGTGGCTGCAACCTGAGAAGGAGCAGCAATGATACGTGTACCGAGACGAGTGGGGTTGACAGTAGCAGAGTCATCTACTGAATCAACAATGTGCCAATGGAGGGAGAAATCGTCTGGAGGCATAGAATCCAGAGGGAGGAGATCAAAGTATTTGGCCCACGAAGCGGGACAAAACAAGGCCTGGTACGCATCAGTGTGGAAGGGATTGAGGAGAAGCAGGGGCAACAGAGCCCGGTCTTCCAGCACAGTCCGACTCGGGGGCTTGGTCGCCCACCCCTACGAGCCCAAGAAGGTATAAGAGGAACAGAATTCAACGTAAAGACGAGAGGTCAGACTTTCATTCACGAATGTGCCCCCACACACAAATGGAGCCACAATTAGAGGCAGGACACCCAACAAGAGACTTGTTGCTGATCTTGCCGGGCCCCCTTCCCCCTCAGAGTGCGTCATGAGTATACGCCCCACAAACGCCACCATAAGAACTGTCAGTCCGTCGAGATCGGGTTCAGTGACGAAAGGAGGATTGACAATAAAAGGGTCCCCTCACTCAAGACGTTGGGTACTATAGTTCTACGGGGACAAGAGTATGCCTCCTCAAACACCCGGGCGTCAAATCAAAAGAACTCCGAAAGAATTATCAAAACAGGCAAAAAGTCGGCGGGAAATAACAATTAGAAAGGAGAAGAGAAGGGGGAGAAAAACGAGACATATGGAAAAGGAAATGTCGTCCAGCAGAATTTGTGAGGACAGCAGCAGGAGCATAAGGCCACAAAAGGACAAAGGACCGCCCCATGGAGCATCACACTCCGGCAGCCACTCACCAAGCCCCCTCACAGCAACAATGGGCCAGACAGAGAGGCGGCTCTACATCCTAGTCCCATACCTCCCCAGGACACCAGGCATCTGCAGAGGCCTGCGCCACTCTGGTCAACAAGCACCTTGATAGTTTGCATCTGCCGGCATCCAATTATTGTTCCACCAGCGCCATCTGCATGGTCAAGCTCCCATATATATAGAAGTCAGTCAGCCACCACCAGCAGAATACTCTCAGTGCTCATACCTGTTAAACTTGCTTCCATACTACCCTGTGTGGTGATAGATCTATTCAGTTTTGTACATAGTATTCCAGCACCATTTATTTCGATCTTTAACGTAACGTTAACATGTTTGTTAACGTTAGTCACTTTCAAGCGTAATGGGAGAGTAAATAAATGGTACAGGGGTCTTAGAAGGAGTGAACAGAAAGGCACTTGTAGTTTCAACAATAACAATTTATTCATAAAAAATTAATACAAGTGTTTTGGTAAAATTTCTAATAGAGCAGTGGCTATTAGGACAGATGGAATGCCATGCACATTAAAGAAAAAAAAGTAAAAACAAAGTAAATAATAATGCTAAGTAGATCTCTTCATGATGTGAATGCTGTAGGATAAAGTACAAAGAATAAAAATTTAAATACTTTACTATGACAAAAAATGATAATAACAATTTACATACAATAAAAAAAGATCCTCTATAACTTGGCTGTGAACACAGTGCAAAAAATGAAAAGTAAACAAATATGTTAACGTTACATTACAGATCGAAATAAATGGTGCTGGAATACTATATACAAAACTGAATAGATCTATCACCACACAGGGTAGTATGGAAGCAAGTTTAACAGGTATGAGCACTGAGACTATTCTGCTGGTGGTGGCTGGCTGACTTCTATATATATGGGAGCTTGACCATGCAGATGGCGCTGGTGGAACAATAATTGGATGCCGGCAGATGCAAACTATCAAGGTGAATGTTGACCAGAGTGGCGCAGGCCTCTGCAGACACCAGGTGTCCTGGGGAGGTACGGGACTAAGGTGTAGAGCCGCCTCCCTGTCTGGCCTGTTGTTGCTGTGAGGGGGCGTGGCGAGTGGCTGCCGGAGTGTGATGCTCTATGGGGCGGTCCTTTGTCCTTTTGTGGCCTTATGCTCCTGCTGCTGTCCTCACAAATTCTGCTGGACGACATTTCCTTTTCCTTATGTCTCGTTTTTCTTCCCCTCTTCTTCTCCTTTCTAATTGTTATTTCCCGCCGACTTTTTGCCTGTTTTGATAATTTTTTCGGAGTTCTTTTGCTTTAACACCCGGGTGTTTGAGGAGGCATACTCTTGCACCCGTAGAATTGTAGTACCCAACGTCTTGAGTGAGGGGACCCTTTTATTGTAAATCCTCCTTTCGTCACTGAACCCGATCTCGACGGACTGACGGTTCTTATGGTGGTGTTTATGGTTCATATACTCATGACGCACCCTGAGGGGGGGGGGGGGGGGGACGGCAAGATCAGCAATAAGTCTCTTGTTGGGTGTCCTGCCTCTACTTGTGGCTCCATTTGTGTGGGGGGGCACATTCGTGAATGAAAGTCTGACCTCTCGTCCTGATGTTGAATTCTGTTCCTCTTATACCTTCTCGGGCTCATGGGGGTGGGCGACCAAGCCCCCGAGTCAGACTGTGTTGGAAGACCGAGCTCTGTTGCCCCTGCTTCATTGGGCCCCGACTTTCCTTCTCCTCAATCCCTTCCGTACTGATGCATACCAGGCCTTGTTTAGTCCCGCTTCGTGGGCCAAATACTTTGATCTCCTCCCTCTGGATTCTATGCCTCCAGACGATTTCTCCCTCCATAGGCACATTGTTGATTCAGTAGATGACTCTACTACTGTCAGCCCCACTCGTCTCGGTACACGTATCATTGCTGCTCCTTCTTAGGTTGCAGCCACCCGCTTCGCAGCCTTATTCTGCCTTGGCGAGACCCCTGTTCGGGTCTCCAAGAACGCTTGGTTGAATGCCAGTGTTGGCACTATTCTCCTCCCACCCAATGTTGCAACCGGTGTTAGGAATCTGCAGGACTGCCATGAAGATATTCGGCATATCCTCATTATGCCGAGTATCGAGGCATAGCTCAGGGCCATTCTGTCCTCCAGGTAGACACGTTTACTCGTCCCCCTCATGGTCGTCGCCGCCAGCCCCTTCGGGTTGTGAAGATTACCTTTGATGGTAGGACCTTTCCGCCCTCTTGTCATTCTTGCTTGTGCCAGGTGCTTCGTCCAGGAATACAAGAAATTCCACCTCTTGGTTCTCTGTCTGGTGTTCCCCTTCTTTCTACCCAGCCTGTCTTGTCTCCTGTGTCTTCTTCCTCGTCTCCCTCTGATCCTCCTTCCATTCCTTCTCCTCCGTCTCTTGGCTCTCAACGCCGCCTGTCTGTGCGGGCTGACGTCCATCACTCTTCCAGCGGCAATCGTGTTGTTTGCTCTATTTTTCCTTCTGTCAAGACTCTTAAATCTGTTGCCCAGTACATTTTTGCTGGGACGCCTATCTCTATGAGTCAGAAGCAAAAGTCTGGCTCCCCCTGCTTCCTCCTCCCCCGGCGGGTAAGAAGGCTTCGCTTTCTTCCTCGCCCCTACCCCTCACTCTCTCGCTGCATCCCCTCCCGTTTCGGTGGTTGCGCCCCCTGTTTCTGCTAAGGAGGTTTTTCTGGCCCCCGCTTCCCTCTCGGTTGCTGCCCTTGCTGAGGTGCGCTCCCTGGTTTCTGCCCCTCCTGATGCTGTCCTTGATCCTCAATTGTCCACCCCAACCTCCTCCTCCTCCAAACCCTGCTCGCCCGTCTCTGGTTGGTCCTACAGCTCCCTTCCCTCCATCCTTACTCAGTTTATTCATGCCCCCCTAAGCTAGACTTCACTGATCCTGATCCTGTGCTTCATTAACGTGCTGGGTTTCTATTCGCTCATTGTTTCGTCATTGCCCTCTGTTGCTGTCCTTTCTCCAACCCCTTCTCGCACTTTCGTACAGGCAATATTGACTTATAAGCTTCATAGAAAACACCGACCTTACCTAACCTTCTTAGTATGTTATTATAAGCATCTTATTGCTTCGTAATTACAATTATTACTTAACCTATACTTATAATAGGTTAAGTAATAATTGTAATTAAGAAGCAATAAGATGCTTATCTTAACATACTAAGAAGCTTAGGTAAGGTTGGTGTTTTCTATGAAGCTTTTCATGGTAAACTAAAATATTCACAATAAATTAGTATGTTACATATGTATTTATTTAATAAGTCAATATTGACTGTTCGAAAGTGTGAGAACGGGTTGCTTTCTCTTCTTGTCAATGTCTATACTTCAATGGAATATTCGCGGATATTACACCAATTTCCATGAACTCCAACTTCTGATTTCGCAGTTTTCTCCCCTTTCTGTCTCCAGGAGCCGATACTTGGTGCTCGTCCTAGTCGCCTCCGTGGCTATTCCATTCTCTCCCAACCCCCCCACGGCTTTTGCCGGGGCCCGTTCTTCTTCTGATTCGTTCCGATGTACCCTTCGTCCCCCTACTTTTTCTGTCGCCTCTCCAATGTACTACTGCACGTGTCTTTGTGGGAAAATGGTACACAGTTTGTTCCATTTACGTCCTCCCAAAAGTCTCGCTTTCTCTTCCTGATCTTAAACACTTACTGGACTCTTTGCTGGAGCGTGTGCTCCTGCTGGGTGATTTTATTTGTCGACTTACACTCTGGGGTAATATTCTGACAAACACCCAGGGTCGCCTTTTTGAACAGTCCATCCTCTCTTCTTCCCTGTTTCTTCTGAATTCTGGTGAGCCCACTCATTTGAACTCTCGGACTCGCACCCTTTTCTGTCTTGATTTTTCTCTCTGCTCGTCGTCTCTGTACTTGGATTTCACATGGAGCGTTCACGACGACCTCCATGGTTGTGACCATTTCCCCATCCTTGTTACCTTTTTCTCTTTTCACCCTCCCCTCTCCTTCCCTAGGTGGCAGTTTGCCAAGGCAGACTGGAACCTATTTACCCTCTGTGCTGTTCTTTCTGACCTCTCCGGTCTGCCTCTCTCTCGTGCCCTTCACCTTTTTCATGACACCATCTTCGACGCTGCCCTGCACTCTATTCCTCGCTCTTCCTCTCGGGGACCACGGAAGTGCGTTCCCTGGTGGAATGTGGACTGTGCTCGGGATGTCCACTGTAAGCGTGCAGCCTGGAAAAGACACTGCCGCCATCAGATGGCTGACTCTTTTCTTTTGTTTTTGAAGGCGAGTGCGGTGGCCCGTACGGCCGTCCATACAGCTAAGCGTGAGTGTTGGAAATGTTATGCTTCCACTATTACGTCCGAAACTCCTCTGCTTCAGATCTGGAAGCATGTCCGCAAGATAGAGGGTAAGTTCGTTCCTGATGTCTCGCTGGTCCCTTACCTCCATGGTACTCTTGTGGCCGACCCGTTGCAGGTCGCGACCGAGCTGGGTTCCCACTATTCTAGTGGTAGCTCTGGTTTTCATCTTCCTCAATCTTTCCTTCTGCATAAACCTGTTCTTGAATCTCGTCCTTTAGATTTCTACACACATCTCAGACTTCACTATAACGATCCCTTTTCTCTCTCTCTCTCTAGCTTCAGTCTGCCCTGGACCATTGCGGTTGTATGGCGGCGGGGTCCGATGGTATTCATTATGAGATGCTTCGCCATCTCCCTCCGTGCACGTCTCAGTATTTACTGAGTCAAATAATCGGGTCTGGAAATCGTCGTCAGTCCCTGAGGACTGGTGTAACACCGTAAAGGTGTTTGGTTTAGTTGTATTTAAAAATATATATAGTTCATGAGTCACAGACAAGGATCTGAGAGGCGCCAGGTTGTCGGCCTGAGACTCACACCTCTAAGCGTTAATGACCCCAAGTGACCTGAGATCATGCAAATTTCACCTTGCTTCAGCTAATCTGATAATTGGCCTTCAAACATGCCGACATCTAAGGAGTGGCTTGGTAGAGTGCCTGAGGCTATCTATGTGGGCCATTTGGGGTTTGACTCTATATATTTAAATATTAATGTAGTGAAAATCAATTACGAAGGACCACCCGCTTTTATAGTAAAGAGGGAAACTAAGAAAATATGATCATTTGAAAATTCCTAGATGAACCAGTAACTATGGATAAAATACTAGAGAATATGATCATTTATATAATTAATGGGCTGTATAATTAACTGAATCAAAGCCTCAAACACCTACATTGGGGGTTATTACTGGAACTTAATACGTCCAGGAACTAGTGTGGTTCGTTCACCAGTCCAATATATAATAATCTAATCCTATGAATATTTATAGAGTCATTATCTTTATCATCAATGAGAACATAGATCAAGAACATGAAAATTAATAATTATAATAAACACATGTCAATCCAATGAAACAGAGTTCTGCATGTAAAGGAATACAGATAACAGAAATCAAAGGAATACGAAAAGAGTCTTAGCTTGAAGACGATTTCCGAGAAGTTAATTACGACTCATCCTCTGATTCTCCTGGACTCGTCATGGAACACTGGGAGTTGATTAACATGAGAAACGACAGCTCGGAGAATTCTTCACACACGCTGTAAATCAAATTGTATTCAGTAGCAACAGATTAAGCTGCTAGATATCTATGTTCAAGAAATTGAGATTAATAATAAGAGTAAATAATGACCTGTAGTTTGTTATTGGCGCACGGCGTCATGACAAGCTACCCAGCTATAAACCCACCCCCTAGATGATGCATCGAAATAAGGATAAAGGTACTTAGCTAATATGGGCACTGTGTAAGTTAAGGCTTGCCGAAGTTCGCGTCCCAGGCTCCGGCTTCTTAATAAAGAACACGTGGTGTCCAGTCTATCATAGATACTGACGCGCTTCACTGGCCGGTCACGTGGTATTACATAGAACCATATTTAACAGGTTCTGGCAGAATGTCAAATTAAATCTCTTGACAATTCAACTTGTTATGTAAAGTGACACTGACACCAGCAAAGTTAATGTCTGCAAAGGTTCTTCACACCTCACAGTGGCGACTTTCTTCTGGAGCTCTTGATGGCATCTACCCTGGTGGCTGGGGTAATGGCGTCTCCTCTCTCGCTCCGCGTCCCTCGTTCGTTACACAAATTATTTATTACGGATATTATCATTTCTCGCAGTTGTGATTGAAATGCTCGGATAAGGACGGGTTCATTATTTAGAGGAGTTAAATATTATTATTTGCTCGTTTTATGATAGTAAACGAACAATGGAGATGAATTAAAGTCTCTCCAGGGCATTCACGCGGGACGTTAATTTTATTACTAGATAACAGTTAGAACTATAAACTCTCTATTTGGCTTTAGTTGGAGGTCAGTTTATCTGTAATTAATTATCACACAGAACACCGTTGTTTATAGAGAATCAAATTCAATTCTCAGACACACTGGATATAACTGTGTTTATTACAATGGAATCTGACGCAATACTGGCGTCGGGTGACGTAAGAATTATAGCCTTATTGTACAGATGTAATCATTAGTACATGTGAACTCTACGCTTGGTTAATTTTTAATTACTACAATGATTAGTAGAATTAGTAATAATTAATGTGAATACAACAGTGTTGTATTTGGTGTTGGAAATTTCCAACATAACTCCGGGGGGAGGATTCTAGGGTCGTAGTGTTATGTGGAGTACTGACACCTATCCCGAAGCTGAGATTAATATTAGTATATTAGCACTTTCGCTCTTAGGATTATCCATGAGTCGTCACCGTATTTTCTTACGTTTCCGCATAACAGACGACGCCTACAGTCCATCGAAAAAATATTTGTATAAAATCCATTTATTATCCGATCAACTTGGGAATAGTATACAAATGTTTGCCATGAAATCTACGTTTTCTCTAATAGCCGAACAGCTTATAAAAGAAAACGGCGTGACAGTGAATCATCGTGGTAAAACAATTGTATTATTGACACGACGAGTGTAATCGACGTAGTTTTTATATATGTTGCCGGTCGAACGCATCCTTATGTGACCTTTAATACTTATGTTCTTATAGAACATTCTATTGCGAGCACATTGGTACAAAAATTAAATACATACATCGACAAATAATGTCAGGACAGTGAATTGAATATACACTTTTCAAAGCGAGTTTGCCGATATGCTGCCGCGGGTAACACTTCGGCCACTTCTGTTTTGGGTGGGCTACGACATTGAATCTATATTTATATGCATATGTCCGTGTAGAGAATTTTATTGCGATTCCAATGATACCACAATTAGCGATGTAGGACAACTGTAGGCTTCGCAACCATTAAGAGAGTGGAAACATTTTGTTGCTGTTTGGCGCTCTTGGCGAGTGATCTGAATAGTTTTTTATTTGGTGTTGATAGTCCTTATGGTTTGGCGGCATTTTATAGATATGTTCTTATAGACAATTTTATTGCGAACACAGTGATATCAAATTTAAATACGTGCGCCTTCAATTATTATCAGGACAGTAAAAAGAGTGTACACTTTTTCGGTCTTACCGCGTAGGCGCGCGGAGCGCCGAAAGCATCTAGGGTATTATTTTTTTTTGAGCGCCAAGAGTGTGAAAGTGTTAGTATGTTAGTATGTTAGTACACACATAACGAATGTCCCATATTTGACAAGGACATACAAAAAACTTAAGTCTTGCTAATTTTCATGTTAAATGGAACATGTTATTATGAATTATCTAAAGCTAATAATTAAGAAAGCCTACAATAACTCTGAGATTGGTGTCGCTATGACATGTAATGTGTATGTTACAAATCTCTAAGTCTGCAAACTCTCAGGTACTCTAGATAAATAATGTTATTTATAGCCTACACAATAATTAAAGATTTCAAATCACACAATTCAAACAACAGAATCTACTGTGGGGGGAATGTCTTGGGTCATAGTGACTTGTAATGGTTTGTTACTTGACATCACTCCACAGTATCATCATAGTCATCTAAATTGGATGTAAAGGGAATTACTCTTGGTCAGAGCTGTAATAGGCTTGCAGTTTCCGCCTACATTGTTGAGCAGCAGCTCTAGTGGGGCGGTTGCTCGGAGGATCAGAATTACTGTCCTCGTAAACTACTGGGGAAACTGGATCCGGCTGATATTCTCGTTCAGCCAATTCAAGAGGAACCAGCTTCTCTAAAGTTTTTAGAGTAGTGTTGCTTCGGCATAAAACTTTCACTACTCTCAGGACACCTTGATGATCTGGATGAATGGCAACAATTTTGCCTATGGGCCACTCTGACCTTGGTCCATCACTGTCGACTAGTACTAGGTCTGCTGGTTTTAGTTGCACTTTATTGTAAGGACTCGAAGCTCCGTAGTGGTACTCTCGTAGAACTGTGAGGTACTCTCGAGTCCACACCTCATTCCACCTGTTAATAACTCTTGAGAGATGCTGGTAGCTTTCCACCAAGTCACCTCTGGTCACATGTGACGGGTCTACGGGGTCCTTTTCGGCTAAAGGGATGAGAGGGCTCAGTAGACCTCCATGGATCAAGTGTGAGGGACTCAGAGGCTCTCTCTGGGTGAAATCATCAGACAGGTAGGTTATTGACTCGCGCCTCGATTTCCACAACAATGGTTTGGAGCTCGGAGTAACTGACCCTTTGTCTGTGCAAAGTTTTCCTTAGACACTTCTTGACTGTGCCTCCCATTCGCTCATAGAACCCACCTTACCAAGGGGCTCTTGGTGCTATGAATTTCCAGTGACATTGTCGTCTCTGTAGGACCGACTGTACTTCTGGGTGGTTCCAGACTTCTCGCAAACAAACTTCTCCTGCCACAAAATTGGACCCATTGTCCGATATCATTAATTTGGGACAAGATCTGCGAGCTGCAAATCGACGGAAAGCCTGGATGAAGGCTTCAGCACTCATATCTGGAGTCACTTCTAAATGTATGCCTCTGGTTGTAGCACACGTAAAGAGACAAATGTATGCTTTCACTGGTATATTATCTGAGTTGCCAGTGAGAAGTAAGGCTCCTGTGTAATCAACACCAGTGGTTTCAAAGGGACGAAGATGAACCACTCTTTCTTCAGGGAGTGGTGGAGGTCCTGGGTAAGGACATACTCTAGCATCGTATCTTTTACAGATTACACAAGATTTAATAATTGACTTAACTGTCTGACGACCTTGAGGAAGCCAGTACTTTTGTCTAAGGTCGGTGAGAGTATCTAACACTCCACCATGTAAAGTACCATATTGATGGTGATGTAAAACAAGAAGTTTAGTGATGATGTGGTGGCGAGGTAGAAGAATTGGATTCTTTGTGTCCAAATCAATTTTTGCATGAAGCAAACGTCCTCCACATCTTAGTATATTATGAGTGTTGGCATCATACCAGATACCTAGAGACTTAGTTAATTTATCTGGAAGATTTTCATATTCGCTTCCATATGTCTCTTGTTGTGCACGTTTGATCCAGTAGAGGATAGGATTGGGAAACTTATGTCGAATTTCTATCTTAGCAAGAAAATCAAACACATGTGCAGTCACTCTTAATAACTTGCTTAAGCTAGAATAATTGTGAGGATCAATAGCTAAGATTCGTTGAGGTTCTGGTTCTTTCATGGGAATGGTGATATTGGTCACTATGACTTGTGGCTTTTGTTTGGGCCACTGACCACCAACAAGCCATGAAGGTCCATTGAACCACAACGAAGACTTGATAAGTTGTTTTAGTGTTAACCCTCGAGATAAATAATCTGCAGGATTGTCCTTAGTAGGAACATGTCTGAATTTATATCCAGCAGATAACTCATGAATTTCCCTAACACGATTACTGACGTAGGGAGTCTTGTTGTTGTTGTTTCTTACCCATTGTAAGACTGCCTCGTTGTCTGACCACACTACAATCTCACCAAAGTGGATATTATTGAGTGTCTTTGTCAGGCAATGAGCCAATCTTACTCCCACCAGCAATGTACTCACCTATTTGTACTCACCTATTTGTGCTTGCGGGGGTTGAGCTTTGGCTCTTTGGTCCCGCCTCTCAACTGTCAATCAACTGGTGTACAGATTCCTGAGCCTACTGGGCTCTATCATATCTACATTTAAAACTGTGTATGGAGTCAGCCTCCACCACATCACTGCCTAATGCATTCCATCCGTTAACTACTCTGACACTGAGAAAGTTCCTTCTAACGTCTCTGTGGCTCATGCGAGTACTCAGTTTCCACCTGTGTCCTCTGTAGTGTCAACTCCATGTAATCAATGTAGTCAACTCCATTTGAGGCAAAGATCTCTTCTTAATGGGAGCAACTCTTGCTTTAGATGTGAGCAAAATTGATTGTGCATTATTAACTAAGTAGGCTACTGCGCCATATGCTTTGCCAGAGGCATCGCAGAAAACGTGCAAATTGGTGGGTAAGTTTGGCCCTGAAGCATTACGAGAAAATTTCAAAACACCTAACTGATTAAAATCCGTTGAGAGTATCTGCCATTTAGCTTGTAACTCACTTGGTAACGGCTCATCCCATCCCATATGTTTCTGCCAGCACTCCTGCATTAGGAGTTTGCCCCTTATTAATATAGGACTAAGTAGGCCTAAAGGGTCAAATGGTTGACTGACAAACAAGAGCAGTGTTCTCATGGTAAGGGTTGAGTTATCAGTTTGTACTGACTTGACATTCATCTCGTCAGTACTGGTGTTCCATTCCACACCTAGAACCTTTAATTGATTGATTACCTGATAACCTGGAAATTCTTTCTCGATTACCTGGTTGAGTAATTCATTGTTTGAGGCCCATGATTGTAGTTGCATATTGGCTCCTAATAGTTCACGGTTAGCCTCATGGTAGATTTCTACCAGATCAGTTTGATCATTAGTTGTTCCCTGGAAATTGTCGACATACAAGTTGTCGCTAATGTCTGCCTTGTAGGGGCTGTTTGATTTCCTCAAATGTGTGTCTAATGTTGCTTGCAAAAGAAACGGTGAGGACGTAGCTCCAAATAATACTGAGGCAAAACGATATGTGATGACTTCACTGTTAGGATCCAGTGGGTCCTTAATCCAGAGGAATTTTGTGTAATTACGATCTTCCTCCTGCAAACCTACTCGGAGGAAAGCCTTGCTGATATCAGCAGTATTTTTTTTTTTTTTTTTTTTTTTTTTTTTTTTTTTTTTTTTTTTTTTTTTTTTTTTTTTTTTTTTTTTTTTTTTTTTTTTGAGATATATACAAGAGTTGTTACATTCTTGTAAAGCCACTAGTACGCGTAGCATTTCGGGCAAGTCCTTAATCCTATGGTCCCTGGAATACGATCCCCTGCCGCGAAGAATCGTTTTTTCATCCAAGTACACATTTTACTGTTGCGTTAAACAGAGGCTACAGTTAAGGAATTGCGCCCAGTAAATCCTCCCCGGCCAGGATACGAACCCATGACATAGCGCTCGCGGAACGCCAGGCGAGTGTCTTACCACTACACCACGGAGACTGTAAATGTATTGGCAAAAATACCAGTGCGAAATCGTAACAGCACATCATGTAGCTTTTGTGTTAGGCTAGGTCCCGTTTGGAGACATTCATTTAAAGACACACTGCCTGGCTTTACTTTAGCACTACAGTTAAAGACAATACGAATAGGTGTTGTCAATGAGTCTTTCACCACAGCGTGATGAGGTAAATAATGACCTATTTTTCGGTCATCGTTATCAATAACTTCAATAAATTTACTGTTAAGTTGTTGTTGGATGAGTTGATGATACATGTTCAGTTTGTCTGGCTGCTTCTGTACTCGTGTTAATTGAGACTGCAATTGTGAGGCTGCCATGAAATAATTAACTGGAAGTTGTGGATGATCCAACTTCCATGGGAGTCTTACCCAGTATTGTTTATTTTCATAGACAACTGTATCCAGATATTGCTGGTAAGTCCACGTATCATCAGGGCTTGGTTGTTCAGGGATAATACCTAAAGTGTCTAAATCCCACAAACGATGTACCGGTGGGTCAGACTCAATATCCTCAGATATTTCTCTGAAACGTAGGGGTGACTGTTCCAAGCCTAGTCACGCCACTATTATGTTATTAGATTGTTGGTTTGTGGACGCTGGATTTTGTCTGAAAAGCACCGGTCCCGTAAGCAATTTACCTCCTGCAGATGACAACAAATTCATTCCGTGTTGTCTGGTGCATCCAGTTATAAATTTGTAATAATGATCCGCGCCTATAAGTATTCCAACATCAGTGAGGCAGTCAGAATTTATTTTATAATCTGCTAGCCTCATTCGGTTTCGTCTAAGATGTCTCGCAGTGCGAGCTAACCCTGTGACCTGCAGGTCCGTAGGGAGTTTATCTACTACTACCGCTTGTATTGGACTAGTGGAAGATCCGAGTCTCACTAATACCTTAACTACTTGGTATTCACGAGGTCCACTATTCGACAAGAAACCAGAAATATTTAACCTCACACTTTTGGCAGGTTTTAAATTTAACTCATCTACCAACCGTTGTGTAATGAAGGTTTTCTGTGATCCTTGATCAAAAAGACTTCTAGTGTTAACTCTAGATCTTCGGTTTATTAGTCTAAGTTGAGCTGTAGGCAGAGTGGTATTATTGCCTGACTCAGTAGCAAGTACATTTACTTCTTGATGCACTTTGCAATATTGCACTGCGGTAGAATTCGTGGAATTCTCCCCAGTGGTCATTGTTGGTGTAGAAGATTTTCTACATAAGGCGTAGTGATGTACACCTTGGTTGCATCTGTTGCAGGAACGTAGCTGCACTACACATTTTTTGGGATCATGAGAGCCCATGCACTTGTGTATTTCTTGCAACCTTTTAACCCTAACATTATAAGTAGGATAAACAGAGCATTGGTAGGCGGCATGTCCTTGATTACAAAACAGACACCTTCTCTGGTTAATTGACTTGGTCTCTTTAGTAGACAAGTCATTGGTTATCTCAGAAGGAGACACCGAATATGTACCTACATTTCCACTTCTTTTCCCAGTGGATGGAGTAGTTTTGGATCTATATTTATTAGACTTATTCAAAGTCTGTTTAGGTTTGACAGAAGTGTCAGTATTAGTTGGTTTAGACTCAGGTTTAGTTTTATCATGAGTCTTCAACCTGTTAACCGTTATTCTCAATCCCTCGAATATTTGGTCAAGAGTGAGAAACTCGGTATTATAATGTGAGCAGAGCTCCGTTAAGACATTTCGAGGTAACTTCCTCTGCAATAGTAACTTGATAGACCATTCTGAAGCTGGTATATTAACTTTAGTACTTAAGGCCTTTACTAGAGACTCTATTTCTTGTCTGAAGCTTTGAAGTGACTCTGGTCTACAATTTGGTGCATTCAGATCTAGCAATTGATAATAGAGGGTAGCTATACTTAACTCTTTGTTGCAATAGTTCAACTTCAAGAGTTTTATAGCTTCCTCATAATTACTCTCATTAAGAGTGAGGTTATGTATGACCTTTTTAGCCTCTCCTTTGAGAAGACTAAGTAGGTATGAAAATTTAGAAACCTTGTCCAGAGACGGTTTCTTATGGATGTGAACTTCAAATGAAGTCCAAAAATTGTCCCAATTTTCTGTATCTAATCCTGAAAATGTAGGTAAGTCTAATGTAGGTAAACGAACCTCTGGTAGTTGGTTATTGAATTGAGACCCTGTGTTACTGGTATTGGATCCAGATTGTTTTGCTAATTTAGATAGCCTGTAAATTATATCTTGAGTCTCATCCTCATACTGGGAGATATCGTCTATAATTTGACTTACTTCCTCAGGATCAGTCTCTGTGGTATTCAGTAGATCAAGATAAGATTGACTTGCAGATTTGACTTGATCAAATTTCAGATCAGCTACTCTAACTGATGTCTCTAAGTGATAAGAGTCAATGGGAGTATCTTTAGATAAGCCCTCAGCCTTGCTAATTAATCTGGTCAAATGACCTTTAAGGCCAATGTAGGTTCTCCTTAATTGCTCAGGAGTAGCCATGTTGGGCTTGGGTCCAAACTTCATGGGATCAGTATACGTATTACTAATGAAGCTTGGGTACTTGTTCATTAGTGGACAAGTAACATTAAATATAGCCTAATTTAAGATGGCTAATTTATACTCTACCTCACTTGAGGTTAAATGTACCTACCTAACAACAAGTAGCTAGATATTTTGTGCACTGTCTGAACTTCACCATTAGTTCTCGTCCGGTTAGCTCTTCTATATCACCATCAGAGTTAATGGGGATCATCCAGCAATACACAAAATAGATACACAAAATAATGAATACAAGAGAAATATTATGGAGACACTACAATCAGAGTTGTCTCAAAGTTTAATCCCACCCTGTTTAGGGTCAGCACAAATAGTATAATACATACACTACTGACTAGCTTAAGTCTAGTCGTGATAATTCCTAACTAAGAACTATAAATTTATTTAGTCTGGGCTTGTACCAAATTCAGCACAATGTCAGCCTAAATTCTACCTAATAAGATTGGTAAGATTATTGTGGTGCAGTAAGGGGAATATAATTGTGCTGTATTTTTGGGTTTTTTGTTTTTATAAGAGTGCACTTGCACCCACAGGTGAAAACAATTATGTACAGTTAAGTTTGGATTGCTAGCCACAGCCGTTTGTGATAGTTGATGGTGTTGATTAACTTGTCAACCACATGCAACCTAGACTCACCTGACAAGTGTACACCATCTCTGGTCAGGTTTTGTCTATAAGGCCTGGCTGTAAATTGGATATAAGTGGCATCCACTCTCACTCGTTTTTTCAGCCTGAAATTTATGTACTTAGCAGCTCTCTGGTAGTATTCTGGGGTTACTCCCCAACGATTATCTTGACTTGGTTGGCGAGGTTCCACTAATGTGAATACTACCGAATTACTAAAGAGCTTGAAAGAAGAAATTATGGCTTTAAGGTGTTTGATCACCTCAGCTGGATGACGAGTGGGATGGATGTCATTACCACCTAAGTATATAATGGTTAGATGGTGAGGCCACTCTAACGCAGGTGTTAGTGTGGAGTTGTTATAAAAGTTATGAGCTGTTGCTCCTGGTGACCTAAAGATTCTTACTTCTGTATGAGGTATAGGTCTAAGTGTTGTGGGTAATTGACTGTGTCCCACTAAAGCTATCTTATACATGAGGTGAAAGTAGCAATATGTTGGTGTGACTTAGACTAACTGATGTGTTACACTGTTAGTTGACACAATTAATCAAATGGTTAGTCTTGATTACATCACACAAGGATTAGTTATTAATAATTAGTATTTATAATTATAATATTATGCCTATCCGGTTCGAAGGACCATAATGTGGGACATTTGGGGCTTGACTCTATATATTTAAATATTAATGTAGTGAAAATCAATTACGAAGGACCACCCGCTTTTATAGTAAAGAGGGAAAATAAGAAAATATGACCATTTGAAAATTCCTAGATGAACCAGTAACTATGGATAAAATACTAGAAAATATGATCATTTATATAATTATGGGCTGTATAATTAACTGAATCAAAGCCTCAAACACCTACATTGGGGGGTTATTACTGGAACTCAATACGTCCAGGAACTAGTGTGGTTCGTTCACCAGTCCAATGTATAATAATCTAATCCTATGAATATTTATAGAGTCATTATCTTTATCATCAATGAGAACATAGATCAAGAACATGAAAATTAATAATTATAATAAACACATGTCAATCCAATGAAACAGAGTTCTGCATGTAAAGGAATACAGATAATAGAAATCAAAGGAATACGAAAAGAGTCTTAGCTTGAAGACGATTTCCGAGAAGTTAATTACGACTCATCCTCTGATTCTCCTGGACTCGTCATGGAACACTGGGAGTTGATTAACATGGGAAATGACAGCTCGGAGAATTCTTCACACACGCTGTAAATCAAATTGTATTCAGTAGCAACAGATTAAGCTGCTAGATATCTATGTTCAAGAAATTGAGATTAATAATAAGAGTAAATAATGACCTGTAGTTTGTTATTGTCGCACGGCGTCACGACAAGCTACCCAGCTATAAACCCACCCCCTAGATGATGCATCAAATAAGGATAAAGGTACTTAGCTTATATGGGCACTGTGTAAGTTAAGGCTTGCCGAAGTTCGCGTCCTAGGCTTTCTTCTGGAGCTCTTGATGGCATCTACCCTGGTGGCTGGGGTAATGGCGTCTCCTCTCCCGCTCCGCGTCCCGCGTTCGTTACACATATTATTTATTACGGATATTATCATTTCTCGCAGTTGTGATTGAAATGCTCAGATAAGGACGGGTTCATTATTTAGAGGAGTTAAATATTATTATTTGCTCGTTTTATGACAGTAAACGAACAATGGAGATGAATTAAAGTCTCTCCAGGGCATTCACGCGTGACATTAATTTTATTACTAGAAAACAGTTAGTACTATAAACTCTCTATTTGGCTTTAGTTGGAGGTCAGTTTATCTGTAATTAATTATCACACAGAACACCGTTGTTTATAGAGAATCAAATTCAATTCTCAGACACACTGGATATAACTGTGTTTATTACAATGGAATCTGACGCAATACTGGCATCGGGTGACGTAAGAATTCTAGCCTTATTGTACAGATGTAATCATTAGTACATGTGAACTCTACGCTTGGTTAATTTTTAATTACTACAATGATTAGTAGAATTAGTAATAATTAATGAGAATACAACAGTGTTGTATTTGGTGTTGGAAATTTCCAACAATCTACTTATGGGTGGAGTTAGCTACTAGGTTTCCCAATATATACTGAAGGAGAGAGCATAGGGGAAGGGAGAAGAGACCAGACAGCAGAGCAGAGCAGAGGCGAGCCGTCGAGATAGGCTGTCGCCGGATGGGGGGGGGGGGGAGGTGATGCTGCCTGACAACTGCAGACTCCCCCTCCCTCTCTATCCAGCTGTAGGCAGACACTTGGTGAGATGAACATTAAGGTGACTTGGTCGTGTTTACAAGGGTTGTGTGAGGATCAGTGGTAGTCAAATTGTAGGGTTCTCACAGCTGCTGCAGCAAACACGTGGAGACTCTTCGACTGCCTTGGATAGACTGATCCAACTTCCATTACAGCAGTCCCAGGTCGACTCTGTAATCAGACACGTCATCAGTACTAGTTACACTCTGGGGCACCTCACTTACCGGCTCAGACCCAAACGCCCACCTATCCACTCCATAGATGGCGTTGCTGTCTAAGCGCCACCTCACCAGAGGTCAGCAGCGGCTGTGTTATGAGCTGATCAGGATGGGAAACTAGCCCTTGTGGCCAGTATATCTCGTCCTCACTAGATGGCGTCGTCCATTTGGAGGGGGTTTCGGGAGCTGACCCACAGATGGCGCGGTCGTCACTGCTCCATGCTCGGACACTGGGCTCAGGTCCGTAACAACTGGGTTCATGATTTTAATGAGTACATGATACAGATGGAACAGACTAATAATGACCTCGTGTTAACATCTTTGAGAATTTGGTGATACAGACAAGTTCCATTCTTTGTCTTGTATGTAATGATCTAGAATGGATGGTGGCAGCATTTCTTCTTCTACAATCTACTCTTCTACTTCTACTATCTACTCTTCTACTTCTATCTATCTACACCTCTCCCTCCACCACTCTCCAAACTCTCACTTTCAACTGACGAACCTCCTCGCTCCTCCCACCTCTTTTCCTCCCTCACCCCAAACCCTCACTAATTACTTCATTATTCATCTCTTTCCTTTCGTTTCTCTTATACGTTTGTGGCAGTGAAATGTACTCTAGAGTTTTGGGTAGCTGATCAAATTACGGCGCCTTGTAGTACCCGTACCTAGGTAGTCAAATACCTAGGTTACAAGGTGTTGAACAAGAGAGAGGCTGCCGTAGGAACTCTGGGAGTGCTCTAGAAGAGTTAGCTAACTGAGGACGGGATAACGGACTAGAGAGAGCTGTTTCCCCCGGCCTCTTTAGTTAACTGGGGGTGGAATAATGGACAAGAGAGAGCTATTTCCCCCACCCCCCGTTACACTGGCTCGATGCTGTTGTCCTTCGTGTTCGGAAGCCAGGGTCTCTGGGGACATCCCTTAAGGACTTTCGCACTATTGCCCTCACGAGTTGTGTGTGCAAACTCTTTGGACGTATGGTAAACGTTCGTCTGATGTGGTTCTTAGAACACTATCACCACCTCTCTCCTTCTCAATTTGGTTTTGGCAAGTGTTGCAGCACAACAGAAGTCCTGATGAACTTGAAGGTCTATATTCGTACTGCTTTGGCTGCGGGGACATCCGTCGTTGCCTTCTTTTTTTTATCTAGAAAAGGCTTATGACACCACTTGGCGATATCATCCTCTGTCCCAACTTCATTCTTTGGGCCTTCGTGGTAGTCTCCCTCTCTCTCTCCAAAGCTTCCTCTCTCGTCGTTCCTTTAGAGTGAGGCTTGGTACCAGTCTCTCTGCCTATTTTCAGCATTACGAGGGTGTGCCCCAAGGTAGTGTTCTGAACACTATTCTTTTTCTGGTTGCCCTCAATGGTCTTCTTTCCTCTCTTCCTTCTGGCGTCTTCTCTGACCTCTATGTCGACGATCTTACCCTTTGCTGTCGGGGTGACGGTTTGCCTCTCCTTCAATGGCGGCTTCAACTTGCGATTGACACCGTGTCGTCTTGGGCCACCAATCATGGCTTCCGGTTCTCTAAGTCTAAGGCTTGTGCTATGACTTTTACCCGGAAGCGTGTCGTTCTTCGTCCTTCTTTGTCGCTTTATGGTCACCCCCTTGCGTACAATAATTCTGCTAAACTTTTGGAGTTAATCTTTGACACTCGTTTGTCATGGTCGGCTCTTATCTCTTACCTGCGAGTTGAATGCTCTAAGGCCCTTATCCTCCTTAAGATTTTGTGCCATACTTCTTGGGAAGCAGATGGACGCACTCTCCTCACTTTACATTCCTCTCTCGTCTTGTCTAAACTCGATTATGGTTGCCCTTCTTACTCATCTGTTTCTCCTACTCTTCGCTGTCGTGATACTTTGCACCTTTCTGGGTTACGCCTTGGCTCTGGTATCTTTCGATCGACTCCCTTCCTCACCTTGTATGTTGACACTGGCTTCCTATCTCTCCAGGACCGCCGTGATCGCTACTGTCTTCGCTATCTTGCGCGGTCCTTGCAACATCCTTCCTCTCCCCTTTATCGTGCTTTAGCTTTTACCCCTCTTGTGGTTTCTGTTCCTCTTCACCACCTCCCTCTTTCTGTCCGGTTACCTTGTAACGGAGGGTGGGGGAAATAGCTCTATCTTGTCCATTATTCCACCCCCCAGTTAACTAACGAAGCCGGGGGAAACAGCTCTCTCTAGTCCGTTATCCCGTCCCCAGTTAACTAACTATTCTACTGCCCCTCCAGAGTTCCTAAGGCAACCTCTCTCGTTCAACACCTTGTAACCTAGATATTTGACTACCTAGGTGCTAAGACTACAAGGCGCCGTAACTTTGATCAGCTACCCGAAACTCTAGAGAGAACTCTAGAATACATTTCACTGCCACAAACGTATAAGAGAAAACGAAAGGAAAGAAATGAATAGTGAAGTAATTAGTATGGTTTGGGGTGAGAGGTAGAGAGGTGGGAGGAGCGAGGAGGGTCATTAGTTGAAAGTGAGAGTTTAGAGAGGGGTGGAGGGAGAGGAGTAGATAGGTAGAAGTAGAAGAGTAGAAGTAGATAGTAGAAGTTGAAGAGTAGATAGTAGAAGACGAAATGCTGCCACCATCCATTCTAGACCATTACATACAAGACAAGGAATGGAACTTGTCTGTATCACAATATTCACAAAAGATGTTATCAAGAGGTCATTATTTGTGTGTCCCATCTTTATCAAGTACTCATTAAATCATGAAACCAGTAATCACAGAGGCTTTCTCACCTCAACTCAACTCTAGGGGACACAGTTAAAGGCAATGTAAATAATATATTTCACATACTAAGTATCATAATTTAAGCAATGTTCAAGATATATATATGTAAAGTGAGTCATCCTCCAAGAATCTGAGAACACTACAACTGACTGCCCCTGATCATCACACAACACTTGTAAAACACGACCAAGTCACCTTAATGTTCAACTCACCAAGTGTCTGCCTATAGCTGGATAGAGGGGGGGGTCTGTAGTTGACAGAGACTGTCCCGCCCTGCCGGCCGACAGCCTCCCTGCTAGGCCGTCTCCTCTGCTCTGCTGGCTGCTGTTCTTCTCTATTAATGCTCTCGAATCGATAGCTCTCCGAGTATATATTGGGGAACCTAGTAACTAACTCCGCCCACAAGTAGATAGCCTCAGGCACTCTACCAAGCCACTCCTTAAACGTCGGCATGTTTGAAGGCTACCAGGCTCCAATTATAAGATTAGTAGAAGTAAGGTGAAATTCGCATGATCTGACCTCAGGTCACTTGGTGGTCATTAACTCTTAGAGGTGTAAAACTCCGGCCGACAACTTGGCGCCTTCTCAAATCCCTGTCTGTGACTCATGTACTCTATGTATGTATGTATTAAATACAACTAAACCAAACACTTTTACAGTGTTACAACCTCGCTTACAGGATTCTCTCTCAGTTCGTATTTCTAATGTATTTCCTCGTGTTGTTCCTTCCTTGCCCCCGTGGAGAGTCCCCCTTCCGAAGTTGTGTACATCCTTAACCCGCATCACTAAAGCTTTTACCCCTCCTACGGTTCTGAAATGCCTTTTCCTTGAGAACTTTTCTTCGCACTCCCACTCCGTTTCCATCTATCCCGATGGGTCCAAGTCTGCGGACAGTGTAGGCTACTCTGTTGTTCTTCCTGAAAGCACTTATATGTCGAGTACCTCCGGAGACTAGCATCTTCACAGTGGAACTTTATGCTAACTCTATGCTCTTCGTCTCTTGCTTTCTCGCTGTCAATCTTCCTTTGTAGTTGTCGTTGACTCTCGTAGTGCCCTCGTGTCTCTCAGGTTCTTTAATCCAGTCCATCCAGTGGTTGTCGAGATTCAGCATTGGCTGTTTCTTTTGCTGGTCAGTTTCAGTCAGTTTGGTTTTGCTGGGTTCCCAGCCATATTGGTGTCTCTTTAAATGAGCGTGCGGATGCTGCCACTATGGAAGCTGTCAGCTCTTGTCCCATCTCCCGTAAAGGTATTCCTTATTCCGCCATTTAACCAGTTATTCATTCCTCCATCTTTACCTTTTGCCGGGATTGTTGGTCTTCTGTTACTGGTAACAAAGTTCATATGCTTAAGAGTAGTGTGTCATCATGGCCGTTCTCCTACCATCATAACCAGCGATGGGAAACGGCTCTGGCGAGGTTACATATTGCCCATTCACGCTTAACTCATGGTCACTTAATGGAGCACCGCTCTGCTCCTTATTGTCCAAACTGAATCGTCCCTCTTACAGTTGTGCATATCCTTGTTGAATGTCCTAACTACCAGGACGAGTGTGTGTCTTGTTTTCCAACCGCCCCTCGCAGTCACTTGTCCCTTGATAGAATTTTTTGTGAATCGGATACTTTTGATATTGTTCGCCTTATTTGTTTCTGTTCTCATATTGGCATCCTTGGTGATATTTAGCGCCTTCTGATTATTCCGCACATTTGATGGTGCAACGTAAGCTTCCCGGCTTGGTGCCTTCTTTTGATAATTACTTACTTAGGGTGTAGAAAGTGGTGGAAACTTGTTTAGACATTATAGCTGTTGTTCTTGTTTTTATTTCTCTATTCTTGAACATGCAGACGAGTTGTTGATGAACAGGTGATGAAGGAATAGGCTCAATTTCCTTCTCCAAAGAGATTCTTGTGACATTAGCAACACAAGGCATTAATAGTTTAACGTTTCGTTAACGTCTGTAGTGGCGCTGTGAACACTAGACAACCCTGTTGGAAAGTTTCTAACACTAATACATCATTCTTGTATTATAATACATCATCATTGTATTAACCATAATAATCGCTAACATTCTTAATTTGTAAATTTAACGTGAATTAATATTTTCCTATCTGCACGTCATTTACCAAATTCTTCCCACATAGAGGGACCGTATTGCGTCAGATAATACCCAGCAGAGGTATAAATATTGTCAACATGCCAGAGAATTGAATAATATTCTCACCTTTGTCAGTATTCTTTACAAGAATTAATGCCTGACAATATAACAACTAGTGATCTAATAAAAAACGAGTTATCAACTAAAGGATCACTATATAACAGTTTTTTTGTTATCTTAAACTAACATGAAGGAAACAGAAAATTCTCTCCATTTCTCGTTTAATAAGGACACTGTTCATATTAATTATTATTTGACGAGAATTTAAATAATATATAACTCCCTATACTTGCAACCCTATTCTCATTCACTTATTAAGTAGAGTTAGAAGGAATAGAATTTTTTTCGTTTCTACTAAAATATGTTGCGCATGCGCGAAGAGAGGGGTTGAGGGAGGAGAAGAGAGTAACTGACTACCAAGCCTTGGCCACGAGACAACGTGACGGCCATCAGTACAGAGAGAGAGGTGAAGCTTTTGTCAGCTATGCGATCGGCCCTTGCAATTAATCGGCCCCGGAGTGTATAATTACTCCATCAGCGATCCAAGGATTGCATCGGTAGAAAACAATTATGTTAAGTGGTTCAGTTTGTATTGTTTAGAGCTCTCAACATGTAAACTTTACCCTTAGTCTATCATTACACCGTGTTCCCTCTCATAACTACAAGTACGTTCCCAGTGAACTTAATTTGGCCTTTCTAGTCATTAATAATGATATAATTTACTGTGTGCAAACAATTTTTACACCATATTGGGTTTCCAGAGTGTGTTGAGGCAACCTGAGGTGAGACAAATTCCTACGCCACGCTAGCGAGTGAGTAGCGGCGTCATCT
Organism: Procambarus clarkii; assembly: GCF_040958095.1. NCBI lineage: Eukaryota > Metazoa > Arthropoda > Malacostraca > Decapoda > Cambaridae > Procambarus > Procambarus clarkii. Next base: position 42,170,807 of record NC_091156.1, on the reverse strand, counting down.
ATAACCTGTTCCAGTAGGTACTAGATGACGCCGTCATCAAACGAATGATACATAATAGTTTTGAATAATCACTTTGATTATACCGGTATCTTCCACAATTCACAATACATTCACACTCAATATATCCCCGCTGTTGATTGAAGATCGAGTGCCCCACAGGCGGACCAGGTGCGTGGTGCACAAGAGGACTACACAGATGAAAACAGCATGAGGCAGAGTAGGCAGAGTGAGGGTGGGTGGAGGGGCGCACGAGATGGCAGCATGAGCCATGAGACCCTAAGGTCGAATTTCGTCTGGCTCCCACACACTGGTGAAGGCGGGAGCGCATTCATGAGCATAACCCGGATATAAGGCGGTGTATGCGAGTATTCAGTGTGCCCTCAGCGTGGTTTGCTGAAGGCACACTGAATACTCGCTGAGATGACGGGCACCACGTTATAGGTACACGGGGTGGACAGCAGAGTGGACGAAATAAACAGAGTCCAAACAATCCCCAATATTTGTGAATATCACTTCTAGATTTTACTCAAACACTTGGAATCGTATTCCTATGCTCGTGGGGTCCCTAAGTTCGTGGGGACCCCCCGGGCAAGTGCCCCTCAGGTTCATCCAGTAAGATGGACCACTGCCTTAAATTGGATCCCTGTGGTATCCAACTTACCACATTTTTCCAATCAGATTCATTCCCAGGTAACACCACTCTTTGTAATCCACAGGATGTGTATTAGGTTCCCTATTAAGTTGGGTATGGGGTCCACTACCATCCACAAGATGGGTTTAGGGACCATATAATCCACAGAATGGGTATTGGGGGGGCGGGGGATCACTTCTACCTATAGTATGGGTTTGGGTACCACTCTATATATATCATCCACAGGAAGGGTATGTGGGTCCACTACCACCCACAGGATAAGAATGGGGTCCATACCCCCCACAGGATTGGAATGGGGTCCATTACTGCCCACAGGATGGGCATGGGGGGTGTCCACTAACACGAACAGGATGAGTATATTGGGTCCACTACCTCTCACAGGATTGGTATGCGGTTTATAATTATAATAAGCACTATTAGTTGTTACATATAATAATGGTGCTTCGCTAATCAACACTATATACAATAATGTGAGCTTTGAAAATTTCAAAAGAATTGATTGTAGGAACGTCAACAGGAAACGGTGTTACATTGGAATGTCTATGGGATATACTACTGCAAACACGAAGGATATAGTTTCGTGGTAGTGGACCTCATGCCCATCCTGTGAGTGGTAATAGACCCTATAACCATCCTGCAGGTGGTAGTCCAGAAAACAATTTAAGGTTGCCACAATGTGCCTGGAAAGTGAAGGAAAGTAGTGGCAACGTTTGTTTTCACGCATTAGATGTGTAATTTTATGTGGATGTAAATGAGTTTCCAAAACATATTGCACAAAACGTTGGCTAAAACAAATTGAAACCTTGTGGCAATCTTAAATGTTTCATAAACGTAGTTTATGAAACATTTAGGATTATATATATATATATATATATATATATATATATATATATATATATATATATATATATATATATATATATATATATATATATATATAATATAATATATATTAATAAATATGACCGAAAAAGTAAGATTAATAATTCTAACATGAATTTTCTCGATCTTTCTTATGTTTCTTTTCACTGTTGATGGTAAATGAAAAATCAGTTCTCCAAAAATGCCCTCTTGGGGACTGTAAGCCTCAAAAAACTCAGTATATAGGCAAGACAACAACATCTCTTTTCAGGCATTTAACGATGCATAAGCAACAGGGCTTCATTAAGGAACATATAATCTCTTCCCACAACCAAACCATCACCAGAGAAATCTTAGCCAACAACACAGAAATCATCGATAGATACAGCGATAGCAGGCAACTTGACATCTGCGAGGCACTACACATCAAGAAGTCAACACCAGCAATCAACAGCCAATTAATGCACAACTATATTCTACCCACTTCAAGACTCCGCTCCAATATAGAAGCATCAAGAAATATGGGCCAATAGGCCCTCTGCAATTACTTCCATTCTTACCTTCAATACCCATTGTTTCGTGTTCTGGCTTGTGTTGAAAGTTTGTTTTCACCTCATCCAAAAACTCTTGTAACATATCACCTCACCCAAATGCAGGTATAAAAAATCGAAGATGTTTAAGCTCTATTCAGTTATGGTTGTGTGTGTGTGTAAACTAAAGTCTTTGACAATGTAATAAGTTTTACGAAACGCGTTCAAGTGTCGCATCAGACTTGAAATAAAAATGAATTTTGGAGAACTGATTTTTCATTTACCATCAACAGTGAAAAGAAACATAAGAAAGATCGAGAAAATTCGTGTTAGAATTATTAATCTTACTTTTTCGGTCATATTTATTAATATATGTCTACAGGAAAGACAGCTACCAATATATATATATATATATATATATATATATATATATATATATATATATATATATATATATATATATGTATATGTATATATATATATATATATATATATATATATATATATATATATATATATATATTATATTATATATATATATATATATATATATATATATATATATATATATATATATATATTTATATATATATATTTATATATTTATATATATATTTATATATCTATATATATATATATATATATATATATATATATATATACATATATATATATATATATATATATATATATATATATATATATATATATATATATATATATATATATATATATATATATATATTAGTATAATTTTTGGTAGCAGTTTTTCCTGTAGACATATATTATTAAATATGACCGAAAAAGTAAGATTAATAATTCTAACACGAATTTTCTCAATATTTCTTATGTTTTTTTCACTGTCGATGGTAATTGAAAAGGAAGGTGAAACGCCATGCAACCTCTGAAGAGACAACTAAGACAACACCTGTACCCCCTATTAGACTATTTTACAGGAACTTCTTTTCCACAGCTCATAAAACCGAGGAAAGGGTCCTGAAAGATATTGTTAATAGAAACGTTGTCTCTACAGACAAAAATCAGAAGATACAATTGACGATTTACTATAGAACCAAGAAAACTGCCAACCTACTCATGAGAAACTCTCCAGACACAAAGCTGAACGCTTTGAAAGAGAGCAATATCGTCTATGCCTTCAAATGCCCACTTGGGACTGTTAGTGTGGTGAGGTGTGATGGTATTGTGGTGGTCTGGTGGTGGTGTGGTGAAATAGTTGTGGTGTGCTAGTAGTGGAGTAGTAGTAGTTGTAGTGTGGTAGTAGTGGTGTACTAGTTGTGATGTGGTAATAGTGATGTACTAGTTGTGGTGTGGTAGTAGTGATGTACTAGATGTGGTGTACTATTTGTGGTGTGGTAGTAGTAATGTACTAGTTGTGGTGTGGTAGTAGTGTTGTACTAATTGTGGTGTACTAGTTGTAGTGTGGTAGTAGTGATGTACTTGTTTCGGGGTGGTAGTAGTGGTGTACTAGTTGTGGTGTGGTAGTAGTGGGGTACTAGTTGTGGTGTGGTAGTAGTGATGTACTAGGTGTGGTGTACTAGTTGTGGTTTACTAGTTGTGGTGTGGTAGTAGTAATGTACTAGTTGTGGTGTACTAGTTGTGGTGTGGTAGTAGTGTTGTACTAATTGTGGTGTACTAGTTGTAGTGTGGTAGTAGTGTTGTACTAGTTATAGTGTGGTAGTAGTGATGTACTTGTTGTGGGGTGGTAGTAGTGGTGTACTAGTTGTGGTGTGGTAATAGTGGTGTACTAATTGTGGTGTACTAGTTGTAGTGTGGTAGTAGTGTTGTACTAGTTGTGGTGTGGTAGTAGTGATGTACTAGTTGTGGTGTGGTAGTAGTGGTGTACTAGTTGTGGTGTGGTAGTAGTGATGTACTAATTGTGGTGTACTAGTTGTAGTGTGGTAGTAGTGATGTACTTGTTGTGGGGTGGTAGTAGTGGTGTACTAGTTGTGGTGTGGTAGTAGTGATGTACTAGTTGTAGTGTGGTAGTAGTGTTGTACTAGTTGTGGGGTGGTAGTAGTGTTGTACTAGTAATAGTGTGGTAGTAGTGATGTACTTGTTGTGGGGTGGCAGTAGTGGTGTACTAGTTGTGGTGTGGTAGTAGTGGTGTACTAGTAGTCGTGTGGTAATAGTGGTGTACTAGTTGTGTTGTACTAGTTGTGTTGTACTAGTTGTGGTGTGGTAGTAGTGGTGTGGTAGTAGTGGTGTACTAGTAGTCGTGTGGTAATAGTGGTGTACTAGTTGTGGTGTGGTAATAGTGGTGTACTGTGGTGATGTGGTAGTGGTGATAGTGATAGTGTGGTAGTGGTGGTGATATGGAAGTGGTGGTGTGGTAGTGGTATTGTGGTAGTGTTGGTGTAGTAGTGGAGGAGTGGTACTGCTGGTAGTGGTTGTGTGTTGGTAGGGGTGGTGTTGTACTGCTGGTAGTGGTGGTACAGGTAGTGTGGTATTGGTGGTAGTGGTAGTGTGGTAGTAGTGGAGTGGTACTACTGGTAGTGGCGGTAGTGGTGTGGTACTGCTGGTAGTGGTATTGGTAGTGGTAGTGTGGTACTGCTGGTAGTGGTAGTGTGGTAGTAGTGGAGTGGTACTACTGGTAGTGGCGGTAGTGGTGTGGTACTGCTGGTAGTGGTGTTGGTAGTGGTAGTGTGTTAGTGGTGGTGTGGTACTGCTGGTAGTGGTAGTGTGGCAGTGGTGATGTATTAGTAGTGGTGTGTTAGTGGTGGTGTGGTAGTAGTGGTGGTGTGATAGTGTTGGTGGTGTGATAGTGGTGGTGTGTGGTAGTGGTGGTGTGCATAGTAGTGCTGGTAGCGGTGTTGTGGTAGTGGTGGTGTGCATGGTAGTGCTGGTAGTGGTGTTGTGGTTAATGTGGTAGTGGTGGTGTGCATGGTAGTGCTGGTAGTGGTGTTGTGGTAGTGGTGTTGTGTTAGTGGTGTTGTGGTTAATGTGGTAGTGGTGGTGTGGCAGTGGTGGTGTGGTAGCGGTGGTGTGGTTGTGGTGGTATGGTACTGCTGGTAGTGGTGGTTGTGGTGGTTTTGGTGGTCTGGTAATGGTGGTGTAGTTGTTGTGGTTGTGGAGGTGTAGGTGTGGTGGTAGTGGTGTGGTAATGGTGGTAGTGGTGTGGTAATGGCGATAGTGGTCGTGTCGTAGTGGTGGTAGTTGAAATGTGTGTAGTTTTGGTTGTGTGGTACTGGTAGTAGTGGTGGTGTACATGTGGTAGCAGTGGTGGTAGTGGTGGTGGTAATGGTCATATTGTTAGCAGTGGTGGCAGTGGTTGTGGTGTGTATAGTTGTGTTGTGTGTGGTAATAGTAGTGTGTGGTAATAGGTAGTATTGGTCGTGGTGTGTCTGGCAGTGGTGGTGTGAGTAGTAGGGATGGCAGTCCAGCGGCTCCTTTTTTTCAGGCCAAAGGACCCCTGTGGACTGTACAGTCCACAGGTAATTTTTTTTCAGGCCAGAGAACCCCTGTGGACTGTACAGTCCACAGGTAATTTTTTTTTTTCTGGGAAATATCGTGTCTGTGAGCCAGGGTTTTCAGGTAAATTTTGTGTCACAGATTTTAGAAGTATGGAATTCTTATGAGAAAAATAATTTCCGAGACTTAGAAGTTTGTTAAGGTCTTATGGGAGAAATTCAAATTCGTGTTTATGAGCCAGGGTTTTCAGGTAAATTTTGTCAGTCACAGATTTTTAGAAGTTGTTAAAGTTCTTATAATTAAAAATCATGTCATACGAGTATGGACTGTTTTGTGTGCGTATCCATGTGTACTATTGTCAAGACCGACAGACACGTGAAGCTATGTGTGTTTATGTGTACCTGTAATTGAACCACACCCCCCTCCCTCCCCCCTTACCTCGCAATCTGTCGCCTCACCTGTGTTTACTTCAGACGTCAGCCAGACACGGCCTTCAGGTCACCTCGGTAATCGTATCTTATCTTCTCCATAATAATATCTGGACCGTCCCTCTCTCTCTCTCTCTCCTCCTATTTCCTTACAACTATTTTCAGAGTTTCAAATAATCATAGAAGTTTATTTATATGTTTATGACCGAATTTGTAAAAAGACCATTTTCAGAGAATATTGTCTTAGATGTTTTGTTAAGGAAAACAGACAACTTAGCCATAACATTTAGTTTTATATCCATTTACGGCTATTTCACCTGTAAAGACCAAAATTGAACAGAGCCCAGTTTTAAGCTCATACTTCATCAGAGTCCAATTATCAACAGAAATTCGCCAGAATCTACTTTGAGAGCAAAATTAGTCAGAGACAGTTTTTTAGCTCATATTTCATCAGAGACCATTTTATACCTAAAAATGAACAGAGTCCACTTTGTGAGCAAAATTAGTCAGAGACAGTTTTAAGCTCATATTTCATCAGAGTCCAATTATCAACAGAAATTCGCCAGAGTCCACTTTGTGAGCAAAATTAGTCAGAGACAGTTTTAAGCTCATATTTCATCAGAGTCCAATTATCAACAGAAATTCGCCAGAGTCCACTTTGTGAGCAAAATTAGTCAGAGACAGTTTTAAGCTCAAATTTCATCAGTGTCCTGTAATTTGCGAAAATTCATCAGAGTCCAGTTCTTGATCGAAATTCATCAGAGTCCAGTTTTCTAGCAAAATTCGTCAGAGTCCAGTTTATACCTAAAATTCGCCAGAGTTCACTTTGTGCCAAAATATTCAGAGTCCAGTTCATGATCGAAATTAATCAGAGTCCAATTAAAGACCCAAATTTGACAGAGACCACATTTTCGCTACTAGCAGTCCAATCCCCCTGAAATTTTAAACAGTCATATTTCAGACGTAGTAAATAAGATCAAGTCAGTTATCAAGTTTCAACTCTTGTCCCCCAGCTTAGTTCATTTTGTACAAGTTCTTTATTTTCCAACTAAATCACCTGAGATTTAAGATCACCTTATTTCTAACGTAGTAAAATTAATCTGGACATTAGCCAAGCTCCATTTCCTCAGCCTTAGATCATCGAACATAAATATATCCGATCAAGTCCCTCCCCAGCCTATCTGTTTATCAGAGTAATTACTTTACCCTTCTCATCCCCAACGTATCCAAACCTTCAATAATCATACTGTTTTTGCATATTTTCTCTATATTCAGCTGTGTTCTTCACATTTTGTCCATGTTTTCTGTGTTCATTCCATGTTCTACAAATGTTCACAGCATGCTCAGTTCAAATTTTTTCTGCCGTTTTCCCCGTATGTTCACTATGTTCTTTGTCATGTTTTCATGTGCATCATATGTTCTCTGTATAACTTTTATACTCAATATTCATGTTCTCAATGTTCTTAGCTTATTCTTCACATTTTTTCCATGTTTTCTGCATTCATTCCATGTTCTATAAATGTTCACAGCATGCTCAGTTCAATTCTTTTCTACCACTTTCCCCGTATATTCACTATGTTCTTTGTCATGTTTTCATGTGCATCATATGTTCTCTGTATAACTTTTATACTTAATATTCATGTTCTCAATGTTCTTAGCTTGTTCTTCACATGTTCAGTGTTCATTCTTTGTATTCCCTATGTTCCTTATCATGTCTTCATATTCTCTATAAGTTCATATTCCCTGCATGTTCACTCTATTCATCAACTTTATCTTACATGTTTTCTGTGTTCACCGTATGTTCTTTGTGTTCATTCCCCTACTTAACCTCAATTTTTTATGTTCTTTGTTTCTTTAAACCAATTTGTTTCTTCCATTCACTAACTAGTTCTTTGTCAAATAATATTATACTGCATTACAGTTCCCTCAACAATTTTAGTCACCAAGTTTTTATTTGCAAAACTATGTCAAAGTAATTCGCGTAGTCAACTTAATAGTTCTACCAACCCCGTTCTTAAACAAATCTACACTTTATTCAGTTCCAAATTTACAAAGACAAACCTTTCTCGTAACTTCTTAACTAAAAATCTTTCGCCAATCAACTAAAACATAGTCACTTTCCTCATTTCTCAACTAAACTTATTATCCAATCAACCAAAAAATAGTCAAAGGAATCTTTCCAACACTGTTCATAACTAAACTTATTCCCTAGTCATCAGAAAATAACCGTGTTCTTCATGTTTCATTGTCATTTCATAACTAAAATTATCCATCAATCAACAGAAAAAGTCATATTCATCATTGTTCCTAACTAAACTTATCCATAGTCAACAGAAAATAACCGTGTTCATCATATTTCATTATCATTTCCTGTCTAAAAAAATTATCCGCCAATCATCAGAAAAGTCATGTTCATCATGTTTTGTCTTTTTGCTTAACTAAAAGTATTCATCAGTCAACTAAAAATAGTTACTTCATCATGTTTCCCTGTCGTTTCTTAACTGAAATATCACATCTCTCATCTGAAATAGTCATGTGTAGCCTCTTTCCAACACTGTTCTAACTAAAGCAACCTTTCACATCGCTAAAATAGTCATATTCATCATTGTTCCTAACTAAAATTATATGACGTTAAGTAAGAAATATAGTCAAAGACACTCTTCGAGACATCAAGGACTTACTCAAAGACATCAAAGTTGCACTCAAAGACATCCTTTGAGACATCAAAGACATCCTTTAAGACTTCAATGGGACTCTTCGAGATATCAAAAGACACTCTCAAACACTCAAAAATTTACTTGCATCCTCAAAGTTATTCTCAGAGGCATAAAAGTCATTCTCAGAGCTATCAAAATTATTCTCGATGTCATCAAAAAGTATTTTCTCGTTCATCAAAGTTAATCTCAGAGTTAACAAAGGTAATCTCTAACTCACTCTCGTACATCAAAGTTGTTTCAAAGACATCAAAGTTAATCTCAGAGTTATCCAAAGATATGCTCATGTCCACAAAAGTTATTCTGAGCTATCAAAGTTAATCTCAAACATCTCCGTTCATAAAAGTTATTCTCTAAGAGCTATCAAAAGTTATTCTCAGTCATCAAAGTTATTCCAAGAGACGTCAAAGTTAATCCAAGACATCATCTTTCATCAAAGATATTCTCTCTAAGCCATCAATGTTCTTCTCTAAGACATCAAAGTTATTCTCTGAGCTAACAAAATACTACTCATGTTCTCAAAGACATTCTCAAAGTCAACAAAGTTATTCACAGAGTCATCAAAGTTATTCTGTAACTCACTTTTGTTCATCAAAGTTGATCTCAGAGTTAACAAAGGTAATCTCTAACTCACTCTCGTTCATCAAAGTTGTTTCAAAGACATCAAAGTTAATCTCAGAGTTATCCAAAGATATTCTCATGTCCACAAAAGTTATTCCAAGAGACGTCAAAGTTAATCTCAGACATCTTAGTTCATAAAAGTTATTCTCAGAGACATCTAAAGTTATTCTCTAAGACATCAAAGTTATTCTAAGAGCTATCAAAAGTTATTCTCAGTCATGATATGTTATTCTCTAAGTAACCTTCCATTCATCAAAGACATTCTCTAAGCCCTCAAAGTTATTCTCTAAGACAACAAAGTCATTCCCAGAGTCATCAAAAAGTTATTCTCAGAGTCACCTTCGTTATTCAAAGAAGCCTTCTGAGACATCCTCGTTCAACAAAACTGTCCTCAGAGCCATCAAAAAAGTTAAATACAGTCATCAAAGTTATTCTCTAAGTATCTTTTCGTTCATCAGAGAAGCTTTCTAAGACATCTTTGTTCATCAAAGTTGTTCTCTAAGACATTAATGTTGTTTCTCTAAGGCATCAAAGATGTTCTCTAAATCATAAAAGTTAATCTCTAAGTCTCCTTCGTTCATTAGAAAAACTTTCCAATCCATCTTCGTTGATCAAAGTTATTCTCAGAGTCATCAAAGTGATCTCTAATTCATCTTCGTTCTCCAAAAAGTTGTTCTCTAAGACTCCTTCGTTCATCAAAGAAACTCTCCTTCTTCCATCATGCTATTCTTTAAGACATCTTCAGTCATAAAATTTTCTCTCCAAAATGTAACTAGTTCAGCTTTTCATACCAAACCTGCACTTCTGTTAAAATATATTTCCTTAGTCGCTTTACCCTAAAACTGTTTTCTGAACTACACTGTTCAAACCTACGTAACCGATCCTCTCCACCCAATGTTTCTTAGTTAACGTAACGTTCCTAAACCTAACTTTGCCTATTCTAACTTAACTTACCTTACCTTTACCTATCTTACCTAACTTAACCTGCATAACCTAACTTTACCTCTCCTAACATAACTTACCTTACCTTACCTATCTTACCTAACTTTACCTATCTTACCTAACTTAACCTGCATAACCTAACTCTACCTATCCTAACATAACTTACCTTACCTTACCTATCTTACCTAACTTTACCTATCCTAACATAACTTACCTTACCTTACCTATCTTACCTAACTTACATAATTTAACCTAACTTACCTTACCTTACCTAACTTAACCTGCTTAACCTAACTTACATAACTTAACCTAACTTAACTTACGTAACTTATCTTACCTATCCTAACGTAACCTAACTTGCTTTACCTAACTTAATCTTACATTCCCAAACTGATGTATCCTAACTTATCTAGTCAAACCAGACATGATCTAACTTACATAATTATTCCTTCTTGTCTTTTGTGTTTCGTCAATCATTGTCTCATATTCATTTACTCATTTCATTAGTTAATTTCTCAAATGGTCACTTATGCATTTCAAGTGCTATTTGTTAGAGATTGGATATTTAAGCATTTCAAATAATTTTTGTTATATATGGGCATTTACTCATTTCAAGGGATAATTTCTCAAATGGACGTTTTTGCATTTCAAGTGTTATTTGTTTAAGATTTGGTGTTTAACCATTTCAAAGGATTTTTGTTATATATGGGAACTTACTCGTTTCAAGGGCTAATTTCTCAAATGGTCATTTTTGCAGATCAAGGGTTATTTGTTAAAGTTCATCAAGTTGCTCATAAGTTGTATTTATTATGTTTGTTATCATTTATTCTTATTCCCCAACCCTTTAACCTAACCTTTCAGATGTAGTTTATTGTGTTTTTGACGTATTTGTTGAATATATTATCCTTTTCCTAACCTTTCAGATGTAGCTTTGTTTCTCCTTTTTGTATATTTTTACCCAAACCCACCATCCCACTTAATCTTCTTTCCTTCTTTTACTTTGTTTTCACATATAAGTTCATTCTTTATCTTAGTAATAATAAAAAAATTACAATAGTAAAGAATCAGATCTACTAAGACTTGAAATTGAGAAAAACAAGAGAGCAAGTGAGTGAGAGGGGGAGGAAGAGCATGGGAGCACTAAGACTTGAAATTGAGAAAAACAAGAGGGCAAGTGAGTGAGAGCATGGAAAGAGGAGAAAAGAGTAAGAGAGAGGGGGGAGGAGGAGCACTAAGACTTGAATTTGAGAAAAACAAGAGGGCAAGTGAGTGAGAGCATGGAAAGAGGAGAAAAGAGTAAGAGAGAGGGGGGAGGAGGAGCATGGGAGCACTAAGACTTGAATTTGAGAAAAACAAGAGGGCAAGTGAGTGAGAGCATGAAAAGAGGAGAAAAGAGTAAGAGAGAGGGGGAGGAGGAGCATGGGAGCACTAAGACTTGAATTTGAGAAAAACAAGAGGGCAAGTGAGTGAGAGCATGGAAAGAGGAAAAAAGAGTAAGAGAGAGGGGGGAGGAGGAGCACTAAGACTTGAATTTGAGAAAAACAAGAGGGCAAGTGAGTGAGAGCATGAAAAGAGGAGAAAAGAGTAAGAGAGAGGGGGGAGGAAGAGCATGGGAGCACTAAGACTTGAATTTGAGAAAAAGAAAAACTAAGTGAATGAGAGTGAGGGTGTGAGAATGGGGCATTAAGACTTGAATTTGAGAAAGAAGAGAGCATTTGAGCAAATGAGGGAGAGAGAGGGGGAGGAAGAGAGAGAATAAGGGAGAGAGATAGAAAAGGAGGGTTAGAAGGAGTAGGAGAATCAAAGTAAAAGAAGGAAAGAAGGTTAAGTGGGATGGTGGGTTTGGGTAAAAATATACAAAAAGGAGAAACAAAGCTACATCTGAAAGGTTAGGAAAAGGATAATATATTCAACAAATACGTCAAAAACACAATAAACTACATCTGAAAGGTTAGGTTAAAGGGTTGGGGAATAAGAATAAATGATAACAAACATAATAAATACAACTTATGAGCAACTTGATGAACTTTAACAAATAACCCTTGATCTGCAAAAATGACCATTTGAGAAATTAGCCCTTGAAACGAGTAAGTTCCCATATATAACAAAAATCCTTTGAAATGGTTAAACACCAAATCTTAAACAAATAACACTTGAAATGCAAAAACGTCCATTTGAGAAATTATCCCTTGAAATGAGTAAATGCCCATACATAACAAAAATTATTTGAAATGCTTAAATATCCAATCTCTAACAAATAGCACTTGAAATGCATAAGTGACCATTTGAGAAATTAACTAATGAAATGAGTAAATGAATATGAGACAATGATTGACGAAACACAAAAGACAAGAAGGAATAATTATGTAAGTCAGATCATGTCTGGTTTAACTAGATAAGTTAGGATACATCAGTTTGGGAATGTAAGATTAAGTTAGGTAAAGCAAGTTAGGTTAGGATAGGATAGGTAAGATAAGTTAAATAAGTTAGGTTAAGCAGGTTAAGTTAGGTAAGGTAAGGTAAGTTAGGTTAAATTATGTAAGTTAGGTAAGATAGGTAAGGTAAGTTAAGTTAAGCAGGTTAGGTTATGCAGGTTAAGTTAGGTAATGTAGGTAAGTTAAGTTAGGGTAGGTAAAGTTAGGTAAGGCAGGTTAAGTTAGGTAAATGTAGGTAAGTTAGGTTAAGCAGGATAAGTTAGGTTAAGTCAGGTAAGTTAGGTAAGATAGGTAAGGTAAGGTAAGGTAAGTTAAGCAGGTTAGGTTATGCAGGTTAAGTTAGGTAATGTAGGTAAGTTAGGTTAAGCAGGTTAAGTTAAGTTAGGTAATGTAGGTAAGTTAGGTAAGATAGGTAAGGTAAGGTAAGTTAAGTTAAGCAGGTTAGGTAATGTAGGTAAGTTAGGTTAAGCAGGATAAGTTAGGTTAAGCAGGTTAAGTTAAGTTAGGTAAGTTAGGTAATGTAGGTAAGTTAGGTAAGATAGGTAAGGTAAGGTAAGATAGGTAAGGTAAGGTAAGATAGGTAAAGTTAGGTTAAGCAGGTTAAGTTAGGTAAGATAGGTAAGATAGGTAAGGTAAGGTAAGTCATGTTAAGATAGGTAAAGTTAGGTTTAGCAGGTAAGTAAGTTAGGTAAGTTAGGTAAGGTAATGTAAGTTAAGTTAGGACAGGTAAAGTTAGGTTATGCAGGTTAGGTTAGGTTATGTAAGTTAGGTTAAGCAGGATAAGTTAGGTAAATGTAGGTAAGTTAGGTTAAGCAAGATAAGTTAGGTAAGGTAAGGTAAGTTAGGTTAAATTATGTAAGTTAGGTAAGATAGGTAAGGTAAGTCATGTTAAGATAGGTAAAGTTAGGTTTAGCAGGTAAGTTAGGTAAGGTAATGTAAGTTAAGTTAGGACAGGTAAAGTTAGGTTATGCAGGTTAGGTTAGGTTAAGTTATGTAAGTTAGGTTAAGCAGGATAAGTTAGGTAAATGTAGGTAAGTTAGGTTAAGCAAGATAAGTTAGGTAAGGTTAGGTAAGTTAGATATGATAGGTAAGGTATGGTAAGTTATGTTAGGATAGGTAAAGTTAGGTAAGATAGGTAAGGTAAGGTAAGTTATGTTAGGATAGGTAGAGTTAGGTTATGCAGGTTAAGTTAGGTAAGATAGGTAAAGTTAGGTAAGATAGGTAAGGTAAGGTAAGTTATGTTAGGAGAGATAAAGTTAGGTTATGCAGGTTAAGTTAGGTAAGATAGGTAAAGGTAAGGTAAGTTAAGTTAGAATAGGCAAAGTTAGGTTTAGGAACGTTACGTTAACTAAGTAACATTGGGTGGAGAGGATAGGTTACGTAGGTTTGAACAGTGTAGTTCAGAAAACAGTTTTAGGGTAAAGCGACTAAGGAAATATATTTTAACAGAAGTGCAGGTTTGGTATGAAAAGCTGAACTAGTTACATTTTGGAGAGAAAATTTTATGACTGAAGATGTCTTAAAGAATAACATGATGGAAGAAGGAGAGTTTCTTTGATGAACGAAGGAGTCTTAGAGAACAACTTTTTGGAGAACGAAGATGAATTAGAGAAACTTTGAGAAAATACTTTTTGATGACATCGAGAATAATTTTGATAGCTCTGAGAATGACTTTTATGCCTCTGAGAATAACTTTGAGGATGCAAGTAAATTTTTGAGTGTTTGAGAGTGTCTTTTGATATCTCGAAGAGTCCCATTGAAGTCTTAAAGGATGTCTTTGATGTCTCAAAGGATGTCTTTGAGTGCAACTTTGATGTCTTTGAGTAAGTCCTTGATGTCTCGAAGAGTGTCTTTGACTATATTTCTTACTTAACGTCATATAATTTTAGTTAGGAACAATGATGAATATGACTATTTTAGCGATGTGAAAGGTTGCTTTAGTTAGAACAGTGTTGGAAAGAGGCTACACATGACTATTTCAGATGAGAGATGTGATATTTCAGTTAAGAAACGACAGGGAAACATGATGAAGTAACTATTTTTAGTTGACTGATGAATACTTTTAGTTAAGCAAAAAGACAAAACATGATGAACATGACTTTTCTGATGATTGGCGGATAATTTTTTTAGACAGGAAATGATAATGAAATATGATGAACACGGTTATTTTCTGTTGACTATGGATAAGTTTAGTTAGGAACAATGATGAATATGACTTTTTCTGTTGATTGATGGATAATTTTAGTTATGAAATGACAATGAAACATGAAGAACACGGTTATTTTCTGATGACTAGGGAATAAGTTTAGTTATGAACAGTGTTGGAAAGATTCCTTTGACTATTTTTTGGTTGATTGGATAATAAGTTTAGTTGAGAAATGAGGAAAGTGACTATGTTTTAGTTGATTGGCAAAAGATTTTTAGTTAAGAAGTTACGAGAAAGGTTTGTCTTTGTAAATTTGGAACTGAATAAAGTGTAGATTTGTTTAAGGACGGGGTTGGTAGAACTATTAAGTTGACTACGCGAATTACTTTGACATAGTTTTGCAAATAAAAACTTGGTGACTAAAATTGTTGAGGGAACTGTAATGCAGTATAATATTATTTGACAAAGAACTAGTTAGTGAATGGAAGAAACAAATTGGTTTAAAGAAACAAAGAACATAAAAAATTGAGGTTAAGTAGGGGAATGAACACAAAGAACATACGGTGAACACAGAAAACATGTAAGAAAAAGTTGATGAATAGAGTGAACATGCAGGGAATATGAACTTATAGAGAATATGAAGACATGATAAGGAACATAGGGAATACAAAGAATGAACACTGAACATGTGAAGAACAAGCTAAGAACATTGAGAACATGAATATTGAGTATAAAAGTTATACAGAGAACATATGATGCACATGAAAACATGACAAAGATCATAGTGAATATACGGGGAAAGTGGTAGAAAAGAATTGAACTGAGCATGCTGTGAACATTTATAGAACATGGAATGAATGCAGAAAACATGGAAAAAATGTGAAGAATAAGCTAAGAACATTGAGAACATGAATATTGAGTATAAAAGTTATACAGAGAACATATGATGCACATGAAAACATGACAAAGAACATAGTGAACATACGGGGAAAACGGCAGAAAAAATTTGAACTGAGCATGCTGTGAACATTTGTAGAACATGGAATGAACACAGAAAACATGGACAAAATGTGAAGAACACAGCTGAATATAGAGAAAATATGCAAATACAGTATGATTATTGAAGGTTTGGATACGTTGGGGATGAGAAGGGTAAAGTAATTACTCTGATAAACAGATAGGCTGGGGAGGGACTTGATCGGATATATTTATGTTCGATGATCTAAGGCTGAGGAAATGGAGCTTGGCTAATGTCCAGATTAATTTTACTACGTTAGAAATAAGGTGATCTTAAATCTCAGGTGATTTAGTTGGAAAATAAAGAACTTGTACAAAATGAACTAAGCTGGGGGACAAGAGTTGAAACTTGATAACTGACTTGATCTTATTTACTACGTCTGAAATATGACTGTTTAAAATTTCAGGGGGATTGGACTGCTAGTAGCGAAAATGTGGTCTCTGTCAAATTTGGGTCTTTAATTGGACTCTGATTAATTTCGATCATGAACTGGACTCTGAATATTTTGGCACAAAGTGAACTCTGGCGAATTTTAGGTATAAACTGGACTCTGACGAATTTTGCTAGAAAACTGGACTCTGATGAATTTCGATCAAGAACTGGACTCTGATGAATTTTCGCAGATTACAGGACACTGATGAAATTTGAGCTTAAAACTGTCTCTGACTAATTTTGCTCACAAAGTGGACTCTGGCGAATTTCTGTTGATAATTGGACTCTGATGAAATATGAGCTTAAAACTGTCTCTGACTAATTTTGCTCACAAAGTGGACTCTGTTCATTTTTAGGTATAAAATGGTCTCTGATGAAATATGAGCTAAAAAACTGTCTCTGACTAATTTTGCTCTCAAAGTAGACTCTGGCGAATTTCTGTTGATAATTGGACTCTGATGAAATATGAGCTTAAAACTGGGCTCTGTTCAATTTTGGTCTTTACAGGTGAAATAGCCGTAAATGGATATAAAACTAAATGTTATGGCTAAGTTGTCTGTTTTCCTTAACAAAACATCTAAGACAATATTCTCTGAAAATGGTCTTTTTACAAATTCGGTCATAAACATATAAATAAACTTCTATGATTATTTGAAACTCTGAAAATAGTTGTAAGGAAATAGGAGGAGAGAGAGAGAGAGAGGGACGGTCCAGATATTATTATGGAGAAGATAAGATACGATTACCGAGGTGACCTGAAGGCCATGTCTGGCTGACGTCTAAAGTAAACACAGGTGAGGCGACAGATTGCGAGGTAAGGGGGGAGGGAGGGGGGTGTGGTTCAATTACAGGTACACATAAACACACATAGCTTCACGTGTCTGTCGGTCTTGACAATAGTACACATGGATACGCACACAAAACAGTCCATACTCGTATGACATGATTTTTAATTATAAGAACTTTAACAACTTCTAAAAATCTGTGACTGACAAAATTTACCTGAAAACCCTGGCTCATAAACACGAATTTGAATTTCTCCCATAAGACCTTAACAAACTTCTAAGTCTCGGAAATTATTTTTCTCATAAGAATTCCATACTTCTAAAATCTGTGACACAAAATTTACCTGAAAACCCTGGCTCACAGACACGATATTTCCCAGAAAAAAAAAAAAATTACCTGTGGACTGTACAGTCCGCAAGGGTTCTCTGGCCTGAAAAAAAAAAATTACCTGTTGACTGTACAGTCCACAGGGGTCCTCTGGCCTGAAAAAAAAGGAGCCGCTGGACTGCCATCCCTACTACTGGTGTGGTAGTGGTGGTAGTAGTGGTGTGGTAGTGTGGTGGTGGTGGTGGTGTGGCATTGTTGGTATTGTAGTGGTGGTAGTGGTAGTATGGTAGTGGTGGTAGTGCAGGTGGTGGTGTTGTAGTGGCGGTAGTGGTAGTGTGGTAATGGTTGTGTGGTAGTGCAGTTAGTGGTGGTGTTGTAGTGGTGGTAGTGGTAGTATGGTAGTGGTTGTGTGGTAGTACAGGTAGTGGTGGAGTGGTAGTTGTGGTGGTAGTGGTGTGGCAGTGGTGGTGTGTGGTAGTGACGGTGGTGTGTGTGTTACTGATGGAATGGTAGTGGTAGTGGTGTGACTGTTAGTTGTGGTAGTAGTGGTGTGGTAGTGGTGGTAGAGGTAGTGTGTACTCAACTAATTGTGCTTGCGGGGGTTGAGCTTTGGCTCTTTGGTCCCGCCTCTCAACTGTCAATCAACTGGTGTACAGATTCCTGAGCCTACTGGGCTCTATCATATCTACATTTAAAACTGTGTATGGAGTCAGCCTTCACCACAACACTTCCTAGTGCATTCCATTTATTAACTACTCTGACACTGAAAAAATTCTTTCTAACGTCTCTGTGACTCATCTGGGTGTGGTAGTGGTGTGTCTGTTTATGGTGGTGTGGTAGTGGTGGTAGTAGTGGTGGGATAGTGGTGTTGTGAGTGGTAGTGGTGGTAGAGGTGGAGTGTGTGGCAGTTGAATATGACCGAAAGGGTAAGATTAATTATTCTAACAGGTATTTTCTCAATATTTCTTTCGTTTTCTTCACTGTCGAGGGTAATTGAAAAATTTATTCTCCAAAATTCATTTTTAATTTTTATTTTGGTCTGACGCCTAGAAGTGTTTCGTAAGGGCTTCTTACATTCTCAAAGACTTGTTTTTACTTAACATACATCATGCTTATATACGTTACATATTTATAACGGGTGAGGTGATATGATACAACACGTTTTGGGTGAGGTGGGTACGAAAACATTAGAATTAAAGTAACTGCAGAAGGTCTATTGGCCCATACTTTCTCTTGCTGCTTCTATGTTGATTCGGGGTCTTGAAGTGGGTAGAATATAGTTGTGCGTAAATTGGCTGTTGATTGCTGGTGTTGACTTTTTGATGTGTAGTGCCTCGCAGATCTCGCGTCTCCGGCTATCGTTGTATCTATCAATGATTTCTGTGTTGTTTGTTAAGATTTCTCCCTATTAGACTGTTTTACAGGAACTTCTTTTCGACGGCTCATAAAACGTCTGATAAAAAAACCATCCGGTGGGCGGTAATGGACCCCATGGCTATCCTGTGGGCGGGAATGGATCCCATACCCATCCTGTGGGCGGTAATGGGCCCTATATTCTATCTGTGGGCGGTAGTAGTCCCCATACACATCTTGCGGGTGGTAGTGAACCACATATCCATTCTCTGGGCGGTAATGGACCATATACCCATCCTATGGACGGAAGTGGGCCCCTACCACCCCTTCAGCATTAGCTCTAGAGATGGTAGTGGACCCCATACCTATCCAAAAGGTTGTAATAGATGCTATACCTACCCAAAAGGTGGAAGTGGATCCCATACCTTTCCAAAAGGAAAAGGTGGTAGATGGCCCAATATTTATCCTTTTGGGTGGTAATGGACCCATAAACATCGAGTGACCTGTTTTGGACCCCTATGTTCATCCTGTTTGTAGTAGTATTACTCTATTGCTCTCTTATCTGTCCTTATCTCAGTTATGGTATTTGTGCTTGAGGTTTTACTACCCAAAATCATCTACGTCATCTAATTACTAAACACAAAGTTGCTATTAGAACAATATCTAACTCTGGCCCCAGACAGCACTCGGTACCCTTACATAAATCTTTGAACATGTTAGATATTAAGTCACTGCACATCCTCTCATATGTACTCTATATATTTATGACTCAGACCTGTAATATCAATCCTGACCTTAACAGTATCCTAGAAGGTTGTAACAGAACCCATAAGCACCACACCAGAAACAAATACCTATATGATATTCCAAGAGTGCGCCTTAACCAAACTAGAAATGCTCTACAAATCAAGGGACCCAGAATGTGGATTGACCTTCTCAATCATGTCAAAGGCTACCTCTTTCAACCAGTTTAAGATGAAAACTAAGTATTACGTAATAAACTCCATACAACCTACCTTACCCCCTAAATGTCAACCTATGTCTTGCTATTTTCAAACAATACTGTTTGTTGACCAAGTTGTATAATTGCCGATTTCTGCCATGTTTACCCCCCCCCCCCCCCCCCCCGTTCCCTTTTTTTCCTTATTTCAACAGAATTGTGGAGGTTGTGTACCACGTGGTACAACAATAGTATAGTAATAGTTCACCTTGAGCTGTAGTCGTCGGGGAAGGTAAGTCTGGGAGGGCAGGTGAAGCAAGTCTAGACTTCTCAGGAAGGATAGGGTAGAGGGAGTCAAAGCCTCTTCAGTAATCCTAGTAGCACTTATCCTAAGTGCAGGTGGTGCCGGGTAGGCGTCGTCCGTGTTTGGTCACGTGCAGTTCATATCTGTGCTCTCTCTCTCGACCTGCGCGGGGCTGTTGCACGGGAAGGCTGTGCGCGGTCGCCGTCCACCAATCAGGGCACAGTCCTGCCTACACTATGAAATGTCTCCTTTGGCGGGCACTTTGAATGTGGTTCCCTCCACACTCCTCCCGTCCCTATAGAACAATGGGTATACTAGAGGGGAAATGTTTCACTATATATAACAAGTCTTTTGGAAAAAGTCTTCACCAGCTCCACACTAGGGGGGTGGAGTTGCAAACAAAGCCGCAAAGGAGAACATTTCTGGTTTCCTAAATGGGTCCTATTACAATTATTACCCGTATTATCTTTACACTATACACGAATTGTTTCAACACTGCATACACTACACTATCTTTCCCTTTCTTTTTTTTTCTTTCTATTTTTTTCTTTTGCCCTTATGGCTCACACCGAGGACGCTCTGGATTAGACCATACACTCGCCAGAGTCACTCCCACACAGACACCATGGAACCACTCCGCGCACATATCACATTGTACCATAAATTTTCCATCGTATGGTTGCCGACACACACAGTAAAGGTCCTTGTATGTCACTCCCACTGGGTCCTGAACCTGTGACATATGACGTTTAAACTTCCCAACCCAGCTGGGGCATGTACGGTCCTTGCACTTCTTTAGTTTATCGTGATTTGCTGTGATATTGTCATTTTGGAGCTTGACCCTGAATAAACAAGATGAGAACTTATGGATGATGACGCCTGGGCCCTTCCACTGCGGTGAGAGCTTCTGGCACTGCTCTGTCACCTGTGCCGTGTCTAGCAGGTAAACCAGGTCACCTCTCATAGACCTGTAGCCGTGTCCGTAGATCATATCATAATCTATCTTCATTCGTTCCTGATTTGTAGATAAAGACTTCCGTGCCAATCCATGTGCCTTCTCAATTTCCATCTGCAAATTTGCTCAGTAAGGTAATGCATCTGGTTGAAGTTGCACCTCCGGGGGATACATTAAATCTATGGCCTGGTTGGTTTCCCGGCCGAGCATTAACTTGTTGGGCGTGAAGCCGGTCTGTCGGTTCACACTAGACCTGATGGCCCCTGCCATGTGTTGAATATAGGTGTCCCAGCTGTCATGTTGGGAACTGGCATAACACCGCAATGCATCCATGACGGTTCTGTTATACCTTTCCACCTGCCCATTCGCCGACGGCCTGTAGGCGGTAGTACGGGCCTTGTGGATGTGCATCAATTCACAGAGTTGCGTAAACAAGTCACTTTCAAAATTCCTGCCCTGGGTCAGTGAAGATCTCAAACGGATACCCAAACCGGGTGAAGAACCCATCGAATGATGCTCTGGAGGTGTCCTCTGCAGTCTGGGACGGTAGTGGCACACACTCAATCCATTTAGTGAACTGATCTACCATCACCAGGAGATATTCGTTGCCTTTCTAAGTCTTAGGCAATGATCCCAAAATGTCCAAGTGTACTCTTTCCATTGGTGCACCTGCATGGTACTTAAGCAGCTCGTGCCTGCTGGTCTTGGATGCTTTTTTGTTCACACTACAGTGGTGGCATGATGCCACATAGTTTGCGACATTCGTTGATAGCCCATACCAGAAGTACCTTCATCTGACCTGCTCCATTGTGGGATTTCAGCCCTGGTGGCCCATATCAGGTATATCATGGCATAGATTCAGTACCTCTTGCCTCAGGCTGGTGGGTATATACAAACGCTTCTGGGCGGCTCCACCCCTGATCTACTTTGTGC
This sequence comes from Procambarus clarkii, assembly GCF_040958095.1. Taxonomy (NCBI): domain Eukaryota; kingdom Metazoa; phylum Arthropoda; class Malacostraca; order Decapoda; family Cambaridae; genus Procambarus; species Procambarus clarkii. Next base: position 42,149,001 of record NC_091156.1, on the reverse strand, counting down.
CACCACCAGAGCCCATTTTCCATGAGAAATGCCTCTTTGTTTAACAAGTAGTATTTTGTGGCGGGACTGGATCCGAACAGATCACCTTCTGCTGGCTGACGGCCTCCCACCCATTCTCTTACCATTCTCATGTCCAGGTCTCTCTCTGTCTGTTCCTGTAACTCGAGTAAATGCAATCCTAATCTGTCCGCCGTTGTTCTGGTGATGATCCTAATGCTTACTGCTTCTGGGGCAATTGCATCTTCCTCCTTATCCAGTGTCTCTGCTGGCTTCCTTCGGCCATCGTCACCAGGGTCCCATGGGAAGGCAGCCAAGTTGGAATCCTCCGACCACCAGTCTGGAATAGGGGGCTATAGTGCTCACTTGACTCATCGTCCCCGGGATCTGAACATTACATGCACATCTGAACGACCAGGTCCCACACAGCAGATCCTGCACTGGAACGTCCTGGCGAAAGTGGGTACATGCCTGTTGGGCACCTCCCTCCCTGGATAAAGAGTCTGCATTGCTGTGCTTTTTTCCTGCTCTATGTTGGATTTTTAAATCAAATTGGCTCAGCTCCTCCAGCCAACGCGCTAATTGGCCCTGGAGGTTCTTAAACCTAATCAGCCAGACCAAGCTGCCGTGGTCAGTGCAAATCATAAAAGGCCACCCCAAGAGATAGGGCCGAAAAAGCCCGGTAAACCTGACTACTGCCAATAACTCTTTCCTAGTGGTGCAATACCTTCTCTGTTCTGGGGGTCAATGCGAAGCTGGCATAAGCAATTACCTTTTCTTTCTTTTCTTGAACCTGTAGCAGCTCCGCTCCTATCGCCCAGTCGGAGGCATCGGTGTCCAGGATGAAGGGGTCATGTCCAATAGGTAACCCCAGCACCGGAGCTGTAGTTAAGGCCATCTTGGTAGCTGTAAAGGCCTCCTGATGTTTGTCTCCCTGTAACACTGTAAAAGTGTTTGGGTTAGTTTATTTAAAATATATATAGAGTACACGAGTCACAGACAAGGATCTGAGAGGCGCCAGTTGTCTGCCTGAGATCTCACACCTCTAGCCGTTAATGACCCCAAGTGACCTGAGGTCAGATCATGATAATTTCACCTTGCTTCCGCTAAGCGTATAATTGGAGCCGGGTAGCCTTCAAACATGCCGACGTTTAAGGAGTGGCTTGGTAGTGCCGGAGGCTATCTACTTGTGGGCGGAGTTAGCTACTAGGTTCCCCAATATAAACTCGGAGAGCTATCCAGCATGAAGCATTAACAGACAGAACGGCAGTCAGGAGAGCAGAGCAGACGGGAGGCTGTCGGCCGGCAGGGCGGGAGTCTCCGTCAACTACAACCCCCCCCCCCCACTCTCTCTATTCAACTTAGACTCAGTCCTCGGTGAGTGAACATTAAGGTGACTTGGTCGTGTTTTACAAGTGTTGTGTGATGATCAGGGGCAGTCAAGTTGTAGGGTTCTCAGATTCTTGGAGGATGACTCACTTTAAATATTAAACTGGAACATTTTAATTGAATTGCTAAATTATGATACTTCATGGGAAATATAATTATGAATTTATTATTTAAATTGTGTTTAACTTTGTTCCCTCGAGATTTTGAGTTGAGGTGAGAAAGCCTCTGTGGTTACTGGTTTCATGATATTAACGAGTACATGTTTGGAGTTGATACATGGTACAGAGGGAACATACTAATAATGAACTCATGATAACATCCTTGGAGAATTTTGTGATACAGGCAAGTTCCATTCCTTGTCTTGTATGTAATGATCATGAATGGATGGTGGCAGCATTTCGTCTTCTACTATCTACTCTTCTACGTCTACTTTCTACTCTTCTACTACTACCTATCTATTCCTCTCCCTCCACCCCTCTCTAAACTCTCACTTTCAGCTAATGACCCTCCTCGCTCCTCCCACCTCCCTACCTCTTACCCCAAACCCTCACTAATTACTTCACTATTCATTTCTTTCCTTTCGTTTTCACTTATACGTTTGTGGCAATGATTCTGTATTTTAGAGTTCTCTTTAGAGTTTCGGGTAACTGATCCAGTTACGACGCCTTGTAGTCTTAGCACCTAGGTAGTCAAATACCTAGGTTACAAGGTGTTGAACGAGAGAGGCTGCCTTAGGAACTCTGGAGGTGCTCTAGAATAGTTAGCTAACTGGGGACGGGATAACGGACTAGAGAGAGCTGTTTCCCCCGGCTTCGTTAGTTAACTGGGGGGGGTGGAATAATGGACAAGATAGAGCTATTTCCCCCACCCCCCGTTACAATGGTGGCAGCGGTGGGATTCTAGAGTTCTTTCCCCCGGCCTCGTTAGTTAACTGGGGGGGGTGGAATAATGGACAAGATAGAGCTATTTCCCCCACCCCCCGTTACAATGGTGGCAGCGGTGGGATTCTAGAGTTCTCTCTAGAGTTTCGGGTAACTGATCAAGTGACGGCGCCTTGGAGTCTTAGCACCTAGGTAGTCAAATACCTAGGTTACAAGGTGTTGAACGAGAGGGGCTGCCTTAGGAACTCTGGAGGTGCTCTAGAATAGTTAGCTAACTGGGGACGGGATAACGGACTAGAGAGAGCTGTTTCCCCCGGCCTCGTTAGTTAACTGGGGGGTGGAATAATGGACAAGATAGAGCTATTTCCCCCCACCCCCCGTTACAATGTTGGCAGCGGTGTTGAACAATGTTTATGTTGGTGTTCTTTTGAACATTGTTCAGTCCCACGTGTCTTTTGCCGCTCAGGCGCTATCAGGGAGATCTTGACAGGTGTTTTACTTTCGCGATTTAGCGAGCTTTGTTCTGGTTAGGAGATGGTGATTCTCTGGTGTTGTGTTTAGTGATTTTGTGAGTTTTGTGGTATTCAGGGAATGTTCACCAGAACTTGCGTGTGTAGTGATTTATGTTAGTAATAAGATTTGGCGATTTTGGAACTTAGCGGTTGGTGGGTAGTGGAGGTCAGCTGAGTGTGACAGGTGACCTCGCATGTCCCAGGGGGACACCCAGCCACCGCTGGTCTCCAGGTCAGTGGGGAGTGGCAGGTGTAGTTCTTAAGTAGAATTTAGTGGTGGTTCTGCTCAGATTATTGCGATCGACTGTTTTACTCCATTTGAACGCAATAACCCGAGGTGTACTGGTCTTGTACAGCATGCTAGGGGGAGCCTTAGTATGTCAGTAGACTTCACGTTGGGGACGCTCGACGTTAGATAGTCTGGTCACAGGGGTGGCAACAGTTTGGGGTTGTTGACCGGCGGAGAAGCTAGGGAGACACTCTGGGTCACGTAGGTGGCTGTAGGTTAAGGGTGGGAGTAATGGTTAATTATGTACTTAAGATTAGGAACGGTACAGTTAAGTTTAGGCTAGTGTTTTGTCTATTAGTGTTGATTTTTTTTGTGACAAGTTAAAGGTAGTGATGACCTTATTCTCTCTTCTCTAACTTTCCTCTGTTACTGTCTTATGTTCCACCAAGTCAATATCATTCAGTGTTAATTGGATTATTTTAAAAATTTAAGTGTAGTTGTTGCCAGGAGGAGAGCGGTATGACTGGACTGTGTAACCCTATACAAACTACAGGGTCACATAACATATCTTGGGAGCACGATATTGTCGCCTTTCTGTTCACCCACAGGTGGGAGCCAGAAGAGTGGAGAGACGCACATACAAAAGAGGGAGACGGCTGCTGTGTACCACACTCACGGGCGTTAATCACCACCACCACGACCAGCCCACTACCTGGAGGTCACGGCTCCACCACCATCACCACCCCAGGGGACCCCAAGATGCAGCCCTCTCGGTCAGTCAACATTGGTCTACCCATTGGACCCCAAGCCGGACGGACCCCAGCGGACCCCCAGTGGACCCCAGGTCGTTCTGCAGACGACCCCAGACGACCCAGTAAAAATGGAAGAGGAGCAACAACGATTCCAGTCTGTCCCACCAACATCGGTCTACCCAGGATGGACCCCAGGACGGACGGACCCCAATGGACCCCAGGTCGCTTGTCAAAGACCCATGGGAGGAGGAAGAGAGAAGAAAGAAGAGAGAAGAAGGAAGAGAGAAGAAAGAAGAAAGAAGAAAGAAGGAAGAGAGAAGAAAGAAGAAAGAAGAAGAAGAAGATAAGACAAGCTGAGTGAGACACGATGCCTCATGTCCCTTGCTGGTATCAGCATCATTGCATGGAGCGTAATTGCAAGACAGGATCGTTTGCCTTAACTGGCCGCCCCTCCTACAAGCATGTTGCTCTGTTGAGTGATTCTTCCTGTGTCATGCGGACTTGATGTGGCTGTCAGAAGTAGCTCTCTGAAGGAGGCGTGCTGGAGCAACAGGGAGGAAGAAGAGTAGGATGGGATTTCTACTGTTGGCAACTATATGAAGGTCTCGAAACTTGTAGTCCCTATAGCTGTGAAGAACCCCAATATACGTCTCTCATGGTGACTGACGTAGGGCCAATTACAGATCAGCTGGGACAACCGAATTCCACGGTCCTGTGCGCAGTTCAAGTAGTAACGGCTTTCGGGTTGACCAAGGGTTGTTGTGCGTTAACGACGGAGAAGCGACGGAGGCAGTTGTGTTGAAGAAATGTGGTACAGGATTATCTACAAGACCAAGCAGTGACGTCGCCCAGCCAGAGACAATGGACGTCTGTCTACATATTTCATTTTTTTAGAGTAGGATGATGTATATTTGTTTAGCTAGGATGTATTTTTTTTTCGTTAATAAAGTTGTTGCACACAGCTAGCTTGCTTTAGCAGTGTTGCAAAAACTTTATTTCGGGGAGAAGGGGAGATGTAACACTGTAAAAGTGTTTGGGTTAGTTTATTTAAAATATATATAGAGTACACGAGTCACAGACAAGGATCTGAGAGGCGCCAGTTGTCTGCCTGAGATCTCACACCTCTAACCGTTAATGACCCCAAGTGACCTGAGATCAGATCATGATAATTTCACCTTGCTTCCGCTAAGCGTATAATTGGAGCCGGGTAGCCTTCAAACATGCCGACGTTTAAGGAGTGGCTTGGTAGTGCCGGAGGCTATCTACTTGTGGGCGGAGTTAGCTACTAGGTTCCCCAATATAAACTCGGAGAGCTATCCAGCATGAAGCATTAACAGACAGAACGGCAGTCAGGAGAGCAGAGCAGACGGGAGGCTGTCGGCCGGCAGGGCGGGAGTCTCCGTCAACTACAAACCCCCCCCCCCCCCCCCTCTCTCTATTCAACTTAGACTCAGTCCTCGGTGAGTGAACATTAAGGTGACTTGGTCGTGTTTTACAAGTGTTGTGTGATGATCAGGGGCAGTCAAGTTGTAGGGTTCTCAGATTCTTGGAGGATGACTCACTTTAAATATTAAACTGGAACATTTTAATTGAATTGCTAAATTATGATACTTCATGGGAAATATAATTATGAATTTATTATTTAAATTGTGTTTAACTTTGTTCCCTCGAGATTTTGAGTTGAGGTGAGAAAGCCTCTGTGGTTACTGGTTTCATGATATTAACGAGTACATGTTTGGAGTTGATACATGGTACAGAGGGAACATACTAATAATGAACTCATGATAACATCCTTGGAGAATTTTGTGATACAGGCAAGTTCCATTCCTTGTCTTGTATGTAATGATCATGAATGGATGGTGGCAGCATTTCGTCTTCTACTATCTACTCTTCTACGTCTACTTTCTACTCTTCTACTACTACCTATCTATTCCTCTCCCTCCACCCCTCTCTAAACTCTCACTTTCAGCTAATGACCCTCCTCGCTCCTCCCACCTCCCTACCTCTTACCCCAAATCCTCACTAATTACTTCACTATTCATTTCTTTCCTTTCGTTTTCACTTATACGTTTGTGGCAATGATTCTGTATTTTAGAGTTCTCTTTAGAGTTTCGGGTAACTGATCCAGTTACGACGCCTTGTAGTCTTAGCACCTAGGTAGTCAAATACCTAGGTTACAAGGTGTTGAACGAGAGAGGCTGCCTTAGGAACTCTGGAGGTGCTCTAGAATAGTTAGCTAACTGGGGACGGGATAACGGACTAGAGAGAGCTGTTTCCCCCGGCCTCGTTAGTTAACTGGGGGGGTGGAATAATGGACAAGATAGAGCTATTTCCCCCACCCCCCGTTACATCCCCATTCAAATCTGTTTCCGCCGGTCAGTGCATACAGCGGTACGGCTAACTCTGCGAATCCCTTTATGAAGGTCCGATGGTAGTTGGCCAGTCCCAGGAATCTTTCCAAGTCTTTGGATGATCCAGGAGTCGGCCATTTCACCACTGTGTCTACCGCATCTTTTCCCAGTTCAAGTCCCGCCCTGCTAACCATTCGGCCCAGGAACTCAACTCGCTTCCTAAAGAGGGCACATTTTTGTGGTTTCAGGCGTAAACCATAGGTCCTGAATCTCTGAAATACCTGCGCTAGGTTGGAGAGGTGGCTTTGAAATGAATCGCCCAACACCAGGATGTCATCCAAGAATGCTAGCACAGTTTCCCAATTTTGCTCCCGCAACACCAAATTCATGACCCTGGCGTAGGTAGCTGGAGCATTACAGAGACCAAAGGCCATTTTCCTAAATTCGAACAGTCCGTACTTTGTGATGAATGCCGTCTTCTTCCGGTCTTCTTCTGCTATGTTGATCTGATAATAGGCCGAGTTGGCATCTAGCTTGCTAAACCATTCGTTTCCCGCCAATGTGTCCATGCACTCATCGACTTGGGGGAGTGGGTACACGTCCTTTATGGTGGGAGAGTTCAATCCTCGATAGTCTACACACCACCGAACTGACGCATCCCTTTTCCTTACCAGAACTGGTGCCGATGCCCACTTAGATACTGACGGTTGGATGATGCCTGCGTCGAGCATGCACTAAAGGTGTCCTTTCTCCTCCTGTGCGAAGCATGTGGGTGTTCGTCGTATTTTTTGCTTCACGGGTCTTGCATTACCCGTGTCGATGCGGTGAGATACCTCCTTGAACGATCCCAGGTCAAATTCACTTGCGGCAAAGATGTCCTGGAAGTTCCATAACAGGTGGGTCAGTTGGCTCGCCTGTTCTGCTGTCAGCGTTTCTTCGACGTCCTGTACCATGGTCATCATATGAGGTAGTTTGACTTGAGTTTCACTTGGTACCCTTCCCACTGCCCTTGGTGCCGCCGCTGGGCACGGCCCCGTTAGAATTTCCCATACTGCCTCTGCATTGGCCACATGCATCTGCTTCTTTAATGTAATATTCTGTCCCGTTACATTGAGTACACATACCTTCACGGTTCCTCCCTCTTGATGGAGTGTGCGAACCACTGGCACCCGCCCATCCTCCAGGGTCTGCACTATACACTGGGGCATACTTTTGTCCAGTTCACATTTGACCTTGACCCCTGAATGCGGTGGGATAACAGTGTATTGAGACACCGTTACTTTAGCGATGCACGGGACTAGGTTAGGGTTACCCTCCTCTTTCTTCTCTAACTGCATGGGGATCACCTGTCCCTGTAATATCATTTGAGACTTATCCAGGACTATACTGACACCGTATCTTTTCATGAAATCGAGCCCTAGCAACATGTTGTCTGCAATGGGCGCCACATACACTCCCACAGTGTATTCCCGTCCCGCAACAAGCAAGGGGATGGGGCCCACTAGTGTTCCCGTAAGGTGCATACGTTTCCCCGCATTGCTTAAGGTTATGTGTTGTATCACCTGGGGTGTGGGTTCAGCTGTTTGTGGATCTCTTGGGAGATAATGGTGACCTCGGCCGCTGTATCCACAATCGCCTTGACCTTCACATCCCCTGATCTTGACTGGAATCCTAAACATAGTGCCGGATCTGAGCTGTCTGATGGTTATTTGATCTCTTCCCCCGTCCTGCTCTTCCGTGTCCGACGTCTCTTGACCCGCCCCTATCTTGTTCTCCACAGGGGGGACCCTGTCCACTAGCAGAGTGAGCCTGGCCTCCTGGTCTAATTCGTGCTCATCCGAGTCTGAGTCTGGGTCGTCCCGGCCTACTCTGCTGATAAAATCCGCGGCGTCCCCCTCGCTTACCGACAATGCCTGGTGGGTCTGGTTGTGTTCTGAGCTGTCGTCCTTTAAACGCTGCCGACCCGGCAGCGTTTAAAGGCACTTTCTGGTCCTCAAAGGAAACGCGCAGCTTGCTGCCCAGGGGGTCCTTGGGCTGGCGGATTTCCTCCCCGTCACTTCCGGGTTTCTGACAATCCAGAACCACGTGGCCCTCTCTCCTACATCTGAAGCACTGCATAGGTCGCCTGGGGGATGGGGTACGACGATTATGCGGTGATAGGATGGCCGTCGTGAGACGCCTCAAACCCTCACACACCTGGTCCAATCTCTCGTTGATTTCCGAGATACCTGCTACAAAGGTGTCCAACTTCGCCTCCATGTCCATGGAAGATAAAGGGCATGAGCCCACACTCGACGGGTGGTGAGTGCCGATTCCACGGCCTGCGGGGCTGGTAGCCGGTGAGGTGCCCGGTGTCGAGCGCCGAGAAGCGTCATTACTCCTGGGTAGCTGCTCAAACCGGGAGTACCTACCCACTGCATTCACTCTTACTGCTGGCCCCTGGGACACGCGGTGATGGGAGTCGTATCTGTTTGAACCTGTGGAGCCGTGGATCGCTACAGCATTGTGCTGGAAGGTTTGGGCCCGGTCAATAGCCTCCTCCATTGACGAATTCCTTGCATTGGCATTGTATTCCGCCAGACTCTTGTCCTGTAATCCCTGGCCAAATCTTATTACTGCGATTTGTTCCACTTCCCACTGTGGCACGTCTTTGTAGGCCCGATGAGCCAAGTGGTGGGCCCTATCTGCCCAATCAGCGATATCCTTCTCCGGTTCCTGCTGAGTCTGGTTAAACTTCATCATGGCTACATCTAGAACTTCCTTATCGCCAAAGGACTTGATCATCATATGCATCATGCAATTATAATCGATTGACGGTTCTCTGTCCAGTAAGCGATTGTAAAAATCACCCGCCTTACCCTTGAGACACCACCCTAACTGTGTCAATAGCGTAGACCCGCTCCAATCCTTTTCTGAGGCATAAGATGTGAAACGGCGGTAGAAGGTGGCCCAATCTGACTTCCCGTCATAATCCAACACCCGAGGTGGTGTGCGGAAGGTATCTTTCTGTTGGCGATAATCTGCTCCTGCTGCGGGATAGGGAGGCATCCGAATCGGAAGTCCGAGAGCTGTGTGACGAGTGTCGAGCTGGTCGTCTCCTTGATCGAGCCGATCGATGGTGGGGGGAACTCCCCTGTTGAGCACCTTGCGGGCCGCCAGCCCTTGAGTAGGCCGGTGACTGTGGCCGGCGTCCAGGCCGTCTGCCGCTGGCGGCACCCCCAGAGGGATGGCAGGCACTCGTTTCGCTGGACGAAGATGATGAACGGCTTCCTTCCCCCGGACCTGAGGGCCCGGGACCCTGTAGGGACGGGTCCACCTCAAACGATATAGTAGCCAAAAAATCGGGTGTGGTCCTAAGGTGGTTGATATCGTAAATTTTGTCCTCCGTGATCTCGCGGCGATACCGAAACTTGATAATGCAAGCAGCCAATGTATCTCCTACACCAGGTAGCAGCAGCAGCTCAGCAGCCAAAGCAGAGTTTATCTTGATTGGAACCATTGTGCTGGTGTTGAAAACTAAAGCTCAAATATATCGTGCCGACTGTGTGCCCACAGGTAGGTCACAGCCCAGAGGAACCTGTACACTAGGTCAGATAACGGGGCAGGCCTGGTAATAAGCCTTAGATCTGGGGCCAGGCAGCTCATATGTATATCGCACCATACAAAAAAAAACACAGACACCAATGGCCACAATTAATGTTCAACAATCCAATGTTCAGAAATAAGAATAAATGTTCCACAAAGAAAAATAAGCACCGCACAGTCAACAATGTAAATGATGGAAGCAGGTGGATCTCAAGCAACATAAACACTGCACACTTAATTGGGACTTAAATCACTCGAGGCTTAGGCAAAAAAATAGGCACTTACTGCACTTGCAAGACTAGAAAATTTTAAATAGCAGTCACTTCGAGGGACTTTAACTAGCAATGTGCCTAATTTTCATTGGCACTGGACTAAGAGTTCCCAAAAGCACTCCTTTCAGGTGAACGTGGGGAACTTCGTGGTACCGTGCAGGGCGGATCACCATCCACCTTAAATCTGGTAGGAAAACAAACTCACTGGTTTTCTTAATGTATATGTCTCCCTGGAGCCATTACCTCTTTAGAAAGACTATAACAGGCTATATCTAGCTAACAGTAGAAATGATAAAGTAACAGACCTGTAGCAAGCACCCTGCAGAGCTGAAGCCAGCGTCGCTGTAGTAAACACACTGGAGGCGGATGCGCTCGGGAACGATAGCCTGAAATCCTCCGCGAGTGGATTCGTAAACAATAACAGGTGCCGGAGACGCTCAGGAACGGTAGCCCGTAATCCATGTGAATGGTGGTACTTGCCTCCCAGTGGTTAAAAAAAAACTTGGGAACTGCGGGAATCGGTGCTTGGGGAACAAGACAATAAAATACAAAAATTCCGGGGAAATAATTTGTATAAAACACTGGCAACTTTAACTTATGGAGAAACTTGGGGAATTACACTAGATGTGGAATAAAGCATATGCACAAAAAACAGGAACTGAAATATCTTGGGCACCGCTATTGAACAACAAGCCGGAGAACATCTATGGAGCAACCAAAGCACAGTAAATCGAGACTGGAAACGTTGAATACTATCTTAGACGTCTTGACTTAAGTCGGCAGAACGATGATGCAGATATCTTGGCGAGGTCCTCTTGATCGCTGCGTGGGAACGGTTACTCACAGCGCCAATGTGAAGGTGGTCGCCACGTGGTACAACAATAGTATAGTAATAGTTCACCTTGAGCTGTAGTCGTCGGGGAAGGTAAGTCTGGGAGGGCAGGTGAAGCAAGTCTAGACTTCTCAGGAAGGATAGGATAGAGGGAGTCAAAGCCTCTTCAGTAATCCTAGTAGCACTTATCCTAAGTGCAGGTGGTGCCGGGTAGGCGTCGTCCGTGTTTGGTCACGTGCAGTTCATATCTGTGCTCTCTCTCTCGACCTGCGCGGGGCTGTTGCGCTGGAAGGCTGTGCGCGGTCGCCGTCCACCAATGAGGGCACAGTCCTGCGTATGCTATGAAATGTTTCCTTTGGCGGGCACTTTGAATGTGGTTCCCTCCACAGAATTTATACTTTAATCTCAGTTAGCATTAACCTTTTGTCTAAGTGTATTTTCTCCAAACACCTTGCCCGAAACGCTGTAAGTATTAGTGGCTTTAGATATTGTATGTACTTGCTCTATCTATAAATCCAACATTATGTTTGTAATTCATCTTCTATATATGTACTTTTATCCGAATAAACATTTCGATTTTGATTTTGAATTTTATATAATTTTAGTGTACCCCATAGACATTCCAATGTAACATCGTTTTCTGTTGACAGTCCTACAATGCATTCTCTTGAGATTTTCAGAGCATACACTATTGTATATAATGTTGATTTGTGAAGTACGATTATTATATATAATAACTAATAGTGCCCCATATTGTGGGTGGTAGTGTACCCCATACCCAACCTGTGGGCGGTAGTGAACCTAATACCCATCCTGTGGAGGACAAAGTGGGGTGCTACCTGGGAATGAATCTGATTGGAAAAATGTGGTAAGTGGATGCCACAGGGGTCCATTTTAAGGCAGAACCATCTGACCGGATGGACCCTATGGGCACTTGCCCGGGGGCACCACGAGCATAGGATCTGCAACCACACTTATATAATATAACCCTACATCCTGGTGTGGGACTAAATAATACAAATTTACGATATATATTTCCAGGTGAATAACCCTATTACCAGAAATGAAACGTAATGTTTTGAGTGGAACGTAAATGTTTCATAAAATGCCATCTAATGTGTCGCTTACTGAATACTTTTGTCTTTTTCAAGCCTTTTATATTGTTCAAATATTTATCATGTTGATTAGTATCTGCTCTACAGCATGTTGTAAATGTTATACACCAGGTTTGTTAAGTGCAAATAAAATATTAATATTATCGACCATTTACTTTGTGTTCCTGTGAGTTGTTGTCGTAAGGGTCCCAGCACACTGGTGGCCAATAATAAATAAGTACAACCACCACTGACTCAGTACACCCACCACTGACACATTACACCCACCACTGACACATTACACCCACCACTGACACAGTACACCCACCACTGACACATTACACCCACCACTGACACAATACACCCACCACTGACACATTACACCCACCACTGACACAATACACCCACCACTGACACAGTACACCCACCACTGACACATTACACCCACCACTGACACAGTACACCCACCACTGACACATTACACCCACCACTGACACAATACACCCACCACTGACACATTACACCCACCACTGACACAATACACCCACCACTGACACAGTACACCCACCACTGACACAGTACACCCACCACTGACACAGTACACCCACCACTGACACATTACACCCACCACTGACACAATACACCCACCACTGACACATTACACCCACCACTGACACAATACACCCACCACTGACACAGTACACCCACCACTGACACAGTACACCCACCACTGACACAGTACACCCACCACTGACACATTACACCCACCACTGACACAATACACCCACCACTGACACATTACACCCACCACTGACACAATACACCCACCACTGACACAGTACACCCACCACTGACACATTACACCCACCACTGACACAGTACACCCACCACTGACACATTACACCCACCACTGACACAATACACCCACCACTGACACAGTACACCCACCACTGACACAGTACACCCACCACTGACACAGTACACCCACCACTGACACATTACACCCACCACTGACACAATACACCCACCACTGACACAGTACACCCACCACTGACACAGTACACCCACCACTGACACATTACACCCACCACTGACACAGTACACCCTCCACTGACACAGTACACCCACCACTGACACAGTACACCCACCACTGACACAGTACACCCACCACTGACACATTACACCCACCACTGACACAATACACCCACCACTGACACAGTACACCCACCACTGACACAGTACACCCACCCCTGACACATTACACCCACCACTGACACAATACACCCACCACTGACACAGTACACCCACCACTGACACATTACACCCACCACTGACACAATACACCCACCACTGACACAGTACACCCACCACTGACACATTACACCCACCACTGACACAGTACACCCACCACTGACACATTACACCCACCACTGACACAGTACACCCACCACTGACACATTACACCCACCACTGACACAATACACCCACCACTGACACAGTACACCCACCACTGACACATTACACCCACCACTGACACATTACACCCACCACTGACACAGTACACCCACCACTGATATAGTACACCCACCACTGACACAATACACCCACCACTGACACAGTACACCCACCACTGACACAGTACACCCACCACTGACACAATACATCCACCACTGACACATTACACCCACCACTGACACAGTACACCCACCGCTGACACATTACACCCACCACTGATACATTACACCCACCACTGACACAGTACACCCACCGCTGACACATTACACCCACCACTGACACAGTACACCCACCACTGACACAGTACACCCACCACTGACACAGTACACCCACCACTGACACAGTACACCCACCACTGACACATTACACCCACCACTGACACTTTACACCCACCACTGACACATTACACCCACCACTGACACATTACACCCACCACTGACACAGTACACCCACCACTGACACAGTACACCCACCACTGATATAGTACACCCACCACTGACACATTACACCCACCGCTGATATAGTACACCCACCACTGATATAGTACACCCACCACTGATATAGTACACCCACCACTGATATAGTACACCCACCACTGACACAGTACACCCACCACTGATATAGTACACCCACCACTGACACATTACACCCACCACTGACACAGTACACCCACCACTGACACAGTACACCCACCACTGATATAGTACACCCACCACTGACACATTACACCCACCACTGATATAGTACACCCACCACTGATATAGTACACCCACCACTGACACAGTACACCCACCACTGATATAGTACACCCACCACTGACACAGTACACCCACCACTGATATAGTACACCCACCACTGACACAGTACACCCACCACTGATATAGTACACCCACCACTGACACAGTACACCCACCACTGATATAGTACACCCACCACTGACACAGTACACCCACCACTGATATAGTACACCCACCACTGATATAGTACACCCACCACTGATATAGTACACCCACCACTGACACATTACACCCACCGCTGATATAGTACACCCACCACTGATATAGTACACCCACCACTGATATAGTACACCCACCACTGACACAGTACACCCACCACTGATATAGTACACCCACCACTGACACAGTACACCCACCACTGATATAGTACACCCACCACTGACACAGTACACCCACCACTGATATAGTACACCCACCACTGATATAGTACACCCACCACTGATATAGTACACCCACCACTGACACATTACACCCACCGCTGACACAGTACACCCACCACTGACACTTTACACCCACCACTGACACAGTACACCCACCACTGACACAGTACACCCACCACTGACACATTACACCCACCGCTGACACAGTACACCCACCACTGACACATTACACCCACCACTGACACAGTACACCCACCACTGACACAGTACACCCACCACTGACACATTACACCCACCACTGACACATTACACCCACCACTGACACAGTACAGCCACCACTGACACAGTACACCCACCACTGATATAGTACACCCACCACTGACACATTACACCCACCACTGACACAGTACACCCACCACTGACACAGTACACCCACCACTGATATAGTACACCCACCACTGACACATTACACCCACCACTGATATAGTACACCCACCACTGATATAGTACACCCACCACTGACACAGTACACCCACCACTGATATAGTACACCCACCACTGACACAGTACACCCACCACTGATATAGTACACCCACCACTGACACAGTACACCCACCACTGATATAGTACACCCACCACTGACACAGTACACCCACCACTGATATAGTACACCCACCACTGACACAGTACACCCACCACTGATATAGTACACCCACCACTGATATAGTACACCCACCACTGATATAGTACACCCACCACTGACACATTACACCCACCGCTGATATAGTACACCCACCACTGATATAGTACACCCACCACTGATATAGTACACCCACCACTGACACAGTACACCCACCACTGATATAGTACACCCACCACTGACACAGTACACCCACCACTGATATAGTACACCCACCACTGACACAGTACACCCACCACTGATATAGTACACCCACCACTGATATAGTACACCCACCACTGATATAGTACACCCACCACTGACACATTACACCCACCGCTGACACAGTACACCCACCACTGACACATTACACCCACCACTGACACAGTACACCCACCACTGACACAGTACACCCACCACTGACACATTACACCCACCGCTGACACAGTACACCCACCACTGACACATTACACCCACCACTGACACAGTACACCCACCACTGACACAGTACACCCACCACTGACACATTACACCCACCACTGACACATTACACCCACCACTGACACAGTACAGCCACCACTGACACAGTACACCCACCACTGACACATTACACCCACCACTGACACATTACACCCACCACTGATATGGTACAACCACCACTGACTCAGTACACCCACCACTGACTCAGTACACCTACCATTGACACATTACTCCCACCACTGACTCAGTACACCCACCACTGACACAGTACACCCACCACTGACTCAGTACACCTACCATTGACACATTACACCCACCGCTGACACAGTACACCCACCACTGACTCAGTACACCTACCATTGACACATTACACCCACCGCTGACACAGTACACCCACCACTGACACATTACACCCACCACTGATATGGTACAACTACCACTGACTCAGTACACCCACCATTGACACAGTATATCCACCACTGCCACAGTACACCCACCACTGACTCAGTACACCCACCACTGACACATTACACCCACCGCTCACATAGTACACTCACCACTGACACAGTACACCCACCAATGACACAGTACACCCATCAGTGACACAGTACACCCATCACTGACACAGTACACCCACCACTGACACAGTACATCCACCACTGACACCGTACACCCACCACAGGTACACTACACTCATCAATGACATAGTACACCCACCACTGACTCAGTACACCCACCACTGCCACAGTACACCCACCGCTCACATAGTACACTCACCACTGACACAGTACACTCACCACTGACACAGTACACCCACCAATGACACAGTACACCCATCACTGACACAGTACACCCATCACTGACACAGTACACCCACCGCTGACACAGTACACCCACCGCTGACACAGTACACCCACCACTGCCACAGTACACCCACCGCTCACATAGTACACTCACCACTGACACAGTACACCCACCACTGCCACAGTACACCCAGCACTGCCACAGTACACCCACCACTGACTCAGTACACCCGCCACTGCCACAGTACACCCACCACTGACACCGTACACCCACCACAGGTACACTACACTCATCAATGACATAGTACACCCACCGCAGCCACAGTACACCACCACTGGTACAGTACACCCACCACGGACACAGTACACCCACCACTGACAGAGTATACCCCCACCACTGACACAGTATACCCACCACTGACACAGTACACCCACCACTGACACATTACACCCACCACTGACACATTACACCCACCACTGACACATTACACCCACCACTGACACAGTACACCCACCACTGACACAGTACACCCACCACTGATATAGTACACCCACCACTGAAACATTACACCCACCGCTGATATAGTACACCCACCACTGATATAGTACACCCACCACTGATATAGTACACCCACCACTGATATAGTACACCCACCACTGACACATTACACCCACCACTGACACAGTACACCCACCACTGACACAGTACACCCACCACTGATATAGTACACCCACCACTGACACATTACACCCACCACTGATATAGTACACCCACCACTGATATAGTACACCCACCACTGACACAGTACACCCACCACTGATATAGTACACCCACCACTGACACAGTACACCCACCACTGATATAGTACACCCACCACTGACACAGTACACCCACCACTGATATAGTACACCCACCACTGACACAGTACACCCACCACTTATATAGTACACCCACCACTGACACAGTACACCCACCACTGATATAGTACACCCACCACTGATATAGTACACCCACCACTGATATAGTACACCCACCACTGACACATTACACCCACCGCTGATATAGTACACCCACCACTGATATAGTACACCCACCACTGATATAGTACACCCACCACTGACACAGTACACCCACCACTGATATAGTACACCCACCACTGATATAGTACACCCACCACTGATATAGTACACCCACCACTGATATAGTACACCCACCACTGACACAGTACACCCACCACTGATATAGTACACCCACCACTGATATAGTACACCCACCACTGATATAGTACACCCACCACTGACACATTACACCCACCACTGATATAGTACACCCACCACTGATATAGTACACCCACCACTGACACATTACACCCACCGCTGACACAGTACACCCACCACTGACACATTACACCCACCACTGACACAGTACACCCACCACTGACACAGTACACCCACCACTGACACATTACACCCACCGCTGACACAGTACACCCACCACTGACACATTACACCCACCACTGACACATTACACCCACCACTGACACAGTACAGCCACCACTGACACAGTACACCCACCACTGACACATTACACCCACCACTGACACATTACACCCACCACTGATATGGTACAACCACCACTGACTCAGTACACCCACCACTGACTCAGTACACCTACCATTGACACATTACACCCACCACTGACTCAGTACACCCACCACTGACACAGTACACCCACCACTGACTCAGTACACCTACCATTGACACATTACACCCACCGCTGACACAGTACACCCACCACTGACTCAGTACACCTACCATTGACACATTACACCCACCGCTGACACAGTACACCCACCACTGACACATTACACCCACACTGATATGGTACAACTACCACTGACTCAGTACACCCACCATTGACACAGTATATCCACCACTGCCACAGTACACCCACCACTGACTCAGTACACCCACCACTGACACATTACACCCACCGCTCACATAGTACACTCACCACTGACACAGTACACCCACCAATGACACAGTACACCCATCAGTGACACAGTACACCCATCACTGACACAGTACACCCACCACTGACACAGTACATCCACCACTGACACCGTACACCCACCACAGGTACACTACACTCATCAATGACATAGTACACCCACCACTGACTCAGTACACCCACCACTGCCACAGTACACCCACCGCTCACATAGTACACTCACCACTGACACAGTACACTCACCACTGACACAGTACACCCACCAATGACACAGTACACCCATCACTGACACAGTACACCCATCACTGACACAGTACACCAACCACTGACACAGTACACCCACCGCTGACACAGTACACCCACCGCTGACACAGTACACCCACCACTGCCAAAGTACACGTACCCACCACTGACTCAGTACACCCACCACTGCCACAGTACACCCACCGCTCACATAGTACACTCACCACTGACACAGTACACCCACCACTGCCACAGTACACCCAGCACTGCCACAGTACACCCACCACTGACTCAGTACACCCGCCACTGCCACAGTACACCCACCACTGACACCGTACACCCACCACAGGTACACTACACTCATCAATGACATAGTACACCCACCGCAGCCACAGTACACCACCACTGGTACAGTACACCCACCACGGACACAGTACACCCACCACTGACAGAGTATACCCCCACCACTGACACAGTATACCCACCACTGATACAGTACACCCACCAATGACACAGTACACCTACCACTTACACAGTACACCCACCACTGCCACAGTACACCCACCAATGACACAGTACACCCATCACTGACACAGTACACCCATCACTGACACAGTACACCCACCACTGACACAGTACACCCACCACTGACACAGTACACCCACCAATGACACAGTACACCCACCATTGACACAGTACACTCACCACTGACACAGTACACCCACCACTGACACAGTACACCAACCACTGACACAGTACACCCACCAATGACACAGTACACCCACCACTGACACAGTACACCCACCACTGACACAGTACACCCACCAATGACACAGTACACCCACCACTGACACAGTACACCCACCACTGACATAGTGCACCCACCACTGACACAGTACACCACCACTGACACAATATACCCACCATTAACACAGTACACCCACCACTGACAGAGTAAACCCCCACCACTGACACAGTACACCCACCACTTCCACAGTACACCCACCACTAACATATTACACCCACCACTAACACAATACACCCACCACTGACACAATACACCCACCACTGACACAAAACACCCACCACTGACACAGTACACCCTCTACTGACACAGTACACCCACTACTGACACAGTATACCCACTACTGACACAGTACACCCACCACTGACACAGTACACCCACCACTGCCACAGTACACCCATCACTGGTACTGTACACCCACCACTGACACATTACACCCACCACTGACACAGTACACCCACCACTGACACACTACACCCACCACTGACACAGTACACCACCACTGACATATTACACCCACCACTAACACAATACACCCACCACTGACACAGTATACCCACCACTGACACAGTATACCCACCACTGACACAGTATACCCACCACTGACACAGTATACCCACCACTGACACAGTACACCCGCCACTGACACAGTACACCCACCACTGACAGAGTACACTCACCATTGACACAGTACATCCACCACTGACACAGTACACCCACCACTGAAACAGTACACCCATCACTGACACAGTACACCCACCACTGACACAGTACACCCACCACTGGCACAGTACAGCCACCACTGACACAGTACACCCATCACTGACACAGTTCACCCACCACTGACACAGTACACCCACCACTGACACAGTACAGCCACCACTGACACAGTACACCCACCACTGGCACAGTACAGCCTCCACTGACACAGTACACCCACCGCTGACACAGTACACCCACCACTGACACAGTACACCCACCACTGGCCCAGTACAGCCACCACTGACACAGTACACCCACCACTGACACAGTACACCCACCACTGACACAGTACACCCACCACTGGCACAGTACAGCCACCACTGACACAGTACACCCACCACTGGCACAGTACACCCACCACTGGCACAGTACACCCACCACTGGCACAGTACACCCACCGCTGACACAGTACACCCACCACTGACACAGTACACCCTCCACTGGCACAGTTCAGCCACCACTGACACAGTACACCCACCACTGGCACAGTACAGCCACCACTGACACAGTACACCCACCACTGGCACAGTACACCCACCACTGACACAGTACACCCACCACTGGCACAGTACACCCACCACAGACACAGTACACCCACCACTGGCACAGTACACCCACCACTGACACAGTACACCCACCACTGGCACAGTACAGCCACCACTGACACAGTACACCCACCACTGGCACAGTACACCCACCACTGGCACAGTACACCCACCACTGGCACAGTAAACCCACCGCTGACACAGTACACCCACCACTGACACAGTACACCCACCACTGGCACAGTACAGCCACCACTGACACAGTACACCCACCACTGGCACAGTACTCCCACCACTGACACAGTACACCCACCACTGGCACAGTACAGCCACCACTGACACAGTACACCCACCACTGACACAGTTCACCTACCACTGACACAGTTCACCTACCACTGACACAGTACACCCACCACTGGCACAGTACAGCCACCACTGACACAGTACACCCACCACTGACACATTACACCCACCGCTGACACAGTACACCCACCACTGACACATTACACCCACCACTGACACAGTACACCCACCACTGACACAGTACACCCACCACTGACACATTACACCCACCGCTGACACAGTACACCCACCACTGACACATTACACCCACCACTGACACATTACACCCACCACTGACACAGTACAGCCACCACTGACACAGTACACCCACCACTGACACATTACACCCACCACTGACACATTACACCCACCACTGATATGGTACAACCACCACTGACTCAGTACACCCACCACTGACTCAGTACACCTACCATTGACACATTACACCCACCACTGACTCAGTACACCCACCACTGACACAGTACACCCACCACTGACTCAGTACACCTACCATTGACACATTACACCCACCGCTGACACAGTACACCCACCACTGACTCAGTACACCTACCATTGACACATTACACCCACCGCTGACACAGTACACCCACCACTGACACATTACACCCACACTGATATGGTACAACTACCACTGACTCAGTACACCCACCATTGACACAGTATATCCACCACTGCCACAGTACACCCACCACTGACTCAGTACACCCACCACTGACACATTACACCCACCGCTCACATAGTACACTCACCACTGACACAGTACACCCACCAATGACACAGTACACCCATCAGTGACACAGTACACCCATCACTGACACAGTACACCCACCACTGACACAGTACATCCACCACTGACACCGTACACCCACCACAGGTACACTACACTCATCAATGACATAGTACACCCACCACTGACTCAGTACACCCACCACTGCCACAGTACACCCACCGCTCACATAGTACACTCACCACTGACACAGTACACTCACCACTGACACAGTACACCCACCAATGACACAGTACACCCATCACTGACACAGTACACCCATCACTGACACAGTACACCAACCACTGACACAGTACACCCACCGCTGACACAGTACACCCACCGCTGACACAGTACACCCACCACTGCCAAAGTACACGTACCCACCACTGACTCAGTACACCCACCACTGCCACAGTACACCCACCGCTCACATAGTACACTCACCACTGACACAGTACACCCACCACTGCCACAGTACACCCAGCACTGCCACAGTACACCCACCACTGACTCAGTACACCCGCCACTGCCACAGTACACCCACCACTGACACCGTACACCCACCACAGGTACACTACACTCATCAATGACATAGTACACCCACCGCAGCCACAGTACACCACCACTGGTACAGTACACCCACCACGGACACAGTACACCCACCACTGACAGAGTATACCCCCACCACTGACACAGTATACCCACCACTGATACAGTACACCCACCAATGACACAGTACACCTACCACTGACACAGTACACCCACCACTGCCACAGTACACCCACCAATGACAGTGTACACCCATCACTGACACAGTACACCCATCACTGACACAGTACACCCACCACTGACACAGTACACCCACCACTGACACAGTACACCCACCAATGACACAGTACACCCACCATTGACACAGTACACTCACCACTGACACAGTACACCCACCACTGACACAGTACACCAACCACTGACACAGTACACCCACCAATGACACAGTACACCCACCACTGACACAGTACACCCACCACTGACACAGTACACCCACCAATGACACAGTACACCCACCACTGACACAGTACACCCACCACTGACATAGTGCACCCACCACTGACACAGTACACCACCACTGACACAATATACCCACCATTAACACAGTACACCCACCACTGACAGAGTAAACCCCCACCACTGACACAGTACACCCACCACTTCCACAGTACACCCACCACTAACATATTACACCCACCACTAACACAATACACCCACCACTGACACAATACACCCACCACTGACACAAAACACCCACCACTGACACAGTACACCCTCTACTGACACAGTACACCCACTACTGACACAGTATACCCACTACTGACACAGTACACCCACCACTGACACAGTACACCCACCACTGCCACAGTACACCCATCACTGGTACTGTACACCCACCACTGACACATTACACCCACCACTGACACAGTACACCCACCACTGACACACTACACCCACCACTGACACAGTACACCACCACTGACATATTACACCCACCACTAACACAATACACCCACCACTGACACAGTATACCCACCACTGACACAGTATACCCACCACTGACACAGTATACCCACCACTGACACAGTATACCCACCACTGACACAGTACACCCGCCACTGACACAGTACACCCACCACTGACAGAGTACACTCACCATTGACACAGTACATCCACCACTGACACAGTACACCCACCACTGAAACAGTACACCCATCACTGACACAGTACACCCACCACTGACACAGTACACCCACCACTGGCACAGTACAGCCACCACTGACACAGTACACCCATCACTGACACAGTTCACCCACCACTGACACAGTACACCCACCACTGACACAGTACAGCCACCACTGACACAGTACACCCACCACTGGCACAGTACAGCCTCCACTGACACAGTACACCCACCGCTGACACAGTACACCCACCACTGACACAGTACACCCACCACTGGCCCAGTACAGCCACCACTGACACAGTACACCCACCACTGACACAGTACACCCACCACTGACACAGTACACCCACCACTGGCACAGTACAGCCACCACTGACACAGTACACCCACCACTGGCACAGTACACCCACCACTGGCACAGTACACCCACCACTGGCACAGTACACCCACCGCTGACACAGTACACCCACCACTGACACAGTACACCCTCCACTGGCACAGTTCAGCCACCACTGACACAGTACACCCACCACTGGCACAGTACAGCCACCACTGACACAGTACACCCACCACTGGCACAGTACACCCACCACTGACACAGTACACCCACCACTGGCACAGTACACCCACCACTGACACAGTACACCCACCACTGGCACAGTACACCCACCACTGACACAGTACACCCACCACTGGCACAGTACAGCCACCACTGACACAGTACACCCACCACTGGCACAGTACACCCACCACTGGCACAGTACACCCACCACTGGCACAGTAAACCCACCGCTGACACAGTACACCCACCACTGACACAGTACACCCACCACTGGCACAGTACAGCCACCACTGACACAGTACACCCACCACTGGCACAGTACACCCACCACTGACACAGTACACCCACCACTGGCACAGTACAGCCACCACTGACACAGTACACCCACCACTGACACAGTTCACCTACCACTGACACAGTTCACCTACCACTGACACAGTACACCCACCACTGGCACAGTACAGCCACCACTGACACAGTACACCCACCACTGACACAGTTCACCTACCACTGACACAGTTCACCCACCACTGACACAGTACACCCACCACTGGCACAGTACAGCCACCACTGACACAGTACACCCACCACTGACACAGTTCACCTACCACTGACACAGTTCACCTACCACTGACACAGTTCACCTACCACTGGCACAGTACACCCTCCACTGACACAGTACACCCACCACTGACACAGTTCACCTACCACTGGCACAGTACACCCACCACTGACACAGTACACCCACCACTGACACAGTACACCCACCACTGACACAGTTCACCTACCACTGGCACAGTACACCCACCACTGACACAGTACACCTGCCACTGGCACAGTACACCCACCACTGACACAGTTCACCTACCACTGGCACAGTACACCCACCACTGACACAGTACACCTACCACTGACACAGTACACCCACCACTGACACAGTTCACCTACCACTGGCACAGTACACCCTCCACTGACACAGTACACCTACCACTGACACAGTACACCTATCACTGACACAGTACACCCACCACTGACACAGTTCACCTACCACTGACACAGTACACCCACCACTGACACAGTACACCCACCACTGACACAGTACACCCTCCACTGACACAGTACACCTACCAGTGACACAGTACACCCACCACTGACACAGTACACCCACCACTGACACAGTACACCCATCACTGACACAGTACACCCACCACTAACACAGTACACCCACCACTGACACAGTACACCCACCACTGACACATTACACCCACCACTGACACAATACACCCACCACTGACACAGTACACCCACCACTGACACAGTACACCCACCACTGACACAGTACACCCACCACTGACACATTACACCCACCACTGACACAGTACACCCATCACTGACACAGTACACCCACCACTGACACAGTACACCCATCACTGACACAGTTCACCTACCACAGACACATATGGGGAAATCTAGCTCTACAATACAATAATATTAAATATTTCGAAGGACGAAAATTATATTAATAATTAAGGGAACCAGTGGCTTATGGATCTCTTATAATAAAGGCATAAATGAAATCAAAATAAATCTAGCAACGTGTTGGTACCAGTAGATCCTCTCTCACGTTGCCTATGTAGATCTGCCGGGGTAATATAATGTACCAACTGCAACAGCCTACTATGTTAGCAGTATAACACAGGAAATAATACCTAATGAAAGGGAAAGAGTATTGCTGGGGGTTTGATGTTATATATGCCTAATAACCCGGTTGAAATTTAAATGTAACGAGCTCACAACAAATGAAATATAAATTTTAGACAACCGGGATACATCTTTGGAGAATGCGGCAAGTTAATATACCTGGTTGATGGGGTTCTGGGAGTTCTTCTACTCCCCAAGCCCGGCTCGAGGCCAGGCTTGACTTGTGAGAGTTTGGTCCACTAGGCTGTTGCTTGGAGCGGCCCGCAGGCCCACATACACACCACAGCCCGGTTGGTCCGGCACTCCTTGGAGGAATAAATCTAGTTTCCTCTTGAAAATGTCCACGGTTGTTCCGGCAATATTTCTTATGCTTGCTGGGAGGACGTTGAACAACGGCGGATCTCTGACGTTTATACAGTGTTCTCTGATTGTGCCTATGGCACCTCTGCTTTACACTGGTTCTATTCTACATTTTCTTCCATATCGTTCATTCCAGTACGTTGTTATTTTACTGTGTAGATTTGGTACTTGGCCCTCCAGTATCTTCCAGGTGTATATTATTTGATATCTCTCTCGTCTTCTTTCTAGTGAGTACATTTGGAGGGCTTTGAGACGATCCCAATAATTTAGGTGCTTTATTGCGTCTATGCGTGCCGTATATGTTCTCTGTATTCCCTCTATTTCAGCAATCTCTCCTGCTCTGAAGGGGGAAGTGAGTACTGAGTAGTACTCAAGACGGGACAACACAAGTGACTTGAAGAGTACAACCATTGTGATGGGATCCCTGGATTTGAAAGTTCTCGTAATCCATCCTATCATTTTTCTGGCTGTCGCAATAATTGCTTGGTTATGCTCCTTAAACGTTAGGTCGTCAGACATTATTATTCCCAAATCCTTTACATGCTGTTTTCCTACTATGGGTACATTTGATTGTGTTCTGCACTCTGTATTATGTTTAAGGTCCTCATTTTTACCGTACCTGAGTACCTGGAATTTATCACTGTTAAACATCATGTTATTTTCTGATGCCCAGTCGAAAACTTTATTAATATCAGTTTGAAGTTTTTCAGTGACTTCAGCCGAGGTAATTTTCATACTGATTTTTGTGTCATCTGCAAAGGATGATACGAAGCTGTGACTTGTATTTTTGTCTATATCTGATATGAGAATAAGAAAAAGCTGCGGTGCAAGGGCTGTACCCTGAGGTACAGAGCTTTTAACTGCACTTGGACTAGATTTTATATGGTTGACCGTTACTCGCTGAGTCCTGTTTGACAGAAAACTGAGTATCCAGCGTCCTACTTTACCGGTTATTCCCATTGACTTTGTTTTGTGTGCTATCACGCCATGGTCACATTTATCGAAAGCCTTTGCGAAGTCCGTGTATATCACATCAGCATTCTGTTTTTCTTTTAATGCCTCAGTGACTTTGTCGTAGTGCTCAAGTAGCTGTGATAGGCACGATCTTCCCGCTCGAAATCCATGTTGGCCTGGGTTGTGAAGGTCATTGGTCTCCATGAAATTGGTGACCTGACTCCTAATAACTCTCTCAAAAACTTTTATGATGTGCGATGTTTGTGCAACTGGTCTATAATTCTTTGCCAATGCTTTGCTCCCTCCCTTGTGTAAAGGGGCTATGTCTGCTACTTTAAGTGCATCTGGTATCTCCCCCGTGTCCAAGCTCTTCCTCCACACTATACTGAGTGCCTGTGCTACCGGCACTTTGCATTTCTTTATAAATATTGAATTCCATGAGTTTGGACCTGGGGCCGAGTGCATGGGCATGTTTTCAATTTCTCTTTCAAAATTTAGTGCGCTCGTGATTATATCAGTTATATTTACCGGGGTTTGAATATCCCGCATAAAGAAATTTTCTGGATCTTCCACCTTCATGTTGTTTATTGGAGTGCAAAACATGTCCTCATACTGCTTTTTTTAGGATTTCACTAATTTCTTTGTCATCCTCCGTGTATGAACCTTCACTTGTACGAATAGGTCCAATACTGGCAGTGGTTTTTGCTTTTGATTTCGCATATGAGAAGAAATATTTTGGATTTTTCTTTATTTCCTGAATTGCTTTCTGTTCTAACTGCCTTTCTTCAGTTTCATATGAGTGTTTCAATTTCCGCTCGATTTCTTCAATCTCCCTATTTAAATTATTCCTTCTTTGACGGGAAATTCGTGTCTGCATAAGCAGTTCCGTTATTTTTTTCCTGCGTTTATAGTTTCGTCTGCGTTCTCTTTCTACGTTAGATCTCTTTCTGGCTTTCCTAAAAGGAACATGGTTTCAGACAGACTTGATACGCTTCTGAAGTCGGTTTTTCTATTCCTTCTGTAGGACTTGTATTACTTAGAACAGTTCCCCATGGAATGTTTGTAAGTTCCCTGTTTATTATCTCCCAGTCTATCCTTTTATTATTAAAATTGAATTTACTGAATAGCCCCTCTCGCTTTATCAACGTTTTAGGTCTATTCTGAGTGTTGATGGTCGTTTGCACTTCAATGAGCTTGTGATCTGAGTATGTGGTATCTGATATCGTAATGTCTCTGATAATGTCTTCATTGTTCGTAAAGACCAGATCTAGAATATTTTCATTTCTCGTTGGCTCCGATATCTGCTGATTGAGTGAAAATTTGTCACAGAATCTAAGTAGTTCTCTAATCTGTGGTTGGTTAGGTCCTGATAGATTTCCTGGTATAATATTATTGTTTGCTATTTTCCACCTGAGACTAGGCAAGTTGAAGTCACCTAGAAAGATAATATCAGGTATCCAAATTATCAAGGCTATTCTCTATTTTGCTTATCTGTTCTGTGAATTCCTCAGCCGTTGCATCTGGCGGTTTGTATATTAGAATAATCACTAAATTTATTTTCTCTATTTTTAATCCCAGTACCTCTACCACCTCATTTGTAACGTTTAGGAGCTCCGAGCATACAAGGTCTTCCCTAATAACAGACCCACTCCTCCATGTAACCTAATTTTCCTATCACACCTGTATAGGTTATATCCTGGAATCCAGATCTCACTGTCCAACAATTCCCCTGCATGGGTTTCTGTGAAAGCTCCAAATACTGCATTTGACTCCGTGAGGAAGCCATTTATGAACTGTACTTTGTTGTTTGTTCTTGTTTTCAGCCCTTGTATGTTGGCAAAGATGAATGAGGTTACTCTATTAGTGATAGTTTGAATGGGAGACTTTTTCGGTCTATATACGGATATTACGGATATGTAGTGATCCGTTCAACGGCACAGTTCTGCTGCACAACTTGCACCTCCGTATGAGACAATTCTCCGGCTATAAGCACAAATATGGTGATTTTCAGGGAGCAATGCGATGTGTCAGCCTATCTTCCCGGGGCTCAGCCAAAACAATGTGGCGCAGCACATCCCTTCTCCATCA
The DNA here is from genome assembly GCF_040958095.1 of Procambarus clarkii. Classification (NCBI taxonomy): domain Eukaryota; kingdom Metazoa; phylum Arthropoda; class Malacostraca; order Decapoda; family Cambaridae; genus Procambarus; species Procambarus clarkii. The sequence continues at coordinate 42,119,555 of NC_091156.1, read as the reverse complement.
GCTGATAATCACGGCATACATTTTCTGTCCAAATTTACCAATGAAAGGAGGTAAATGCGAGTTTATATGCGAATTTATTCTTCTCAATTACTGTCAAAATTACTTAAACACTATCAAAGATAATCAAACGCAAATCAAAGCAGCCTGACGACGGAGTTTGTATCATGTGCTAGGTAAAGGAATGGTCACCGCGTACATGTAGCGTCTGATGCAATCGTTCCTAGCATGTTCTAGGACTTCTATTTGTATGGGGGTTAGACATATCCAACAACACTGAACACCCACCATTGACACAGTACACCCCCTACTAGCACAGTATACCCACCAATGACACGGTACGCTCACCAATGACACAGTAAACCCAGCATTGACACAATACACCCACCAATGACACAATGCGCACATCACTAACATAGTACACCCACCACTGAAACGTTGCGGCCACCATTGACACAGTACACCCACCTCTGATAGAGTACAACCCCCACTGACATATTACACCCACCATTGACACAGTTCAGCCACCACCGAAACAGTACACCTACCACAAACTCAGTACACCCGCCACTGACACAGTACACCAACCACTGACTCAGTACTCCCACCAATGACACAGTACACTAACAAATAAAACGGTACACACTCAACAGACACATTAAACCACCGACTGACACAGTACACATACCACTGAAACACTACACCCACCACTGACACAGTACACCCATCACTGACACAGTACACCCACCACTGACACAGTACACCCACCACTGACACAGTACACCCACCACTGACACACTACACCCACCACTGACACAGTACACCCTCCACTGACACAATACACCCACCACTGACACAGTACACCCACCACTGACACAGTACACCTTCCACTGACACAATACACCCACCACTGACACATTACACCTACCACTGACACAGTACACCCACCACTGACACAATACACCCACCACTGACACAGTACACCCACCAACGACACAATACACCCACCACTGACACAGTACACCCACCAATGACACAGTACACCCACCACAGACACAATACACCCACCACTGACACAATACACCCACCACTGACACAGTACACCCACCAATGACACAGTACACCCACCACTGACACAATACACCCACCACTGACACAGTATACCCTCCACTGACACAATACACCCACCACTGACACAGTACACCCACCACTGACACATTACACCCACCACTGGCACAGAACAACCCACCATTGACACATACACCCACCACTGAAAATGTACACCCACCACTGACACAGTACACCCACCACTGACACAATACACCCTCCACTGACACAATACACCCACCACTGGCACAATACACCCACCACTGACACAATACACCCACCCCTGACACAGTACACCCACTACTGACACAGTACACCCACCACTGAAAATGTACACCCACCACTGACACAGTACACCCACCACTGACACAGTACACCCACCACTGACACAATACACCCACCACTGACACAGTACACCCACCGCTGACACAATACACCCACCACTGACACAATACACCCACCACTGACACAATACACCCACCACTGACACAGTACACCCACCACTGACACAGTACACCCACCACTGAAAATGTACACCCACCACTGACACATTACACCCTCCACTGACACAGTACACCCACCACTGACACAATACACCCACCACTGACACAGTACACCCACCACTGACACAGTACACCCACCACTGAAAATGTACACCCACCACTGACACATTACACCCTCCACTGACACAGTACACCCACCACTGACACAGTACACCCACCACTGACACAATACACCCTCCACTGACACAATACACCCACCACTGGCACAATACACCCACCACTGACACAATACACCCACCCCTGACACAGTACACCCACTACTGACACAGTACACCCACCACTGAAAATGTACACCCACCACTGACACAGTACACCCACCACTGACACAGTACACCCACCACTGACACAATACACCCACCACTGACACAGTACACCCACCGCTGACACAATACACCCACCACTGACACAATACACCCACCACTGACACAATACACCCACCACTGACACAGTACACCCACCACTGACACAGTACACCCACCACTGAAAATGTACACCCACCACTGACACATTACACCCTCCACTGACACAGTACACCCACCACTGACACAATACACCCACCACTGACACAGTACACCCACCACTGACACAGTACACCCACCACTGAAAATGTACACCCACCACTGACACATTACACCCTCCACTGACACAGAACACCCACCACTGAAAATGTACACCTAGCAATGATATAGTACACCCACCACTGACAATTCACCAACCCTTGACATAGTACACCCATCTCTGGAACCGTTCACCCACCACTGATATAGTACACCCACCACTGACACAGTACACCCACCACTGACACAGTACACCCTCCACTGACACAGTACACCCACCACTGACACAGTACACCCACCACTGACACATTACACCCACCACTGACACATTACACCCACCACTGACACAATACACCCACCACTGACACAATACACCCACCACTGACACAATACACCCACCACTGACACAGTACACCCACCACTGACACAATACACCCACCACTGACACATTACACCCACCACTGACACAATACACCCACCACTGACACAATACACCCACCACTGACACAATACACCCACCACTGACACAGTACACCCACCACTGACACATTACACCCACCACTGACACATTACACCCACCACTGACACAATACACCCACCACTGACACAATACACCCACCACTGACATAGTACAGCTGTTACGGCCACTATGGGCCAGTTACCGGGTTCTTGATGTTATAACCTCTATTAAAGTATCCGACCCCAAGTCGGTATGCTTTCAAGAACTGTAGTAGTGCAATGAATAAATAAGGGGGATAAACAATACTCAATTTCCTTTTCTAATGTAATTTCCTTTTCTTCACATTTAAATATATATATTTAAATAAATTTTTACTACACTTATTTACAATCGTGTCACTTTCACGCAAGACACAAATGCGTTAGCATTGTTCACCAACTCCAGTGATTACGACGTCCAGTACCCTGTCCACTCGTATTGGCAAACACTGGTGAGTTCACCTTTCAACAGGGCCGGTCCACCCACACAGTATCACGATGCGCCTACACCCCACCTTCGCTCTCCAGCTACTCACTGGCAGAGTGCCTCAGCGACATACTGACAGAGGTCCCAAACAAACTCATACAGGGTGGCGAACACCCTGGCAGAAGCCTCTAGCAGCTTTTCTAGCAGTACTTCACTATCGGTACATCACTGTAACCCTTAATAGCCAATCCCGGGGTACGCCAATCTTCACCAACACTGCGTATACTAGCAGCTAACACACGGCTTCTACCGACGGCTAGCTAGGGCAAGAAACCGAAGCCATCCATCGCTGCCACGCCACCACCAACAGATTGGGCTGTCCACATAGCGTCCAATACCAGGGAAACTGAGTTGCTGACCCATTGATGGCGCCGAAATCGCACTCCATACTCCAATGAAGGTGTCGATACCGTAATAACACCTATCACTGACATAATACACCTACCATTGACACAGTACACCCACTGTGGACACACTACACCCACTACCACTGACACAATACACCTACCACTGACACTGTACATCCACCACATACACAGTTTACCCATCACTGACACAGTACATCCACCATTGACATGGTACACCCACCACTGACACAGTACACCCACCACTGACATAGTACACCCATCATTCACATAGTACTCTCTCCACTGACACATTACCCATACATCTGACACAATACACCCACCACTGATACAATTCACTCTCTATTGACACATTACACAGTACTGACACAGATAGTAACACAGATACTGATACAGATACTGACACAGTACACACACACACCAATGACAAGGTACAATCACAACTGAATCAGTACACCCATCACTGACACATTACACTCGCAACTGACACAGTTCAGTAAGTAGTATGGATGACACGCTATGAGTGATTGAGAATTTTTGGGCCAATCACTCAATGCGTGTCGAGTTTCCTGATAAATTTTAGTCATTCACCGCTGGCGTGTCGGGTTTCCTGATAAATTTCACAGTCACTCATACGCCGTCAGAGCTCCAGATAATTTTTTCAGATAAATACTTACTACTCTGTCACACTTGTTTAATGCCAAAATAGTTTCAGAGTTCATAGAAGTTTGTTAAGAAATCTTATTGAAAAATTCAGAGGCAAAGTACGCTCCCGTCTCTTTTAAATAAACTCTACGGTCATAAATAGATATTTTAGACTGTATGCTTTTAAGTAAATTCTTACTTACAAATGAGTATATTTCTATATATTTCTATAGGTTAGGTTATGTAAGTTAAGTTTAGTAAAGTAAGGAAGGGTAAGGTTAGGTTAGGTTAGGTTAGATAAGTTTGATTAGTTAAATTACATCAGGTAGGGGAAGAATAGGTTAGAATAGGATAGGTTAGATTAGATAGGATGATGAATTGTTGTTCAGAGAACAGTTTAAAGATGAAGTGGCTAAGAAAATATATTTTAATAGAAGTGCAAGTTTTATATGAAAAGCTGAACTAGTTACATTTGGGAGTGTTATTTAATGCCCGAAGATGGCTAAGAGAACAACTTTGATGAACTGATGAACGAAGAACAGTTTCTTTGATGAACGAAGGTGAGTTAAAGAACAGCTCCTTTGCACCATGGTGACTTATAGAATAACTTTGATGACTGAGATTAACTTACGATGGCTCTGAGAATAACATTTGATGACTTTGAGAATATCTTTTGATGTCTTTAAGCGTGTCTTTGATGTCTCTGAGAGTGTGTCCTTGACGTCCTTAAGTGCATTATTCATGTGTTTGAGTGTCACTGATGTTTAGAAAAGTAACTGTGGTGTCTCGAAGAGTGTCTTTGATGGCTCGAAGAGTGTCTTTGATGTCTCGAAGAGTGTCTTTGATGTCTCGAAGAGTGTCTTTGATGTCTCGAAGAGTGTGATGTCTCGAAGAGTGTCTTTGATGTCGCGAAGAGTGTCTTTGATGTCTTTGGTTGTGTCATTTATGTGTTTCAGTGTGTGTCATTGATGTCTTTGAGCGTGTTATTGATGTCTCGACGAGTATCTCACAATTTTTCTTACTTAACGACACATAATTTCAGTTAAGAACAGTGTTGAAAGATTCTCTTTGACTATTTATGTGATCCACGAAGTATAATGTTAGTCAAGAAAGTATTGAACGAAGTTACACTTGACTATTTTTAGTTAAGAGGAAGAATAATTTCAGCTACAAAACGACAAGAAAACATGATAAACATGGCTATTTTCAGTTGATTGACAAGTATTTGTAGTTAAGAAATGGCAAGAAAGGATGATGAATGTGACTATATTTTTAGTTGATTGAAGAATACTTTTTTGTTTGGAAACGACAAGAAAACATGATGTACATGGCTATTTTCAGTTGACTGACGAATAATTTTAGTTAAGAAATGACGAAAGTGACTATTCTCAGTTGATCGACGAATACCTTTAGTTAAAAAAAGATGATAACCATGACTATTTTTAGTTGATAGATGAATATTTTAGCTAAGAAATGACAAGGAAAGATGATGAATGTGACTATTTATTAGTTGACTGACGAATACTTTTAGTTAAGGATCGTTACGAAAAAAATGTCTTGGTACATTTGATTTTATAGAACATTTAGGAGAATGCGGTGAACACTGTGAACATACGGGGACATGAAAAAGAACACATAGAATATATAAGAGAATACATTGAAAACAGTGAACATAAGGGGAAAATGACAAAGAACACGTAGAACATGTAAGAGAAAGCGTTGAACACAGTGACACCTATGGGGAAAATGACAAAGAACGCATAGAACATGTAAGAGAATGTGATGAACACAGTGAACATGCGGCGAACATGACAAAGAACACAAAGAACATGTAAGAGAATTCGATGAGCACAGTGAACTTTTGGGGAATTGAACTTGTAGAGAACATGAATAATGACAACGAAAACAGAAAACATGGAAGAGAACATGAATAGTTACCTTGAGGTTACCTTGAGGTTCTTCCGGGGCTTAGCGTCCCCGCGGCCCGGTCGTCGACCAGGCCTCCTGAGTATAGTGAGTATAAAAGTTGTACAGAGAACATTTGCAAAACGTGGAGTGAACATGAATAATGAGTATACAAACTGTATTTCTTTAAACTACTGAGGAGGGAGGGAGGTTTGTGTGAAGTTGAGGAATGGCAAGATGTAGGGGGAGTAGGAGGATGATGGAGAGATGAAGGGGGGAGTTGGGGGAGGTAAGGGAGGGGAAGATAAGGTGGGAAGGTAAGGGGTGTGGGAGATAAGGGCGAAAGGGAGTTGGGGAAGGAAAGGGAGTGGGGGAGGTAAAGGGCAGGGGAGGTAAGGGGTGAGAAGGTAAGGGGGAAGGTAAAAGGTGTGGGAGAGATAAGGGAAAAAGGGAGTTGAGGAAGGTAAGAGAGGGGAAGGTAAGGAGCAGAGGTGGTAAGGGATGGGAAGGAAAGGGAGGGAAAAGGTAAGATGCAATATGACCGTGTATTACCGTGTGAACACGCATATTGAAGAAGAAGATATGTTTACTTTTGATAAGGGTGACTGGAGTGGGACTTGATCTGAAATATTTCAGTTTGATGAACTAAGGTGGAGGACAAAAGTTGGAGTTTGGTAAGTTGATTTTTATTTATTTTACAGGGGTCTGAAATTGAGTTGGGGTTTTAAATCTTAGGGAATTTAGTATGATAATAGTTAACTTACAGGAACGAACTAAGGCAGGGGACAAAATTAAACTCGGTAACTGCCTTGGTCATATTTACTACATTATAATTGTAACTCGTTTAAATTTCAGGGAACTTGGGATGATAGTAGTGATTTTACAGGAGTAATCTAAGGCAGACAAGGGGAGCTAGAGCTGGAGCTCGGTAACTAAATTATTGTATTTTACTATATCTGAAATACAACGTTGTTAAATTTCAAGGAAATTGGTCTGTTACTATAGAAGATACAAGAGGGAGGATAAGGTGGGAACAGGAGCTAGAACTCGAAAAGTGTTCATATCTATTTTACTATGAACGAAATATAGCAATCTTAAATTTCAGGGGGAATGGACTGTTAGTAAAGATTTTAAGGAGGGTAATGTACAGCGGGGACAAGAGCTAGAGTTCGGTAATTGCTTTCGTCTATTTCACTATGTACGAAATACAGAGGTTTAAAACTTTAGGGGGATTGGACTGTTAGTAAAGATGTTATGGGGTACTGTAAGGTGGGGAACAGGAACTAGAACTTGCTTTTGGACTTGATTTAATTTACTACATCTGAAATAGGACTGTTTAATATAAGGCTAAAATTGAGCTATTAGTAGCGAAAATGCACTTATATATGCGGTCTCTTTTAAATTTTAGTCATAATGGTCTCTGTCATATTTTTGGTTATTAACTGGACTCTGAATATTTTTGGGCTCAAAGTGGACTCTGACGTATTTCGGTATTTAAATGGACTCTAGTAATTTTTGGGCATAACCTGGACTCCGACGAATTTGGGTCTTCAAATGGATTCTGACTAATTTTGGGCATAAACTGGACTCTGATTAATTTCGGACTCAAAGTGCTCTCAGTAAAATTTCGGTTTTCTAATAGACTATGATTAATTTCGGTCTTCAAACAGACTCTGAATAACTTCGTTCTACAACTGGACTCTTATTTTCGATCTTAATTAGTCTCAGACAATATTTTTGTCTACAAATGGTCTCTGAGTAATTTTCAGTCTTTTACAGGTGAAATATATGGATATAAAAAGTATAGTATATGGATATAAAAACTAAAACTTACTGCTAAGATGTCTATTTTCCTTAACTAAACTTATATGACAATATTCTCTGAAATGGTCTTGTTTTACAAATTTTGGTCTTCAACTCGTAAATGAACTTCTATGATTATATGAACTATGAAATATTTTCATAAAAGGGGACTCCGAAAATTTTTGAATTTCCTCAATAAAAACTCTTTAAGAGCGTATAAGTGATTTTTGGTCAGAATTTTCCCAATAAGAAATCTTCAAGAACGTATGAGTGATTTTGCAAAAAAAAAAAAAAAAAGACTGAAGAGTTTATTTTCAGGAAGACGGGAGTGAACTTTGCCCATGAATTTTTCTATAAGGAACTTCTATGAACTTTGAAATTATTTTCGGTCTGAATTTTCCCCATAAGAATTCTTTAACTCCAAATCAGAAACTGGGAAATTTATAAGGAAACCCGACAGTCCTGCAATAACTGGGAAATTTACCTGGGAATCAGAAGCGCTAGCAGTAACTGGAAAAAAATTATCAGGAAACCCGAAGACCACGCAGTAACTGGGCTGGAAAATGAAATTTTTTTCATAGACTCATCCCTACTGCTACTACAGTACACCCACCACTGACAAGGTACACCCCACCACTGGCACAGTCCACCCACAACTGACACAGTACACCCATCACTGAAACAGTACACCCACCACTGACCCAGGACACCTACCACATTCACAGTACACCCAACACTGAAACAGTACACCCACCAATGACCCAGGACACCTACCACATTCACAGTACACCCACAACTGCCACAGTACACCCAACACTGACACAGTACACCCACCACTGACCCAGGACACCTACCACATTCACAGTACACTCACCACTGACGCAGTACAAACATCACTGACACTATATACCCATCACCGACACAGAAAAGCCACAACTTAAACACTGCACTCACCACATACACAGTACACCCATCATGGAAACAGAGCACCCACCACTGACACAGCACTTCCACCCCTCACACAGTACTCCTACCCCCTTATACAGTATACCCACAACTGGTACAGTACACCCACCACTGGTTCAGCACGCCCATCACCGACATAGTACATGCACCTGTGACACAGTACACCCACCACTGACGCAGTACTCGCTCCACTGACACAATACACAAACCACTGACATTGTATACCCACCACTGAGTACTCACCTTACTAGGTGAGTACTGACATAGTACACCCACCACTAACACAGTACACCCACCACTAACACAGTACACCCACCACTAACACAGTACACCCACAACTAAGACAGTACACCCACCTCTGACACAATTCACCCATTTTTGACAAATACACCCTCCACTGACACGGTACACCCTCCTCTGAGACAATACACAATGATTGGCTGAAGTGGGTTTCCAGGCTTGTGTGTCTTGACATCGTTGGGGAATATAAACCTGGATATGCGTATGGAAATGTCAAGACACACAAGCCTGGAAACCCACTTCGGCCAATCATCAGCCAGATACCCACACCCACGTACAGAGTGGCGAAACGACTCAATGGCTTGCTGACTCCTTATGTCCCTTGCGCCTTCAACCTGATGTCTCCAAAGGAATTTGGTGACTTGCTGCAGGGAACACGGGCCACAGGGATAAGAGCCTCGTTGGACGTAGAATCTCTGTTTACCAACGTACCTGTGGATGAAACAATCGGGATGATAGCCGACAGAGTGTACCGTGATCCGGCCTGTACTCCTCTTGACATACCAGAAAACAGTCTAAGGAAACTACTCCAAGCTTGTACTAAAGAGGCACCCTTCTGGAGCCCGGATGGACACATGTATAAGCAAGTAGATGGGGTCGCCATGGGTTCTCCCCTAGGTGTCCTGTTTGCAAACTTCTACATGGGTACCATCGAGCAAAAAGTCTTAGTCGACATGAACTTGAAACCAGCCATATACTGCAGGTATGTTGACGACATTTTTACACAGGTACCTGATGTCAGACATCTGCAGGAGCTGAAGGAGGCATTTGAGCAGAATTCTGTGTTGCGTTTCACTTACGAGATGGAAAAGGTTGGGAAGCTGCCCTTTCTAGATGTAACAGTCATGGAAAGGAGCGGAGTTTTCCACACTGCAGTCTACACTAAGGAAACAAACATAGGAATGTGCCTGAATGCCAACAGTGACTGCCCGGACAGGTACAAGAGGAGTGTTGTTAACGCTTATGTCGACCGTGCCCTCAGCCACAGCTCAGAATGGAAGCAAGTCGACGAAGAACTCTGTAGGGTAAGGCAGGTCCTAGTCAACAACGGCTTCTCCAATGGTTTCGTCGAAGACATCATAAGAAGGAAACTGAAACGCCATGCAACCTCTGAAGAGACAACTAACACAACACCTATACCCCCAATTAGACTATTTTACAGGAACTTCTTTTCCACAGCCCATAAAACGGAGGAAAGGGTCCTGAAAGATATTGTCAGTAGAAACGTTATCCCTACAGACAAAAATCAGAAGATATAACTGACAATTTACTATAAAACCAAAAAACGGCCAGCCTACTCATGAGAAACTCTCCAGAAACAAAGAAGAACGTTTTAAAAGAGACCAACGTCGTCTATGCCTTCAAATGCCCTCTTGGGGATTGTAAGCCTAAAAAAACTCAGTATATAGGCAAGACAACAACATCTCTTTCCAGGCGTTTAACGATGCATAAGCAACAGGGCTCCATTAAGGAACATAAAGCCTCTTCCCACAACCAAACCATCACCAGAGATATCTTAGCAAACAACACAGAAATCATCGATAGATACAGCGATAGCAGGCGGCTCTACGTCTGCAAGGCACTACACATCAAGAAGTCAACACCAGCAATCAACAGCCAATTAATGCACAACTATATTCTACCCACTTTAAGACTCCGCTCCAATATAGAAGCATCAAGAAATATGGACCAATAGGCTTTCTACAATTACGTCCATTCAATACCCATTGTTTCGTGTTCTGTCTTGTGTTTGAATTTAATATATATATATATATATATATATATATATATATATATATATATATATATATATATATATATATATATATATATATATATATATATATTATATATATTTAATATATATATATATATATATATATATATATATATATATATATATATATATATATATATATATATATATTATATATATATATATATATATATATATATATATATATATATATATATATATATATATATATATATATTATATATATATATATATATATATATATATATATATGAATATATATATATATATATATATATATATATATATATATATATATATATATATATATATATATATATATATATATATATATATATTAGTATAGTTTGGTAGCAGTCTTTCCTGTAGACATATATTATTAAATATGACCGAAAAAGTAAGATTAATAATTCTAACACAAATTTTCTTGATCTTTCGTACGTTTCTTTTCACTGTTGGTGGTAATTCAAAAATCAATTCTCCAAAATTCGTTTTTATTTCTAGTCTGATGCGACACTTGAGCGCGTTTCGTAAAACTTATTACATTTTCAAAGACTTTAGCTTACACATACACAACTGAATAGAACTTACACATCTTCGATTTGTTTATATCTACATTTGAGTGAGGTGGATGGGGTGAGGTGGTATTAATAGGGTATTAAATTCCTAAACACAAGACAGAACACGAAACAATGTGTATTGAATGAAAGTGATTTTGTAGAAAGCCTATTGGTCCATATTTCTTGATGCTTCTATATTGGAGCGGAGTCTTGAGGTGGGTAGAATATAGTTGTGCATTAATTGGCTGTTGATTGCTGGTGTTGACTTCTTGATGTGTAGAGCCTCGCAGACGTCAAGCCGCCTGCTATCGCTGTATCTATCGATGATTTCTGTGTTGTTTACTAGGATTTCTCTGGCGATGGTTTGGTTGTGGGAAGAGATTATATGTTCCTTAATGGAGCCCTGTTGCTTATGCATCGTTAAACGCCTAGAAAGAGATGTTGTTGTCTTGCCTATATACTAGGTTTTTTGGAGCTTTCAGTCCCCAAGAGGGCATTTGAAGGCATAGACAACGTTGGTCTCTTTTAAAGCGTTCTGCTTTGTGTCTGGAGAGTTTCTCATGAGAAGGCTGGCCGTTTTTCTGGTTTTATAGTAAATCGTCAGTTGTATCCTCTGATTTTTGCCTGTAGGGATAACGTTTCTAATAACAATATCTTTCAGGACCCTTTCCTCTGTTTTATGACCTGTGGAAAAGAAGTTCCTGTAAAATAGTCTAATAGGGGGTATAGGTGTTGTGTTAGTTGTCTCTTCAGAGGTTGCATGGCGTTTCACTTTCCTTCTTATGATGTCTTCGACGAAACCATTGGAGAAGCCGTTGTTGACTAGGACCTGCCATACCCTACAGAGTTCTTTGTCGACTTGCTTCCACTCTGAGCTGTGGCTGAGAGCACGGTCGACATAAGCGTTAACAACACTCCTCTTGTACCTGTCTGGGCAGTCGCTGTTGGCATTTAGGCACATTCCTATGCTCGTTTCCTTAGTGTAGACTGCAGTATGGAAACCTCCGCTCTTTTCCATGACTGTTACATCTAGAAAGGGCAGCTTCCCAAAGAATGAGGTGATTTGGTGAAATGCTATGCCCAAGATTACCATCCGAGTTGCCGGCGGGGAAGTGGTTCAAATAGCTTCGGCTACCACTTCCTTTTGTCCGGCCGTGATGGTCAAGCGGATTAAGGCGCCCTGTAGTTACCAGTTGCGTTGCTCCTGGGAGTATTTGGTTCGAGTCAATTCTGGGGTGTGAGTTTTCAGTTGCATATAGTCCTGGGGACCATTCAGGCTTGTTCGCATTTGTGTTCCTCACGTGTGCCCCAAAGAATGAGGTGATTTGGTGAAATGCTATGCCCAAGATTACCATCCGAGTTGCCGGCGGGGAAGTGGTTCAAATAGCTTCGGCTACCACTTCCTTTTGTCCGGCCATGATGGTCAAGCGGATTAAGGCGCCCTGTAGTTACCAGTTGCGTTGCTCCTGGGAGTATGGGTTCGAGTCACTTCTGGGGTGTGAGTTTTCAGTCGCATATAGTCCTCGGGACCATTCAGGCTTGTTCGCATTTGTGTTCCTCACGTGTGCCCCAAAGAATGAGGTGATTTGGTGAAATGCTATGCCCAAGATTACCATCCGAGTTGCCGGCGGGGAAGTGGTTCAAATAGCTTCGGCTACCACTTCCTTTTGTCTGGCCGTGATGGTCAAGCGGATTAAGGCGCCCTGTAGTTGCGTTGCTCCTGGGAGTATGGGTTCGAGTCACTTCTGGGGTGTGAGTTTTCAGTCGCATATAGTCCTGGGGACCATTCAGGCTTGTTCGCATTTGTGTTCCTCACGTGTGCCCCAAAGAATGAGGTGATTTGGTGAAATGCTATGCCCAAGATTACCATCCGAGTTGCCAGCGGGGAAGTGGTTCAAATAGCTTCGGCTACCTCTTCCTTTTGTCCGGCCGTGATGCTCAAGCGGATTAAGTCGCCCTGTAGTTACCAGTTGCGTTGCTCCCGGGAGTATGGGTTCGAGTCACTTCTGGGGTGTGAGTTTTCAGTCGCATATAGTCCTGGGGACCATTCAGGCTTGTTCGCATTTGTGTTCCTCACGTGTGCCCCAAAGAATGAGGTGATTTGGTGAAATGCTATGACCAAGATTACCATCCGAGTTGCCGGGGGGAAGTGGTTCAAATAGCTTCGGCTACCACTTCCTTTTGTCCGGCCGTGATGGTCAAGCGCATTAAGGCGCCCTGTAGTTACCAGTTTTGTTGCTCCTGGGAGTATGGGTTCAAGTCACTTCTGGGGTGTGAGTTTTCAGTCGCATATAGTCCTGGGGACCATTCAGGCTTGTTCGCATTTGTGTTCCTCACGTGTGCCCCAAAAAATGAGGTGATTTGGTGAAATGCTATGCCCAAGATTACCATCCGAGTTGCCGGCAGGGAAGTGGTTCAAATAGCTTCGGCTACCACTTCCTTTTGTCCGGCCGTGATGGTCAAGCGGATTAAGGCGCCCTGTAGTTACCAGTTGCGTTGCTCCTGGGAGTATGGGTTCGAGTCACTTCTGGGGTGTGAGTTTTCAGTCGCATATAGTCCTGGGGACTATTCAGGCTTGTTCGCATTTGTGTTCCTCACGTGTGCCCCAAAGAATGAGGTGATTTGGTGAAATGCTATGCCCAAGATTACCATCCGAGTTGCCGGCGGGGAAGTGGTTCAAATAGCTTCGGCTACCACTTCCTTTTGTCCGGCCGTGATGGTCAAGTGTATTAAGGCGCCCTGTAGTTACCAGTTTCGTTGCTCCTGCGAGTATGGGTTCGAGTCACTTCTGGGGTGTGAGTTTTCAGTCGCATATAGTCCTGGGGACCATTCAGGCTTGTTCGCATTTGTGTTCCTCACGTGTGCCCCAAAGAATGAGGTGATTTGGTGAAATGCTATGCCCAAGATTACCATCCGAGTTGCCGGCGGGGAAGTGGTTCAAATAGCTTCGGCTACCACTTCCTTTTGTCCGGCCGTGATGGTCAAGCGGATTAAGGCGCCCTGTAGTTACCAGTTGCATTGCTCCTGGGAGTATGGGTTCGAGTCACTTCTGGGGTGTGAGTTTTCAGTCGCATATAGTCCTGGGGACCATTCAGGCTTGTTCGCATTTGTGTTCCTCACGTGTGCCCCAAAGAATGAGGTGATTTGGTGAAATGCTATGCCCAAGATTACCATCCGAGTTGCCGGCGGGGAAGTGGTTCAAATAGCTTCAGCTACCACTTCCTTTTGTCCGGCCGTGATGGTCAAGCGGATTAAGTCGCCCTGTAGTTACCAGTTGCGTTGCTCCTGGGAGTATGGGTTCGAGTCACTTCTGGGGTGTGAGTTTTCAGTCGCATATAGTCCTGGGGACCATTCGGGCTTGTTCGCATTTGTGTTCCTCACGTGTGCCCCAAAGAATGAGGTGATTTGGTGAAATGCTATGACCAAGATTACCATCCGAGTTGCCGGCAGGGAAGTGGTTCAAATAGCTTCGGCTACCACTTCCTTTTGTCCGGCCGTGATGGTCAAGCGGATTAAGGCGCCCTGTAGTTACCAGTTGCATTGCTCCTGGGAGTATGGGTTCGAGTCACTTCTGGGGTGTGAGTTTTCAATCGCATATAGTCCTCGAGACAATTCAGGCTTGTTCGCATTTGTGTTCCTCATGTGTGCCCCAAAGAATGAGGTGATTTGGTGAAATGCTATGCCCAAGATTACCATCCGAGTTGCCGGCGGGGAAGTGGTTCAAATAGCTTCGGCTACCACTTCCTTTTGTCCGGCCGTGATGGTCAAGCGGATTAAGGCGCCCTGTAGTTACCAGTTGCGTTGCTCCTGGGAGTATGGGTT
This sequence comes from Procambarus clarkii, assembly GCF_040958095.1. Lineage (NCBI taxonomy): Eukaryota > Metazoa > Arthropoda > Malacostraca > Decapoda > Cambaridae > Procambarus > Procambarus clarkii. Next base: position 42,104,203 of record NC_091156.1, on the reverse strand, counting down.
CGAGTCACTTCTGGGGTGTGAGTTTTCAGTCGCATATAGTCCTTGGGACCATTCAGGCTTGTTCGCATTTGTGTTCCTCACGTGTGCCCCAAAAAATGAGGTGATTTGGTGAAATGCTATGCCCAAGATTACCATCCGAGTTCCCGTCAGGGAATTGGTTCAAATAGCTTCGGCTACCACTTCCTTTTGTCCGGCCGTGATGGTCAAGCGGATTAAGGCGCCCTGTAGTTACCAGTTGCGTTGCTCCTGGGAGTATGGGTTCGAGTCACTTCTGGGGTGTGAGTTTTCAGTCGCATTTCAGTTTTCAGTTTTCAGTCCTGGGGACCATTCAGGCTTGTTCGCATATATATATATATTTATATATTGTTTTTTGTGGTCCTTCCTCATGAGTATAACCAGTGCTTTTTAATTAATAAACAGTGGTTTCACTCTAATACCCTTAGATATGATTAAAATGTGATAGGAGTAGGTGAATATTCAACCCAGTGACAAAAGCACGAGCACAGCTCTAGCAGCGAAGGTTAACAGCCCCAGCCATGAGTGACTGGGTGACAATGGCACCTGAGCTGGAGAATCATAAGCCTCGCCATACCAAACACTATTACAACTTGGCACAATTCACTCCACTGGCACACACAAGAATCAGTGCCTATTCCCCATTAAGAAAATACACTGACAACCCAACACTGGCACAGTATAACTACCACTGAGTATACTAACCTCCCAGCACAGACACTATACTACTCACCAATAACATAGTACACCCATCACTATATATTTTTCTATTTCTTGGTGACAATTTGGCAGGATTTATATAAATTCACTTAAAGGGATACAAAGAAGAATGACACAGTTTATTCCAGGAAATAGAACCCGATCTTATAAAGTGAGATTAAAAAGTTTAATTTATAGTCCTTTGAAAACCGAAGAATATGGGTAACATGATTGAATTATATGAATGTGTGAAAGGGAATAAGAAAGATGTTATAAATAATGTTTCCTATATAAAGACACAAAGCAGAATACAAAACATTGGATGAATAAGTTTAGATTCAGGAATGACTGGGTGCATACTATTCTTTAACTAGGACTTTTGATCTATTGAGTAGATTACCGAGCAATATATTGAACGAAGGATCACTGGAATTCTTCACGTGAAAGTTAGATAAATAAATAAATGAGTTTATAGAGGAGGTGCTACGTATGGGTTAATAAGTCGTCAAAAATTTCTTGCACTCTAATATTTTTATAGTAACTCAAAATTAACACAGTACACCCATCATTAAAATTACACTACTGTTCACCAACACCCCATACTTGACACAGCACACTCATCAAGTCACACAGCATTAACACAATCCAGAGGTAAAACAAAACCAACCACGTACCTATGTAACAGAAAAGCTTGCATCCTGGTGTATTGAGGCACATTGATGCGCAGTGGAGAGTGTAAAGTTTTTTGAATGTCATACGTCTTATCTCACACTGAGACAGCTCGCTTGGGAAAGTGACCGCCACCTAGAAGGGAAGGTTATTAAATTATCTAAGTTTTAAGTCACGTACGTTACCCAGGGGTCCGGATTCATAAATCAGCTAGAGAACCATTTAGCAGAGTTGTCCACTTGACCTTGACTGTAGCTGCTACGAATGTTTTCAAGGAACAGTTTTGGTGTGTCGAAGCGTGCAAAAGAACACCATTAGCTCAATTTAACGACGGAGCACACGCAACATTACATAACCCATATATGGTATCCAATAATGTACAACCCGTAATAACCAACAGTTCTTTATGGCGAATCAGTCATCTTAAGTATAAATTGTCCTTGTGTCATTAACTGTAGTGTTTAATGTACAGAAAATTAAATAATATAATTGAAAGATAAATTTCAGGAATAGTTATTAGGTAAATATACCCTGCTGATCATTATAACTAGGGAAGACCATTCGACCACAACTATGCCAGAAGTAAAGTCTGTTGTTTCATAATGTTATCTACAAGATATAGTTTAAACACGAGATTGTCTGGCCGTGAAGAAACTGTAGGCTTATAGATTAAATGAGTTAATGGAAAAATAAACACTAAAGTCTAAAGGGAATTTGAACTTAGCTTAGTTTGGTGTTGGGCTAAATGTCTATTAACCTCTTGAGGGGTTATTAAGGTAACCAAAAGTGCTTACTGATTAAACCGCACGTACAGATCAGTCCTGGACATGGGTGCTCGTCCGTGTTGACGTGGCAAGCTTTGTAATGGGTGGCCCTCTATCCCCTGTTGTGAGGATGAACTCAGTGGGCCTGGAATTTTCGCGCCGTGCTGGTTATCCTAAGGTGGAGCTTGTAATGTGTGAAATGCTTTGTGTCCCTGTGGAGGAGATTAATGGTGTTGAACTGGTGACAGCACACTGAGTGATTATCCAGTTTCTGGGGGAGGTGTTGTACCATGAGTTTCTCCAATGCTTTGAGGGGTGTTCGTTGCCATTACCAGATGGTACCGGCACTGTGTCGATTACGGATCGTAGTGGTGTCATTACATATGTGAGTGTTCATGGGGCGCAACTGGAGTTTCCCGAGGACCTGCTGCGGTGTTACTTCCGGCAGCTTGGCGCTGTTGTCAGTGTGCGGCTGCACACACTTTCCTCGGGGAAGTTTAAGGGAATGGGGACGAACATTCATTAACTAGGGATGTACCTGAGGACAAATATTATGTCCTCAGTCCGGTTGCTGGGGGTATTATGTCCGGGTGTACTATGCCTGGCAACCCACATACATGTTTTCGGTGTGGCCTGTTGGGGCATCTGGCTGCTGGGTGCTGTAATGCTGTGGGCGCTCCTGTGAACATGTTCCATGAAGAAGATTTCCCGCCACTCCCTGTGGAGGAGGATTCCGTGGGTGAGGATATGGCCATGCTGTTGCCTGCTGCAGCATCCCCCCTCCCCTCTGTAACTCCCAACGAGCCTCCAGTTGTTGTATCTCCTCCTCCGGATGTTGCGTTGCCTTTGGATGGTCTTCTTGCTCCAGTCGCTGTCCCGGCTTCTCCCGTGGATCTTCCAGGTGGTCTCTGCACGTCGTTGACATCTTCGTCTTCCTCTCCTCCTGCTGCTGCGCCTGACCCTGCGTCTTCGCCATGTGTCCCTAGCTGTGCTGGGTGCTGGGGTGACTGCAGAGCCTCTTGCTGTGTGTTACCCGATTCCGCCCTGTGGTTGAAGCTGCTGCCGTTCTGCGTTGAGCGTCGGTTTGCCCGGCTTGTGATGCCCGTGTTTCTGGGTCTGCTTCCGGCTCTGATGATATGCGGCCGGAGTCCAAGCGTACCCGACGTTCTTCTACTGCCTGGGCTGATGTGGAGGAATTTGGCTCCGATGTCGGAGCCAAAACCACGGTGAACCACCATATCGTCTTCGGCCGACGACATGGTGGTTCCGGGTGCTTCGCGCTCTTCAACGACGGTGGTTGCTGACGTCCATGTGCCCGCTGCTGCCAATGTTTGTGCCTTAGGTTTACCTCCTGTTCTTTCTTCTACAGGGGATTCTCCGCAGTGGTGCGTGGTATCTCCTCTGGATGTGGATGGTGAGGGTGCTAGTGCGAGCCGAGGCCTCGTGCTGGTGCTGACGTAGGAAGCCCGGCATGGGAGAGTCCCAGCAGGTGTATATCAGAACCACACCAGGCACCGCCCGGTGTGGTTCTGAGTACGCTGCCCTGTGCTCGGCCTCCTGGGTTGAAGTCCTTGCCTCTCATCTTGAACTCAGGAGTGGCGTATGATGATAATAACCCATTGCAGTTTGACATTGTTGACCGCGTGCATCCTGATCCGTGGAGACCACCTTCCATCTGGGTTCCGCGGGGCCGGTGTTTTGTTGTGGTTGTGCCGGACTTATTGCCTGATCCTCATACGATTTATCGTATCCAGGTCCCAGATAACATCACGTTGCTTTGGTAAGCGAATTGTATACACTTTCCGGCGGTGGATTGCCCGGATAAGTATGAGTAGTCTGTGTGATTGGTGAGTGTTGTGTGTTTTGTTTCACTGTCTGTCTTTGTTCTGCTTGGTGTTTGCTCCTGTGTGGGTGTGTTTGGTTGCTTCCCGTTGCCTGCGTGCACGGGGAGGTGTTGTTTTGTGTGGGTGTGTGAGGTGGGTGTTTTTTTCTGGCTCCTGCGTGGGCCTGTTCCGGTTTGTACGTGTATTCGTGTACTATTTGTACGCTTGTTTGTGTTTTGTTGTGTGCCCTTTGAGCTGCTTGGCTGTCCTTGCCTGATACTGTTTTCCTTTTTTTCTGCTTGTTTCCTGTGTTTATTTTGTGTATTTATTTTTACTGTTGCTATGTATTGTGTGTTCATCGGTGTGCTTGTATTATGTGTTTGTGTTTTGTTGTATGCCCTTCAGGTCGGTGATTCTGTGCTTTGCTTGGTTTGTTTCCTTTTTTAGTCTTGTTTTATTGTATTTATTAGCATACTTTGCATGTAAATATATGAAAAGAAAAAAAAAAGGTAACCAAGAGTGCTTATTGAATAACCAGCAAGTACAGATCAGTCCTGGACATGTACATTAAAGTACATTACTTTCTAAGCTTTTTTCTCATAATTATTTAAGTTCCCAAAAAATAAATATATATTTTGAATATGAGAAATAAATTCAACTAATTAATGTTAAACATTGATAATTAATTTATTTCATTTGACACTAACAGCACTGATTTTTTGGGTGATCCTATGTTTAACTGCACTAATTATTCCATAACTCTAAATATTATTAATAGTGGGAAGCATAGTCATATATTTTTAATACACAAGCTAAATTCTTGACGTTATTAAGAAATTACGATTATATTTATTATAATAAATATATGTCACATATCTCAAACTGTAAGCAATTTATTCAATTAGTTATATTAAAGCCTCATAAACATTATGCATTGTAGATGAATTTAAATTAATTGTTGTCACCTGTCTTCTAAAACATACTGATAAATACATACGGACATAAGCTGCTCGAGATATGCTTTAGATAAATGCTTTATGAAATATTTGTAATAATACCCCCCCCCCCCCAGGGCATTTTTGCGAAGTCTAGTGTGAGATATGTCGTTTGATTCCAGTGGAGTTTTAGTAAAATATAGTGTTAGAAAAAAGGAAGAAGACAGAAGTAAAGCAAAAGAGAAAAACAAAGCAAAGCATCTGAAACGCCTTATAGTTCTTTGAGTGTTTTTTAAAGAGGAAAAGCTGGGGGTGGGAGGATGGTGAAGGGCGGCACTAAGGGGATGGGTACGAGGGACTCCGGGGACATGGGGGTGATGATTGGGGGAGAAGGGGTAAATGATGGGAAGAGATTGGGAGGAGACCAGGGTATATCTTCCATATAAATTAATGAAAGTGTTTGTCTGTTCGAGGTCGGAGGGGAGGGTAGGGACATGGGGGTGAGGGGGGGTGAAGGTAGGGTCATGCGAAGTGAGTGTAGGGTCATGGGAATGAAAGGGAGGGTGGGGACATGGGGTGAGAAGGGAGGGTAGGGACATGGGAGTGAGAACGGAGGGTAGGGATATGGGGGTGATGAGGAGGGTAGGAACATGGGATAGCAAAAATGATACCAGTATTGTATTTACTTCTCAGCTTACCTATAAGTGACCGTAAGGGAGTGGGGTCTTCATCTTGAAGACCCACCAAATATAATTGTTGATCATTTCCATTATAATTTAACAATTCGATGTCGAATCTGGCCTTAAGAATCTGGCCTTAAAGTCTGGCCTTAAGTATAGCCTTAAGAATCTGGCCTTAAAGTCTGGCCTTAAGAAGTTGGCCTTAAAGTCTGGCCTTAAGAATCTGGCATTAAAGTCTGTCCTTAAGAATCTGGCCTTAAAGTCCGGCCTTACGAATCTGGCCTTAAAGTCTGGCCTTAAGAATCTGCCAATAAAGTCTGTCCTTAAGAATCTGGCCTTAAAGTCTGGCCTTAAAGTCTGGCCTTAAGAATCTGGCCTTAAAGTCTGGCCTTAAGAATCTGGCCTTAAAGTCTGGCCTTAAGAATCTGGCCTTAAAGTGTGTCCTTAAGAATCTGGCCTTAAGAATCTGGCCTTAAAGTCTGGCTTTAAGAATCTGGCCTTAAACGTAAACTCCCGGCCGCTCACCTTACCACTGTACCACCCTGACTAGGTAATAGTTATACAACCAAACCTGGATTCCACTGAAACTCTCGAGACTTCTACTGAAGCTAGTGTAAGTTTTACCCACACACCCGGCACCAGAGTACTCTGGGTTTATACGCAAAACTCGGACTGGCTTCAGAAAAAGCCTTCAGACTTCTAGAGGTTTCAGTGGAATCTCGGTACAAAACTTTACCGAAGGCCAGTAAGTACTTGGGCAGAGTACTTACTGGTACAGTGGTAAGGTGAGCGGTTAGGAGTGCCATAGTCGGGGGGTTTGAGTCACCTCAAAGCTCCTACCATCAGTAGTTGTGGGAAATTTACCAGTGGGATTTTATTTTATTCATTTATTTATTTATTTACTCATTTAATTAATGATGTTGGATTTTCTATTAAATTATTTCTTTAGCAAGTGGACTATATTAGATAATTTTCTCCCATTAATAAAATCCTCACAGGCTTGGGGGTTTATATTGTAATTTCAAGTAGACAGGAATTAACATGTTAGTTGCATTATTTATATTACTTAAATGGTTAATTAAAATTATTAGAAATACACTCCATGAAGTAATCAGTTAAATTTGTCTACTGAAAAGGGTAATGTTAGCTTAGCTGAAAATGAAGCATAGCTTAGCCGGGATGTGTATCATCCACGTGAGCCAAACATTGAGGGCATGTGGTACTGGTGTCTCACAGGTGGTGATATCGTCACGTCCTTTTGGGGCTAACTTAAATTAACACAAAAACAGCAGTAATTTCTTAATGCATGTTGTGATAAATATATTATATGTTGTGAGAAGTTTTCCTACAGCTGTATCGTGTTTGTCTAACTGAGGAAGTACCAATACCATCACCAGTATTGTCTTGTGTTACAAGAGGTTAGAAAGTAGGAATACGAACATCAGTATTGTACTCACCGAGTTGTGCTTGTGGGGGGTTGAGTTCTGGCTCTTTGGGCCCACCTCTCAACTGTCTAATCAATCAACTGTATTTTTTTCCACACACACACACACACACACACACACACACACACACACACACACACACACACACACACACACACACACACACACACACACACACACACACACACACACACACACACACACACACACACACACACACACACACTTCCACGAAGCAGTCCGTAACAGCTGTCTAACTCCCAGGTGCCTATTTCTTGCTAGGTAAACAGCAGCAGTATCAGGGTCAAAGAAACTCTGCTCAATTGTTTCCGCCTCCACCGGGGATCGATCCCCGGACACTAGGACTACGAATCCCGAGCGTTGTACACTCAGCCGTCATGCCCTATTCAGGACAAATTTTGTTATTAAATGTGTGAAAGTAACAGTACCAACAATGGTATTGTATTACTAAAGATATGAAAGTAGCAATACCATGCCAGTATTGTGTTGTTAGAAGTATGGAAGTAGTAATACCACCAACAGTATTTGACTAGTAGAAGTTTTGAAGTAGCAGTACCATCATATGTTACTAGAAGTTAGAGAGTAGCAGTACCAACACTAGTGTGTTTCTTGAAGTGTTAAAGTAGCAGTACCAGGACAATATTACTCTACAAGTAGTAGTAGTAGTAGTAGTAGTAGTAGTAGTATGGGTATTAAAATTTTTACCTAAGCTAGTCATCTGTGCCAGCACATGAACCACATGGGAACTGACAACGAGAAAAGTTGTCACCTGGAAGTAAGTCTGTGTGTTGCCGGCGGCGGCGTCGAGGGGAACCAGCAGCAACATCACCGCAAACACTGTAGCTGCCAACATCGTCACCACCCTCGCCAACCTTGCCTACAGTCTTCTTTGATACTTCCAGCTTTCGCCTGAAATATTCATGGACGCTTTGATCACTGCCGAAATTAGGATGGTATGTGATGGTATTTTGTTTTGTCATTATCTGTGTCTGGCACAGAATAACAAAGATCAGAAAATTACGTGAAAGTGTATTAGGTGACAAGCACAGAGGCCTTAATTTTGTGACACGTACATTGCAAGTTCGTACTTATGTGACACGTACAGCCCGTGACACACACAGAGCGAGGCCGTACTTATGTGACACGTACAGCCCGTGACACACACAGAGCGAGGCCGTACTTATGTGACACGTACAGCCCGTGACACACACAGAGCGAGGCCGTACTTATGTGACACGTACAGCCCGTGACACACACAGAGCGAGGCCGTACTTATGTGACACGTACAGCCCGTGACACACACAGAGCGAGGCCGTACTTATGTGACACGTACAGCCCGTGACACACACAGAGCGAGGCCGTACTTAGGTGATACTTACGACTTTAAACGCAGTATGAGGACATGTGCTGGGTAAAAAGTCAACGAACCCTTGTCTCTAAAATTAGCACAATTATTGTAATTATTGTGTGTGTGTGGGCAAGAAATTGTTGCTTCGTGTCAATTCAGGCAAAATGAGTGTTCTAGTTTTAGTGTACAGCTTTTAACTCCACGAGAATAAAAAGTGAAGGATATTGCGGAATTAAAATTATATCCTTTCACACTATTTTGGTAAAAATGACGAAGGTCGAATAGCATTTTATCATTGAACTTACCTTATCAGAGCTAATACTCACGGGTCTTGACAGATCAGGTGGGACTGTGCAGGTTGCATGCTTATATACAGCAATACCGCATAAATTAGACAATTGTCGCATCCTCTGAACGTGCATTTTACGTTTGGGGAATTATTAGGTTTGAGCGCATACTCTGGTTTATTAATTAATTACCAAAGTGAGACACGATATATAGCAATATATTCGTGCTGGCCCCCGAGACCAGCTCCAGCTTTTGTTTGGCAGTGAAGCTCAAGATACTCATCAACATAAGCTGACTCCTCACCCAATATCTTGGTAGTCACGAGAGCTCCTTTCATCATATACTTGTACCTACCTACATGTATATGCTATACTCTACATGATTGGCTGTTTTCACCAAGATATACTCTCCTTGATATGCTCACTTAGATGTTATCATCTAGATGAAATTACCCAAGATGTAGGCGTATTGTTGTTCGTATTTAGATCTACTTATTTAAATGTATTCACTCTTACAGCCATACTCGCCTAGATCTGCTTACCTCTATGTACTCGTTGGATGTTTTCATACAAATGTACTCCCTGGAAACACAAACCGTAACTGTCTCTATTTTCCGCTTGTTACAACTTGTAATAAAGTTGTTACATCTTGGCTTAATGTGTTTATGACGTATTAGAACGTTGTTACAACTTGCTATATTGGTTGTTATAACCGGTTAGGAGGTGGTAAAGCTTGTTCGAACGTTGTACCAACGTCGTAGTTTCAGTGTGTGTTTGGCGGGCTCACTCAGATGTTCTCATCATTTTACTAACTTAAATGTACTCACATAAATGTATTAATCTGATTGTATTCTTTTAGAAATACTGAAACTATAATGTATGCATCTAGATGTCCTCACATATACGAACTCGCTTAGTTGCACTTAAAATATTGTATGTCACAATAATTAAGGGGTGATGAACGTATAGACACTCGTTCCCAAAGCGGAAGGCAAGAAAATTTTTTGAGTCATGCGGCCAGCAGTGCCGACCATAAATTCACTAAACTCGGCCCATAATAACCGAACTGTTTAATCAAGAGTGTGGCCTTTAAAAAATTGCTTCCATGACAACTGGTGCAACCTACAGCATGAGAGGCTAAGGTTTAAAAGTAAAAATATTGAAAAATGTTGTAGGTCAGAAACTAATATGCATTTTGGTTTACAGGGTGGGTACAGGAACAGAGAACTTATGACTCTTGTTAGCAAGCTTAGATAATTCTCTTCCAACAGAACATGGTAAGCCATACCTAATAGTTTTGCCCTAGATCACTACACATCAATAGGTTTAGAACCAGGTACCCAATTGCTGCTTGGTAAACATAGGTGAACAACTAAGTGTTGGCGCCCAGTCAATCCTCCCACGACACAACTCGAACCAGTACCAATTCGCTTGCGAGGCGCAGATCCAGTTTGCTAACAATGTGTGGGGCTATTACTATGTTGTGTACAAGGAAGTTTTGCGTGCAGATGCTAACCTTAAGGAACTTTGAGTGTGGGGAAAATGATTCATGGGCATTATATTTAAATAGTTTTCATTAATTTATACGCTAATTTATATTTTTCGATAGCAAACTGTATGACGTTTAAAGTGGACTGTATGATTCAAAATTCCAACACATCGCATTCCTTACACATTCTGGAGGATTATTGTTTATATATATAGTCTATTAATAAAGATTATTGATTAGTAGACATTCACTACAGAATTAGACTACAAATATTAGTTAATACATGGGGAAGCCTTATCAGTATAATTGATTTTGGCCTAGACAACCCAGATATGAATACAATTGATCATACCAAATAATCCTCGTGGGTGAGGCTAGTGTAACCATATGTTACTGCATCCCGTTCTCGCACTTTCGTATAGTCAATATTGACTTATTAAATACGTGCATATGTGACATACTAAACATACTAGCTTACCTTGAAAAGCTTCATAGAAAACACCGACCTTACCTATCCTTCTTAGTATGTTAAGATAAGCATCTTACTGTTTCGTAATTACAATTATTACTTAACCTATAATAGGTATAGGTTAGGTAATAATTGTAATTACGAAGCAATAAGATGCTTGTCATAACATACTAAGAAGGTTAGGTAAGGTCGGTGTTTTCTATGAAGCTTTTCAAGGTAAACTACTATGTTTAGTATGTCACATATGCACGTATTTAATAAGTCAATATTGACTGTAAGAAAGTGCGAGAACGGGTTGGTTACTGGGGTACCAGGTAGATGCAATTCTGCTTTCCCTTCAATTACACCTATCAAAGGGCACACACTCTAATATTTGAACAACTCCACAAGGGCCGTGACGAGGATTCGAACCTGCATCTGAGAGCATTCAAGACGCTGCCTTAATCGACTGAGCTACGACATAGTATACCCTTGTGGATTTATTCATTTGATGCATCACGCAATTGTGATTTCTGTACTATAATATTTGTAACTTAGTATGACAGCTATAACAGGGGAAATATATAATTATTTATTAGATGAGGTTAATAATAATTACCTTGTTTTGTGTCTCGACCCGTGTGCTAACCGGCATTCCTAAATCTAATATTACTGGCCAATAATAAGCTAGATAGTATAGGAATCGGAAAAGACACTTCCCTTATTGTAGATGAAGTTGGTGTTGATAACGGGAGCAATATCAGTCCCGTAACTCTGATCAATGGGTAAATTATTGGAGCTAGATTTTACCCAGAGACACTGTTGTCATTAAGAAATGGCTACTACTGGCCGCACTGCTACTGACGCCTCGGCTGTCGTGTCCAGATGTCGTCAAGAAGTGAAAAGAGGGCCTAATTTATGTTGTTTTTATACTGATAATTAAGTTAATTCAAATGAAATGTTTTTATGATGATTACAGTCCAGACTCTGGTGGATTATTAATAATTCCCAACAGAATTAGCTGGTGAATTTAATAGCGACATGGCAATGATATCCCTATTTTCTTTTCGAATAATTTTCTACTGAACTCTCGTTTTCTATGAGTTTATTTTTACAATTCAGCAGCAATATTATCTGCCTATTGTATTAAATGTTAGTAAATGGTGTCTGTTTTTCAGACATGGAACGATTACAGTTTTAACTATGGTAGTTACTTTGATTTCTGCACGTTCTTTTGAAAATAGATAATTTCAAAATTTAATAAGCGAGCTGAATGCGATATACTCAGGGTTACCTATAAAGGTTTATATAAATAAATTTTAACAATAATAAATTTATAAAATTTATAATTAACTAATTTATAATTTATAATGAACACCCTAGCGATGCACCCACACAAGCGAGCAAGCATAAGTGAATAGATCATCATACCCCCAAAACTTATCAGACATGCACTGCAGCCACGTGAAGAAATACCCAATGGGAAACACAGAAGCAGCCCAGTTGTGATGAGCAGCATAAAAGTGATGTAATCAAACTCAGACGGAATTACAAACAAAAGGGAAGAGATACAGGAAAGAGTGCAGAACATTCACACATGAACGCAATAATGGAAATAAAACTGATTAGTGTTATCGGAAATGCAATCTTCCCACTAGGATATCAATAAGGAAAGATTAGGTGAAGAGAATTAGGGGTAATTGAGCCCTGTTGCTACAGCTACACTGTAGCATTGAAGATGCAAGCCTCTCAAGGCAATCCGACCAGGAAGATTACATATCAGGGATAATAACTTTTTTTGGAGGGATATCGCTGCACGGGCCCTAAGCCTCTGGCTGGCCCACTAATAGTAACAATATGAGACATGAAGATAGTTACAGTGGTGACTTATAATTCCCCATCAAACAAGAGAATGTTTAGGAAGATTTTCTGCAAACACAACTAGAATTTCTTGAAGGTAATGGAGAAAGCAGCCACAGTGGCAAGAGGGAGCAAGAACTAAAATTCCAAGTCTTAGATACTTTAAGGGGCCCGGTGATGGAGGAGAGTTTTCCGAATATGAAAGCTGAGAAGTGAAATTTTTTAAACAAATCTCTCGTTATCTGCATCATTGTCGTGAAAATGTCGTCCCAATATGTTAAGAAACGGATTTTTTACGAATTTGTTTTAAATAAATTCGTGAGCGACGAGCGGCAACCGGTACTGAAAATAATGATAACACTTCCTATATACTGGCAATCAGGGATAAAGAGATATAAGCACCTGTCCGACTCAGAAAGAAGACAAGTAGTAGTAACGAGGGTCTACATAGTGAGAATGCAGCTGGTGCCACCTGGAGGGGCCTGATTTCACACATAATAAGTTAGTATGTTATTATGCTGTATTTTATTATGCATCATATAAATACATTGTCCAATGTCAATATTTCTTATGTTCCTTTGTACGAAAGGCTGACAACCCCCTTTTTGTGTGTGTGATTTTTTCTTTTTTTTCTTTTTTTTCTCTCTGGTTTGCTACAATGGGAATTCTGTTGTAACTTCGACATCTTTGAGAATGCATATCTTGGCACTAAGCATAATAAGATGCAACAGAATTGGTCAATAAGTTAATCATCCACAGGTGGCAGAAGTTGTAGCTTTTATTTTTTTTTACAGATTTATTTACAGATTTCAAACTCTATTCTCTTCGTCTATTTAGGTTGTAATGATGAATGCGGACCAGATAAGGGCGTTATCAAATATATATGAGCAATAAAGTTACTGCAATATATTAGTCTCCTTATATGAACATAAGAACATAAAAATGAAGGCAACTGCAGAAGACCTATTGTCCCCAACGAGGCAGCTCCTATTTATATCCACCCAATCTCATTCACATATATGTCTAGACTACTCTTGGACAGTTAAGGGGCCCAGTGTCTGTTTTACAGTTATCCGTAATGTTTCCCTATATTTATTTTTTGGTCAAGGGGGGGGGGGGGGGTTCTTGATTTCATTTAAACACATATTGACCTACAACTTTCACCTATTTGAATACGAATGCCAAGCAATGTTTATTAAAACATACAAGAAAAATCATTAATTAGAACTACCATAGTCATTGTAAATAACTTCAACTTTAATTATTTCTAAAACAGAAATTTCAACGTTGAGACCTGATAAAAAATTAAGTTTCTGACCGATTCTCATTTTTTTATATATAATGTGTATAATTTTAGTCCTATAATATCCAAGATGTAGTTTAGTCATAAATCCATAACCCTTGGAGTTACAAGCTCTTTAAATCTAAATTTGGCACATATTTGGATTGCCACATTTAAAAAATGTTTTACAGTAAACTATACTCTCAAACAACATTTTATCCTAGAAACATGAACGATATATTAACAATTGGTGACATTTTAAGATTTTAATCACTAATTTGAAATTTTAATTTTTTTTTAATTTTTTTGTATTTTTTTTTCGTTTTGTGGTATGATGCTGATCCATTAGGAAAAGTTGGAGCATTACCATGAAGATATTACGCATAAAAATATTTAGTGTGAGGAAGTTCCGATGCACCGTCACCGGGTCCCTTAACTAGAGGGAAAAAGACTGGATAAATATGGACAGGTACATGCAAGCTAACGTGTGATGCATGTTTTTAAATACACAATTACCCGTCACGGATGAACGACGTGATATCAAGTAGAGTACCACTCCAACACTCTCAATAAGAATGCCTCAATCTCCTCCTATTTCAGGTGCTGAAAAGGCGAAAATACATTTAGTGAATAAACTATATAGTTAATTACTGGCCGGCCTTCATACCCATTTCATTGAACATACATGCTCAGCTAACATTGTATGACGACACGTCATACTCGATGTGACTCGTATTTCTTGGCTAGCGACTTTGCTGATGGCTGGTCGGTGCAAGCGTTGCGGTGACACGTGGTCGGCAGCACAGCAGAGTCACAACTTCTACTTCAGTTGGTGCGGGTTTCACTACTTGAAGACACGTGGTTTATCACACGGGTTCACACATGGTACCTCACAACATGGACTAATAGCTGAATATAGGTAGAACTATATATCTCTCGCAGTCGGATTTCAGCTAAACATTCTCCAATATATACCGTTTACACTGTAATTACTTATATGTAGTTACAGGATTCTTCTTTTTCAATTTTGTTGATTCCCGTTATTATTTTGTATATAGTGATCATATAGTGATCCTTTTCTTCTGTCTTCTAGCTTTGACATATTTAATGCCTCTAACCTCTCCTCAGAGCTCTCGTTTTCAGTTCTGGAAGCCACTTAGTGGTATTTCTTTGCACCTTTTCTAGTTTGTTGAACTGTTTCTTAATATTTGGACACCATTCAACTGCTGAAAACTCCATCTTTGATCTGACAAAGGTCGTGTGCATAAACTACTGCGACTCTGTTAGCATAACCGTTCATACTCAAAGGATAACTTATATAAATCATGATGGTCTTCACTCGGTCTGTTTCATGCTGTTACATTATCGAAATTCCTTCTGTATCTCTGGCAGCTCACTACAATTATCTAAAAATGAATCACACAGCAGGATTCCTGGCCACTTCACAGATTATTTCATGAACTCAGTTATCCAGATGTTGACTTTCGATTTAGAGAATGTCTGTAAAGCTATTTGGCCAGAGAGCTCTACACAACACGTCTGATGCCTACCCAGCAGGAATATTGGTGCTTCGTCGCGACAAACTGTTACGTAAAGGTGTTCGTCGTGTTATATCATCGCATCGAGATAGGAGTTGTAATATTAAGGAGTAATGTTCCCACTTAAAATGTTGCAGGGAGAATGAGGTCAACGACCGTGAGGGTTGTTAACCAGTGCGACACAGCTCGTCCAGTAGCGAGACTTCTGATGGCCAATCAGAGCCACCGGACGAGGCAATGAGCATCTGCAGAAACGGGAGCAAAGCAGTACTCTACTCACTCCCATCCCGTCGACATGACGTCGTCGTGTGTGTGGCCAGCCTTACCCCTACATTGTGGACTGTGATCCACTCTCTACATCAATACGGACAATGGGATCTAGCTGGAGGTCAACGCTGTATGTAGTGTTAGAAATCTTCCAACTCCATGACATAATGAGAATATTTAGCTGCCTGAGAAGTTATATAATTTCTCCTGACGATTAGGTGTAAAGTGTATTAAACCGTCGTTGAGGATTAGCTGTCAGAGAGAGTTACGAGAACTCTCTGCTTTGGAGTATTGGAACCAGGTTCTGATGTGAGTTGAAATGATTGACTAGTGACGTTCATCTCATTATCATTGTGTCTTAAAGTGTATATATAACTGTATATATAATGTACCTACGTGTTTGGTAATATTGATGAATATAGCAGTCATACATTCTTTACATAAATTATTAGTTCATGATCTTAGTCAGGGCTCGGCCAAGTAACGTGTCGCACTTGACGATTGGTCAGGCTGGGGAGTATGACGCGTGACTAAGCCAGAGGAATCCACATTAGGATACCTTCAAGTAAATACTAGCTAAAGCAAAACTATAGGTTCAAACTTAAATGTGTTGGGTTTACCAAAACGACAGTTCGATCCCAACAATACACATTAGCTATGCTGGAACTTTGTTTTCAGAACCCACCAATCAGGAAAGTCTCACTAGTGGCATCTGTATATAGTAACCCTGATGGGTTGTTAGAGGTCCCGTGATGTGATGACATCACAATTTCATCACCCCCTCGTCATGGCTGGTCATAGCGGCTATAGCTGAGGTAATTCCTTGGGATCGTTTTGGGTAATACCTGAAGAAATCCCTTTGTACTACCTGGCATTATTCCATATTTTACCTCTAGCTTGAGAGAATGCGGTATAGCTCTTTCTCTATATTCTCTCTGTTTTTCTCCTTTTATCAGTCCATAAAATGGTGTACGTGTGCAGTTTTTAAGGACGGCTTCAATCGGCACTGTCGCACAAACTACTTGTTTAATTTCCAGTAATCACTCCCTAGATATTCGAGGAGTCCCTGATCGACGATCTAAGCTAGAATTCGAACATAAGAACTCATATTAATAGTGGGAGGAGAAATCATGTACCCAGAAACTTGTCATGCTTCCACCATCTTTTAAGCCTTAGTACTGCTACACGTATCTATCCAACAGTAAACGCTATTAGGAACTCGATCAACATCAAGTTGACTTATCTTCATAAAAAATACAGAGCCTATCTCCTGAGATCATACAGTCTGACAACATGATAGATTAGGCTTTGGTTCTCAGTTTCAGGATAAGTTATTAATTTGTTTTAAAGCGTAGATTGGCCAATAGAATGCTATATAACATTAGTACATGTATATAAATGGAAATGTTCGTTTGTTCAAAATCGCTAATCTCCGAAAGTTCTTCACTGATTGCTTTGAAATTTTCACACAACGTTCCATTTGTATCTGAGAAGGTTTTTATATACATACTATATAGATGTCACGTCTGTGACAGTAAAAAAAACATGTTTTTCTGAAAAACTGTTTTTTGCATGTTTTTTTTCATGTGAGGGAAATCTTCGAAACTTCTTTACCGATTGCTTTGAAATTTTTACACGACATTGCCTTTGAATATTCGCGTCTTTTTATATCTCTACTATATACATACCTCACCTGTGACAGGACAAAAAATATGCTTTAAAAAAAAAAACGCAATCTGTTGGACGTAAGAGCAACACACTCTGTAATCTCAAAGTTCTTCACCGATTGCATTGAAATTTTGACTCAACGTTGCATTCGAATAGGCGCGTCCTTTTATATACCTACTATATAGATGCCACACCTGTGACAGGTAAAAACATGCGTTTTTTAATAACGGCGCCATCTGTTGCACATAATAGCAACATGCATGCTATACTAAATGTCATGAATGTCATCTCAATGTTCCGATTGCACTGATAAATTTAATTTTCATAGATTTCGATTTTTTTTATTGAAATATTTTGTGACATTGTGTTGGAACTGAACTGTGTTGTTTACCATACTGTTCAATTCGTAATTATAAGTATAGATGCCACACCTGTCACAGGTAAAACTATATTTTTCTTGAACAGCGCCATCTGTTGCATGTAAGAGCAACACACATGCTATACAAAATGTTACAATTCTATTTCAATGTATCTGACTGCATTGATAAATTGAATTTTCATAGATTTTTATTTATTTTTATTTTTATTTAATTATTGTGTGGATTGCATTGGAATTGAGCTGTGTTGTTTACCATACCTTTCATTTCGTGAGTATATATTTTTTTCACGTTTTTATTTAATTTTTAACTGTTTTTATTATATTTCAGTGATGTGAACATCAGATCCTTTGATATTCCCAGTTTTCTGATGGGAATATCAGACCATTTCGGAAAGCATCTAACGAGGGAGTGGGGAATGGTGGGGATGAAGAAGGGACGGAAATGAGAGATGGTGGGGAGGACGAGGGGTCAAGAGAGGGGGTAATGATGAGGAAGGACGAGGGGACGGGGGAGTTTGGGATGGTGGGGACGAGGGGATGGGGAAATGGAGAATGGTGGGGAGGACAAAGGGACAGGGAAGTGGGGCATGGTGGGAAGGAAGAGGGGATGGTGGAGTGGGGAATGGTTGGGAGGCCGAGGAGACGGGTGAGGGGGGAATGGTGGGGAGGACTGAGGGACAAGGAAGGTTGCTGTGGCTCAGCAACGCACATGCGTTGCTGAGTATATAATATGTATATAATAATATTTATATGGATATTTACATATACCTTATTTTTGTATAATTATATTTTGTAGTGTGTACTAGCACAGATATTTCTAGAATTAGACTAGATTGTATATATCGTTCAGATCCTTGATCATGAACTTTACCAGTGTTTGCAGTCATAAAACTGTTTTTATCAATTTATCCTTCTAAAAATGAGAAGCTAAATGTGTTGAAATACCCGCAGGTATATTATGGTTGTGCTATCAATAACCTAGAACAGCTTTAAGGGCTCTACCGGCTACCAGTATCAAGAACAGAAATCTTGGACTTGCAACCCAAGAATAGGACCAGTGCCCTTAGATAAGAATTTGCATATTTTATTTTGTAATAAAATGAAGTATACAGTATTTAATTTAGAGGTTCTATGTAGTTCTCTTCATCAAGATCATCACGATAATTTCCCCACAATTCCATTCCGGTGTCATTGACATGTGCTGTGTTAAAAGTACTGAAGTAAGTAGTCAGGCTGACAATGTCAGAGCATCTGAAGAGGTAAAAAAAAGGTCAGCAAGGATTTATAAATTGAAAGTCGTGCCTGATACTCTAGATTGAGTTTTTTTTTTACAGTGTACTACAATCAGATTGGAAAAAGAAAGCTGGATTGACTATATTTCCCTAGATTGCCAGAATGTATTTTACACTGTTCCTCATAAATAAGCTGGTGAACAAGAAGGATAAGCAGTTTGGGATTACTGGGAAACCTGAGGAAGGAAGTTCCTGAAGGACAGAAAGCAAAGAGTCACAGTAAGAGAGGAAGTTTCAAACTGGAGTAATGTAACAACTTCGGTTCCACAAGGATCGCTACTAGTACTGATGATGTTTCCAATTCACGTGAATGTTGACCCCGAGGGAGCGAGATCGTACATGGCAATGTTTTGCAGATGATGCATAGCAAATTAGGTATGTAAGAACAGAGGACTACAGGAAGTTTCAGGATATTGATAAACTTCAGAAGTGAACAAACAAATGGTAGCTGGTATTTAATCCACACAAGTGTAAGGTAATGAGAAAGGGTAATTGGTGACCTGGAAACATCTACACCATAAGGAGAAGGCAGCTATTAGAATAGATGTAGGAGAGAGAGATTTGGGAGTGGATATAATTCCAAAATCAACACAAGAGTTATAAAACAAACAAAAAATGCGTAAAGTTGGCTGCTTATGAAATACTCGGAAATTTAAGAATAACTTTTAAGAATTTAAATTAGTCCTCCATCAAGGAAATCAACATGACATTTGTTGGACCAATATGCAAGACTGCATTGAATTTGTACCTTGTGAAGCAAGAATAAAAAATCGAAAACGTACTGAGGTTTACAGCAAAATTAGTGCTAGAACTAAAATGCCTAGTCTGATAGGCTAATGGAACTATATTTCACAACACTAGAGGATAAAAGAATCAGAAGGGAAATAATGACAAGGATAGTCACTTTAAACTGAGAGAGAACAGGACAAGAGGAAACAGGTTGAAACAGGCTGTTTAAAGCCATTACCAGTACCAGTAGTTGATACTGTTGATCTGAGGTTAAATAGGGTCTGTAAAGTGGGACAGTAAGAAGTATAGTCTGGAGAAGAAACTTCGGTTTCGCAGAGAGTAGAGCCAGGACTCGACCCAGCAAGGGGAAAGATTTTTGGATAGATAACAAAATCAATCACATCACACAAAGCACTAAAAGGGGATGGGGGGGGGGCTAGCCGAGCAGCAGCCAGAAGTCTTTGTTTGATATTTCATTAAAGCATCACACTATCTCAGGGGGGGGGGGCCTCAGGGCTCTATTTTTTACTGCTCTTCGGTTTCTTGTTTTGGCTTCGTGTCTTAACATGGGTGTTAACAAGCGACAGTGCAGGGTATAGTGGAAAGTTCTCACTTATATTCTGTAATAAGTCGATGATGATCGACCATATAAGTCGTGACTCTCAAACATGGGTGTACATACAGATGAGACGTCGAAACTACATCTTCGGAGCCATACACATCCACGCCAGAGAGATCCTCAAATTACACATGCTTGTCTGAAGATGCATAGTCCTCTTCGTCTTGTGTCACCAGTATTCCTGCTTTCCAGGCCTAAGAATTTTATGTTACTATCCCATCTCCACTCTCCCACTTTTTTTCTTGTCATCATTTTCAGTTCCTTCAGTAGCTCTTCATAACCCACCTCCCTCGAAACTCTAGGATGAGCCTCGTCACAAATTTCTGATTTTTTACCAGTTTCCTTAAGCATTCCTTCAGGTGGGGGTTCCATGTTGGGGTGCGGAAGTGAACTCTAAGATTGGTCTCACGTAGGCAGTTTAAAGAGCTCTAAATGCCTTCTTACTTAGGTTTCTAAATGACATTCTAACTTTTGTAGGGAAGAATATGCTTCGGTCGTTATCCAATTTATAGTTGCTTCAGGTGTTAGATTTAGGGTTAAGATCACTCCAACATCTCTTTCTTGAATCATCAGATGTAGGTAGTTTCCCTTAACTGTGTACTGTCTCTGGTCTCTTGTCACCCAGTCCCATTTCCATAACTTTACACTTGCTCGTGTTGAACTTCAGTATCCATTTCTCTCATAATCTCTGCAGCTTTCTTAAGTCTTCTTCGTAGATCATACAATCCTCATTTGTCACAACTCTTGTCATTAATTTTGTATCATCTGCAAACATCGACATAATGGACTCCACTGTGAGTGTACTCACCTAGCTGTTTTTATCTAGTTGTGCTTATGGGGGGGAGGGGGGGAAGTTTGGCTCTTTGATCCTACCTCTCAACTATCAATAAATTGGTAAGCAGATTCCTAAGCCTATTGGGCTCTATCATATCTACATTTGAAACTGTGTATGGATTCTGCCTCCACCACAACACTGCCTAATGCATTCCATTTGTTAACTACCATCACACTGAAAAAAAATATTTCTGATTTCTCTGGCTCATTTGGGTACAACTAACTCACTTGAAAAATTAAGACTTGCTGAAAAATATACTAAATCACATTGAAAACAAACACAATGAAAAATTAAGCCACTCTGAAAACTAAGTTACTCGGAGGAAAACTGTCACTCAACAAACAACTAAGTCACTGTGAAACAACTAACTCGCTTCGAATCACGACCGGACAAGGCGATTAAGGCGTCTTGTACATACCAGTTGCGTTGCTTCTGGAAGTATGGGTTCGAGTCACTTCTGGGGTGTGAGTTTTCAGTTGCATATTGTCCTGGGGACCATTCAGGCTTGTTCGCATTTGTGTTCCTCACGTGTGCCCCAAAGAATGAGGTGATTTGGTAAAATGCTATGCCCAAGATAACTATCCGAGTGCCGGCGGTGGGGTGGTTCAAATAGCCTCGGCTATCACCTCATTTTGTCCGGTCGTGATGGTCAAGTGGATTAAGGCGTCTTGTACATACCAGTTGCGTTGCTTCTGGGAGTATGGGTTCGAGTCACTTCTGGGGTGTGAGTTTTCAGTTGCATATTGTCCTGGGGACCATTCAGGCTTGTTCGCATTTGTGTTCCTCACGTGTGCCCCAAAGAATGAGGTGATTTGGTAAAATGCTATGCCCAAGATAACTATCCGAGTGCCGGCGGTGGGGTGGTTCAAATAGCCTCGGCTATCACCTCATTTTGTCCGGTCGTGATGGTCAAGTGGATTAAGGCGTCTTGTACATACCAGTTGCGTTGCTTCTGGGAGTATGGGTTCGAGTCACTTCTGGGGTGTGAGTTTTCAGTTATATATATATATTTTCTTAAAAATATATATATATATATATATATATATATATATATATATATATATATATATATATATATATATATATATATATATATTAGGCACTTCTCAGCCTGCTATGCAAGGCCCGATTTGCCTAATAAGCCAAGTTTTCCTGAATTAATATATTTTCTCTATTTTTTTTTCTTATGAAATGATAAAGCTATCAATTTCATTATGTATGAGGTCAATTTTTTTTTATTGGAGTTAAAATTAACGTAGATATATGACCGAACCTAACCAACCCTACCTAACGTAACCTAACCTATCTCTATAGGTTAGGTTAGGTAGCCGAAAAAGTTAGGTTTGGTTAGGTTAGGTAGGTTAGGTAGTCGAAAAACAATTAATTCATGAAAACTTGGCTTATTAAGCAAATCGGGCCTTGCATAGTAGGCTGAGAAGTGCGTTCTGGCTACTAGGTACGGCATTATATATATATATATATATATATATATATATATATATATATATATATATGTCGTACCTAGTAGCCAGAACGCACTTCTCGGCCTACTATGCAAGTCCCGATTTGCCTAATAGGCCAAGTGATTTTTATTTTCATTACATTGTTTCCATTTAGTTAATTGGAATTAATATTATTATATTACATTAGGAACATAATTTATTGACTTAATTGTGATTGTTTAGGTTAGGTTAGGTAGGGTTGCTTAGGTTCGGTCATATATCTACGTTAGTTTTAACTCAAATTTAAACAAATTAACTTATACATAATGAAATGGGCAGATTTATCATTTCATAAGATTTTTTTTAGAAAAGTTTATAAATTCAGGAAAACTTGGCTTATTAGGCAAATCGGGCCTTGCATAGTAGGCCAAGTACAACATTCTGGCTACTAGGTATGACATTATATATATATATGTCGTACCTAGTAGCCAGAACGCACTTCTCGGCCTACTATGCAGGGCCCGATTTGCCTAATAAGCCAAGTTTTCCTGAATTAATATATTTTCTCTAATTTTTTTCTCATGAAATGATAAAGCTACCCATTTCATTATGTATGAGGTCAATTTTTTTTTATTGGAGTTAAAATTAACGTAGATATACGACCGAACCTAACCAACCCTACCTAACCTAACCTAACCTATCTTTATAGGTTAGGTTAGGTTAGGTAGCCGAAAAAGTTAGGTTAGGTTAGGTAGGTTAGGTAGTCGAAAAACAATTAATTCATGAAAACTTGGCTTATTAGGCAAATCAGGCCTTGCATAGTAGGCTGACAAGTGCGTTCTGGCTACTAGGTACGACATATATATATATATATATATATATATATATATATATATATATATATATATATATATATATATATATATATATATATATATATATATATATAATAAACACACACTTGTACGGACAATTTTGATTTTCCCTTTTGATTTCATTCACTGGCAACTTCTCATTTTACTCCTCTGCTTCTTCTATTTATTTACCTCTTGTATGATCAATAACTTGCAACATTTTTCAATATCATCATCTTGCATGACCATGACCTTGCAACATATTGCAATATCATCTGTCTTGCACGGTCATGACCATGTAACGACATGCAACAGGACTCTGTGCAAGATGCTTACCCTTGCTTTATTGCATGCATCATTTACAGTCTTGCAACAGACATAGAAGGGACGGTTGTAGTCATAATTTACTCTACTGGCTTACACAGACCCAAGCTTACACAGATGTAGTCTTACACGAACCCAAGCTTACACAGATGTAGTCTTATACAGACCCAAGCTTACACAGATGTTGTCTTACACAGACCCAAGCTTACACAGATGTTGTCTTACACAGACCCAAGCTTACACAAATGTAGTCTTACACAGACCAAAGCTTAGACAGATGTTGTCTTACACAGACCCAAGCTTACACAAATGTAGTCTTACACAGACCAAAGCTTACACAAATGTAGTCTTACACAGACCCAAGCTTACACAGATGTTGTCTTACACAGACCCAAGCTTACACAGATGTTGTCTTACACAGACCCAAGCTTAGACAGATGTTGTCTTACACAGACCCAAGCTTACACAAATGTTGTCTTACACAGACCCAAGCTTACACAGATGTTGTCTTACACAGACCCAAGCTTACACAAATGTAGTCTTACACAGACCCAAGCTTACACAAATGTTGTCTTACACAGACCCAAGCTTACACAGATGTTGTCTTACACAGACCCAAGCTTACACAGATGTTGTCTTACACAGACCCAAGCTTACACAAATGTTGTCTTACACAGACCCAAGCTTACACAAATGTAGTCTTACACAGACCAAAGCTTAGACAGATGTTGTCTTACACAGACCCAAGCTTAGACAGATGTTGTCTTACACAGACCCAAGCTTACACAAATGTTGTCTTACACAGACCCAAGCTTACACAAATGTAGTCTTACACAGACCAAAGCTTAGACAGATGTTGTCTTACACAGACCCAAGCTTAGACAGATGTTGTCTTACACAGACCCAAGCTTACACAAATGTTGTCTTACACAGACCCAAGCTTACACAGATGTTGTCTTACACACACCCAAGCTTACACAGATGTAGTCTTACACAGGCCCAAGCTTATGCAGATGTAGGCTTACACAGGCCTAAGCTTACACAGATGAAGGCTTACACAGACCCAAGCCTACACATATGTAGGCTTACACAGTTGAAGTCTTGCACAGGCGTACTAACCTAGTTGTACTCTCCTAGTACATCCCTACATAGATGTAGGCTTAAATATATGTACTAACCTAATAGTGCTTGCGGGGGTTGAGTGCTGTCTCTTTAGTACCGCCTGTCAACTGTCAATCAACTGGTGTACAGGTTGCTAAGCAAACTGGGCTCCATCATATCTACATTTGAAACTGTGTATGGAGTCAGCCACATCACTGCCTAATGTATTCCACCTGTTAACTCCTCTGACACTGAAAAAGCTTTTTCTAACATCCCTGTGGCTCATTTGGGTACTCAGTTTCCACGTGTGTCCCCCTTGTTCGCATACCTCCCGGTGTTAAAAAAATTTGACACATTCTAGGTGGTTGCCCATCTGGGTGGTTTTGGAAAAGTTGTTCAATGTCAAACCATATTGTTTGACAAGTTGTATATGAAAAGTGCTGAAATTGTCCCAAGTTTCAATACTCCAGCGTAATAGAAAGGGAGATTTTTTTTCAACGTTTTTTACACATTTTCAAGTCTACACTACAGAACACACGTTTCAGATATAATTATTCTGTGACACTTTTCTGACACATTAGCATATAATAAAGGATTGCTAGATTGAGAATTTGCAAAGCATCTTTAGTTTTCCTAATACAAATGTTCAAAGTTCCCCCAATTTTTTTTGCAAATATGGCATGTTTATTGCTATTATAAAATCAATAAATAAACTTAGAGAAAAATGCTCTCTAGTAATTGTAGAGACATGCCCTCCACATATACTGAGTAAGTTTCATGTAAATTGAATAAAAAATTTAACAGTTTTGTAAACGTTTGTGTCAATTGAAAAAAACAGAAATGAATAAAGTCAAAGGTTCTAAAATCTGTGGCTGAGGTTGAAATCAACCAATTTTCTCCAAAATTGGCATCCTTACAGATAGGCTTACGTACAGTCAGGTGTGTAAGTTTGATGCAAATCAGCCCCCCCCCCCAAAAAAAAAAAAAAAAAAAATTGAAAAAAAAAATAAAAAAATTTTCTTAAATTGTTTTTCCAATTAAACTAATTATAATATTGGTTTTAATATATGCTATTGTGATAGCAAAGAGTCATAGCTATGATTTCAGTTGACACTTTTGATTGATAATCGATTTTGACCATTTTGCCATAATTTTCACAACTACTTCAATATTTTTTTTCTGCCTTCCTATTTATGCTACGATGCTGACATTTGGACCAGATGAAACACTTTTTATATAGAACTTGTCAAAAAAGTTTGATTGAAATCGAACGAGTTTTCATTTTTGCATTTTTAGACCCAGACGCCCCCTTAAGTACCCTGTCGATTCCTCTTTAGAATTTTGTAGGTAGTGATGTTGTCACTCCGAGCTCTCGTGTTTTCCAGGGACGTGAGGTGCAATTCAAGCATTGCCGCATTGCACTATGATGGGCCGCATACTCCCTGATTGGTCTTACTTATGTGGTTTACAAGGTTCTGAATGATTCCTTACACAGGTTTCTGAAGGCAGTTCTGATGTTTGCCAGCCTCCCATATGCTGCATATGTTATACATTTATGTGGGCTTCAGGAGACAGGTCTGGTGTGATATCAACCCATAAATTTTTCTCTTGATCCGTTTCATGAATTACTTCACCTTCCGTTCGGTATCCTGTGTATGGCCTCCTGTTTCCTCTGCCTAGTTTCATTACCTTACATTTACTTGGGTTGAACTGTGGTAGCCATTTGTTGGACCATTCATTCAGCTTGTCCACATCATCTTGTAACCTCATACTATTTTCCTATGTCTTAATCCTCCTCATAATTTTTGCATCTACAGCAAACAATGAGAGGAACTAGTTTATGACCTCTGGTTGATCATTTACATATATCAGAAACAGTATAGGACCAAGGACTGAACCCTGCACAACTCCACTGGTGGCACCACGCCAATCTGAGACCTTGCTACTCACAGTGACTCGCTGTCTTCTGTTGCTTAGGTACTCCCTTATCCAACTGAGTAGCTTCCCTATTTCTCTTGCCTACATCTCCAGCTTGTGCACTAGTCTCCTGTGTGGCACTGTTTCGAAGGTTCTCTGGCAATGCAAAAATAAGCAGTCTGCCCATCCCTCTCTTTCTTGCCTAATTTCTGATGCCTGGTCGTAGAATGTAATTAATCCTGCGAGGCATGACTTGCCATGCCTGAACCCATGCAAATGGTGTTACAAAGTTCTTTAGCTCCAGATGTTCCACAAGCTGTGTTCGCACATTCTTCTCCATCAACTTGCATGGTATGCAAGTTAGGGACACTGGCCTGTAGTTCAATGCCAACTGCCTCTTTCCCCTTTCTTTTTATTGTGACTACA
Organism: Procambarus clarkii; assembly: GCF_040958095.1. Lineage (NCBI taxonomy): Eukaryota > Metazoa > Arthropoda > Malacostraca > Decapoda > Cambaridae > Procambarus > Procambarus clarkii. The sequence continues at coordinate 42,077,047 of NC_091156.1, read as the reverse complement.
TTTTCAGTCTTCCAAATTTTTGGCAGTTCACCTGTTACCAGTGATTTGTGATACACTATGGAGAGTGGCAGGCACAGTGCTTCTGCTTCTTCCTTTAGTATCCAAAGGGAGATTCTATCCAGGCCTATTGCCTTTGTCACATCAATATCTAGCAGAAGCTTCCTTACCTCGCCACTGGTAATCCCAACTCCTCTAGCAGTGCTTGATTATCTATTCCCTCTCTCGTCTCTGGAACTTTAACTTGCTCTAATGTGAAGACTTCCTGGACCTTCTTATTGACTTCCTCGCACATTTTCTTGTCGTTTGCAATAAATCTGTCTGCCCCTATCCTCAGTTTCATTATCTGTTCCTTCACTGTTGTTTTTCTCCTGATATGACTGTGCAGCAATTTAGGTTGAGTCTTTGCCTTGCTATGTCATTTTCGTATTGCCAGTCTGCCTCTCTTCTCACCCTGACGTATTCATTCCTGGCAGTCTGGTATCTTTCCTCCCTCGCAAGTTTCCTGTTATTTCTATAGTTTCTCCACGCCCTTGTACTTTGTCGCTTTGCTAGCTTACATGTCTGAGTAAATCATGGGTTCTCGTCTGCATTTTGTTTTTGTTTTCCTTTTGGACTAGGACAAACTTGTCTACTGCCTTCTTACACTTGTGTGTGATGTAGTCCATCATGTCTTGGGACGTCTTATCTCAGAGCAAGTCTTTCTTTCAGACCCCTTCTTGAGAACATTAACCCTTCTTCAACCAGATACTCCAACGTCAATACAGAGTGACTCCTCATTCCTACTGGGTTTTCGTTCCCGATTTCCCTTATGTCGGAGTCGTTCAGAGTGGAGACTAGGTCGAGTCTCGCTGGTTCATCGTTTCCCCTCATTCTTGTGGGTTCCCTGACATGCTGGCTTAAAAAGTTTTTCGTCGGCACCTCCAATAGTTTAGCTCTCTATGTTTCCTCACCTCCATGCGGTTCCTTGTTCTCCCAGTCTATCCTTCCATGATTGAAATCCCCCGTGATGAGCAGATGGGATCTATTTCTACAGGAGGCAGAGGCTGCACTCTCGATTATAATGTTAACTGCCATGTTGTTTCTGTCATACTCTTGCCTGGGTCTTCTCTTGTTTGGTAGAGGGTTATATATAACTACCACTACTACTCTTAGTCCTCCCATTGTCATGGTGCCTGTAGTCTCTGAACCCCTCATGTAGGTTTATACAGATGAAGGCTTACTCAGAAGTAGGCTTACACAGATCCAAGCTTGCACAGTTGTAGGCTTACACGGATGTAGATTTACACAGATGTAGGCTTACACAGATCCAAGCTTACACAGTTGTAGGCTTACACGGATGTAGATTTACACAGATGTAGGCTTACACAGACGTAAGCTTACACAGTTGTAGGTTTACACAGATATAAGCTTACACAGTTGTAGGCTTACATAGGCGTACTCACCTAGTTGTACTAACCTAATTGTGCTAGCGGGGATTGAGCTTTGGTTCTTTGGTCCCAATTCTCAACAGTCTATCTACTGATGTACAGGTTTCTGAGCCTTCTGGGCTCTATCATGTCTACATTTGAAACTGTGTATGGAGTCAGCCTCCACCACATCACTGCCTAGTGCATTCCATCTGTTAACTACTCAGACACTGAAAAAGTTCCTTCTAGTTGACCAGACCACACACTAGAAGGTGAGGGGACGACGACGTTTCGGTCCGTCTTGGACCATTCTCAAGTCGATTGTCAATCAGCTTGAGAATGGTCCAAGTGGAAACGTCATCGTCCCTTCACTTTCTAGTGTGTGGTCTGGTCAGCATACTTTAGCCACGTTATTGTAACTCATCGCCTGAAAGTTTTTTCTAGCTTTCCAGTGGCTTATTTGGGTACTAAATTTCCACAGATGTAGGCTTATTTAAACCCATGCTTACACAGATGTAGGCTTACACTGACCGAAGCTTACCCATATGCAGACTTACAAAGATCCAAGCTCACCCAAGACCCAAGCCAAGAAGAAGATATTATGAGCCTGCAATATGACCTAAGCAAACTGAAGGAATGGTCCAACAAATGTCTACTAAGGATCAACCCAAGTAAATGTGGCTAGGCACTGGAAACTGAATGGGAGATGAAGTCTTTCACCATATGGACAGAGAGAATGATCTAAAAGTAGACATCACGCCAAACCTGTCTCCTCCTGAAGCCCACATCAAAATAATATCATCGGCGGCGTATGCGAGGCTGGCTAACATCAGAACTGCCTTCAGGAACCTGTGTAAGGAATCTTTCAGAACCTTGTATACAATGTATGCAAAGCCAATCTTGGAGAATGTGGCCCCAGCATGGAGCCTGTACCTTGTCAAGCACAAGACGAAGCTGGAAAAAGTTCAGAAAAGCCTCTAGGCTAGTCCCTGAACTAAGATGCATAAGTTATGAGAAGAGGCTGAGGGAACTGTACCTCACGTCGCTTGAAGACATAAGTGCTCGGGGAGACATGATCACCACATGCACAACTCTCAGGGGAATTGACAGGGATAGACAATGATGGATTATTTATCACGGGTGGTACACGCACAAGTGAACACAGGTGGAAGCTGAGTAACCAAATGAGGCACAGAGATATTAGAAAGAAGTTTTTCAGTGTGAGAGGAGTTAGTAAATGGAATGCACTAAGAAGTGATGTGGTGGAGGCTGACTCCATACGAAGTTTCATATGTAGATTTGATAGAGTTCGAGAAGCTCAGGAATCTTTACACCAGTAGATTGACGGTTGAGAGGCGGGACCAAAGATCCAAAGCTCAACCCCTGCAAGCACAACTAGGTGAGTACAGTACACATCTGTGTAAGCCTTTATCTGTGTAAATCTACACATGTGTACTATACTTACTATAATAGGTGAGTTTACAGACCCATGCATACACAAACAGTCTGTCCTACGCAGATTAATAAGGATGCAGATTAAGATTTTCATCCACCAAATGAAAGCTTGAAAATGAATACTAATAAATACATGTAATTCAGTAATATGCAATGTTTGTAAGCATCAAAGCTTTTCGAAGTCTGAAAGTTACTTCGTACAATTATTGTTTACGTTTATTTCTTTCTGATGTAGGAAGGTTGAGCCAGAGGGGCTGAAAATATTATAAACTGTGTTGATATTCACGAGAGTTGGTGTGATGCGGGGCCCTGGTGGTGCGGGTCTGCACTGTCTGCCTGCCGGCACCCAACTGCTGGCTTCAATGCTACTCTTACGCCCACCTCCCATCTCCACCTATCCTCGCCCCGCCCGCAATCCACCTCCCCGACCTCAATCAACCTCCCCGCCCCTAATCCTCATCCCCGACGAAGTAAAGCGAGTTCCCGAATTTCAGTCATGTATTCCAGTGGCTCAGCTCGCAGTCATTCTCTCTCACTCGCTTGTAATGGGGACACCAGATCATGGAATGGCTTTACTTGTATGTACTATACGGTTCCCTGGAGGAGAGAGATACCTTTACCCATGCTGAGTTGTTGTTCATAAAACAAATGTGCTTTGGGCACACGTGACGAATAGTCACTGTTCTCAACAGCTTATTTCCAACCCTCCTGTTGTTTCTTACTATACAGCCCAATACCCAAGCCTAGACCTTAATCCACAGACCAACACCCATGCCTAGACCCTACTATAAAGCCCAGCACCCATGCCTGGACCTTACTATACAGCTCAGCACGAAAGCCTAGACCTTACCATACAGCCCAAAACCCATGCCTAGACCTTACTATTCAGCCCAACATCTAGGTATGTGTATACCTTAATATATAACCCAACACCCATGCCTAGACCTTACTGTACAACCCAACACGCAGTACTAGGCAGTAATCGGCCTACTATGTAAGCCCCGAATTGCCTAATAAGCGAAGTTCCCAGAATTTAAATATTTTTTCTAATATTTTCCTTATGATATGATAAATCTATCCATTTCATTATGTATGAGTTTATTTTGTTTAATTTGAGTTAAAACTAATGTAGATATATGATCGAACCTAACCAACCCTACCTAACCTAACCTAACCTATCTTAACCTAACTCAAACTAACTTAACCAGGTCAACAATTTATGTTCGTAATATAATATAACAATAATAATTAATATAAACCAACTGCAAAATAGTTTTTGAAAATAGAAAAATTACTCGGTCTATTAGACAAATCGGGCCTTGTATAGTAGGCCAAAAAATGGGTATTAATTGGATGGAAGCAACGGCAGAGGGCCTATTGGCCCCATACTTCCTCTTGATGTTTCTATATTGGTTCGGAGTATTGAAGAGGGTAGAATATAGTTATTATTCTATCTATATAGAATATAGAATTAATGCACAACTATATTCTACCCACTTCAAGACTCCGAACCAATATAGAAGCATCAAGAGGAAGTATGGGCTAATAGGCCCTCTGCAGTTGCTTCCATCCAATTTATACCCATTGTTTCGTGTTCTGTCTTCCGTTTGTCACAAATTTGTTCACCGCATCCAAAACTGTTGCACCATATCATCGCACCCAAGTGCGAGTATATGTAAGACGGATAAGCTGTTTAAGTGTTAAAATAAGTGAAACTCTGTTAAGTGTTTTCAGGTTACAGTTGTGTGTATGTAAACTAAAGTCTTTGAAAATGTAATAAATTATTATGAAACGTGTTCAAGCGTCACGTCAGACTAGAAATAAAAATGAATTTTGGAGAATTGATTTTTTAGTTACTATCGACAGTAAAAAGAAACATAAGAAATATTGAGAAAATTCGTGTTAGAACTATTAATCTCACTTTTTCGGTCGTATTTAACAATATATATATATATATATATATATATATATATATATATATATATATGTCGTACCTAATAGCCAGAACGCACTTCTCTGCCTACTATGCAAGGCCCGATTTGCCTAATAAGCCAAGTTTTCATGAATTAATTGTTTTTCGACTACCTAACCTACCTAACCAAACCTAACCTAACTTTTTCGGCTACCTAACCTAACCTAACCTAAAAAGATAGGTTAGGTTAGGTTAGGTAGGGTTGGTTAGGTTTGGTCATATATCTACGTTAATTTTAACTCCAATAAAAAAATATTGACCTCATACATAATGAAATGGGTAGCTTTATCATCTCATAAGAAAAAAAATTGAGAAAATATAATAATTCAGGAAAACTTGGCTTATTAGGCAAATCGGGCCTTGCATAGTAGGCCGAGAAGTGCGTTCTGGCTATTAGGTACGACATATATATATATATATATATATATATATATATATATATATATATATATATATATATATATATATATTATATGTCGTACCTAGTAGCCAGAACGCACTTCTCAACCTACTATGCAAGGCCCGATTTGCCTAATAAGCCAAGTTTTCATGAATTAGTTGTTTTTCGACTACCTAACCTACCTAACCTAACCTAACTTTTTCGGCTACCTAACCTAACCTAACCTAACCTATAAAGATAGGTTAGGTTAGGTTACGTAGGGTTGGTTATGTTCGGTCATATATCTACGTTAATTTTAACTCCAATAAAAAAAAATTGACCACATACATAATGAAATGGGTAGTTTTATCATTTCCTAAGAAAAAAATTAGAGAAAATATAAATTCAGGAAAACTTGGCTTATTAGGCAAATCGGGCCTTGCATAGTAGGCCGAGAAGTGCGTTCTGGCTACTAGGTACGACATATATATATATATATACATATATATATATATATATATACATATATATATATATATATATACATATATATATATATATATATATATAAATATGTATATTGTGATGGAAAAAAGAAGTGTAGGTGTTCGGCAGTCCTCCCAATGGCTGGTGTCAATGTCTATCACATTTAAGAAAAAAAAGATGACTGCGTAGCTGTTGTGTCCTGTGGCAAAGTAAGGCAAAACAAGCAAAACAAATAGTATGAACAATGAAACTTTAATTAAATTGAAAACAAATTATAAATAAGACAATTCCTTGGCTATGTACAGTGCAAACTCACAAGATTATAAGTTCAAAAAATAACATAAAATAATATAGTGGTGACGTTACTCTAAAATGGATAAAGACAAAAGGAAATTAACAGGTGCTGAGAATAAAGCGCTGGCTGAGAACATCCACTAATAGACAGAGCGTATATCATATGGTTGTTTCAGCTTGAGAGCACAGGATATTCTAACTCCAATGTCTGGTACAGGCCCAGACATCGGCTAGGTGGATGGCGCTGACGTGCAGAAGTGCAGTGATGCAGACTTGGATCTCCAATCAGAAGCGGGCAGGCTGGAAATGTTAGTTTGGTGATCGGCGATGAGGGAGGGGGGAGGTGGAGAGCGAGTGTGCCTGGCAAAACGTATCTGACCAAACATGTACTACACTTGCTTGTAGTATCTAGATGTACTGAAGTAACATGACGATAGGAAAGAGCAGGCCAAATCTCTCTTGAAAGAGATTATTGTAACAGCTCTCCCCCGAAGCCTGCTCTTACGGGTTAAGTTACTTCAGTGGCTGGTGTAGAGGTAGGAGTAGCTGTCTCTACCTCGTAGACTCTGGAGAGGGCGTCGGCTATGATGTTGTCCGAACCTTTGATGTAGAAGAACTCCAGATTAAAATTTTGCAAGTACAGTGCTCAGCGTAGTAGACGTTGATTGCTGAATTAGGCCTGTTGTAGGAACCGCAGGAGATTGTGATCCGAGTAGATGGTAATAGACCAATTCCCCTGTAGGTAAGGTTCGAAATGTTGCAGATTCAAGACGATGGAGAGGAGTTCCTTTTCGATGGTGCTGTAGTTCTTCTGGTGAGGCTTCAATTTGTAGCTATGGTAGCTGACAGGAAGAACCTCCTCGCCTCGTTGTTGTAGTAGGACGCCCCCGATGCCGGTACCACTGGCGTCGACCTTGATGATGAAGGGCTTCGTGATATCTGGAGAGGCGAGAATGGGATCAGAACATAGCAAGGAGCACTATTATAGTCCTGTAAATTTTTAGGAAGATCATTACGGATTTCCGAGTTGGAAGGCACTGACTCTGAGTCAGTGCTTTCCGGAGGAGAAGCAGGGAAGGTCTCACTGTGGAGGTATGGATCTTTGAAAATGGAGAGTGATATTAGCACAGTGGGGGGAATACCTTTATACTCCTTGAGTAGATTGACGTGGCACAACTGGGTCCTCCGCCGCCTATCTGGAGTCTCAAGAACTTAGTTGTGGTTGTTTCTGCACTCCTTGATGCGGTAGGGTCCTGAAAACGTTTTTTGCAATGGAGAACCTGGGATAGGAAAATAGGCCAACACGAAGTCTCCTGGTTTAAATTTCCTGATTTTGCTGCGTTGGTCAAAATGAGTCTTCATCCTCTCTTGAGCTTTCAATAGATTGTCATTAGCAAATTTACGTACTCTCTCTAGGATGTGCTTGAAGTTTTGAAGAAACTGGGGCACATTCTGAGGGTCACTGAAGGGGGCGTATCACCAGGATTTAAAAAATTGTTGTAGGGTATTCATAATTTATTATCCTGATACATGTGAAAGGTGCTGCATCTAGGCCAAGTTTCAGCATCTCAGCCTAAATAGAGACGGAGAAAAAAACAAAACAAAAAAAAAGACGAATTTTTCAACCATGTTCAATTGATTTCACAGCCCACAATTGTGAACCAAAATCATTTATAGGACACTCAGCTATGACCTTACTATATAATAAAGATTTGCATGTCACATTATTATCCCAGATGTATTTAGTGCAATAATACAGATTTTATAAAAGTTTCCCAAAAACGTATGCAACAAAATGAAGTGTATCATTATTTATAAAATCAATAAATCTACGTAGATAAGAATAATGACATGCGTTTATAGAGGCGTAAACTCTACATATAATGTGCAAGATTCATGTAAATAGAATAATAAATAAAGGCTGTGAAACGAGATCTAGTTGTAAAAGTTGGAGTTGCGTAGCGCGCTCTCAAAGTTTATTCAACCTGCGGTCACTCGTGACTGGTGATTTACGCATTGCGGCCAGCTCGTATGGAGAGCTCGCATGCATCTAGCTGTCAATGCTTTTCTCTTGTTCGTTTGGTAAGTCATATTGCAGTACAAATAGCTAAAAATAGCAAAAATAGCATGTTCTGGGAGATATTGTGTGAGCGCGTCAGCATACATCCTCTCTCCATGAGAGACACGCAGTCACTGACTGCACCACCCTCGTGTCAGACAATAGAGTGTTGCCATATCTGTTAGTTTATATTCATTTTATGCATAACATGTTATTTTCAACGCTATTACGAAAAATAAGACATCTACAACGTAAGATACAATACCCCGCGGCGTACTCACGGCGCGAGGACCAGATTCACGAAAGTTGCAGCGGGAAATTTGACTCTAATTACGTTATTTTTCAAGATATCATTAAACGGTTTGGACCACAGTGTTGCCAGAACGTTGTAGTATTTTTCGTAATTTTTCGTAAATATTCCATTTTTCATCGGATTTTCGGGTGATATGGCCCCTGAAGGTGGCATTACGTAAAGAGTCTTTAAAAGCTTTGAGAGGAGTACGGCACTTACGTCCGTAGAGCATCTCATAAGGAGATACTCCTAGAGACTCATTTGGGAGACTTCTGAAAATACACATGATGATGTCAAGTTGTTTATCTCAGTCTTTCGTGGTTTCATTGCAAAATTTCTTTAGGGGTGATTTAATTATTTGGTGACTACGTTCAAGAGAACCCTGTGAAGCAGGATGATAGGGGCTGGACAATACCTGAGTGATGTTGAACTCTTCCAGTGTCTTCTTGAAGAGATCACTGGTGAAGTTGGCTCCACAGTCACTTTGAACCTCCCATGGAAATCCGTATTGGGTAAAGATCTTCAATAGTTGTTTTACCACCGTAGCAGCCGTAATGTTCTTTACAGGAACTGCTATGGGGAATCTGGTGGTTGGACACAGGATTGTTAGTATATAAGCGTTGCCAGAACTGGTCCGGGGTAAAGGACCAACACAGTCTATGATGAGTCTGTGGAAAAGTTCCGCAGGCACCAGGATGGGAATTAACGGAGTTTTGGGAATCGGGATGTTAGGTTTCCCTGCCATCTGACATATATGACACTGTTGCACGTAACTTTTGACGTCTTTAACCATACCTGGCCAGTAGTTGTCTTGTCTGATTCCGTGATAGGTTTTGTTAAAACCATAGTGTGAAAGAGCTCCGTGGGCCAGGTGTAGAATATCGGGCCGTAGGCTGGTGGGAACCACTAGTTGTTCGACATTTGCCCAATCGTCATCCTCCTTCAGCTTACTGGGTCTGTACCTGCGGTAGAGCAACTGATTCTCTAGGAAGAACCCAGGGATACTGTCAGGTTGAGTCTCAGCCTGGAAGAATAATGGTGTTAATGAAGGATCCTCCCTCTGTAACTACGGAACTCCAACATAGTAAGATTCTGTGGTAGGTTCTGATGGTCTTGAGGGACAGCGGTTGCAGTAGAGTCAAATCAAGAGCAGGCCAAATCTCTCCTGAAGGAGATTATCATAATTCTAACAATATATATATAATAATTCTATAATAATTCTAACAATATATATATATATATATATATATATATATATATATATATATATATATAATATATATATATATATATATATATATATATATATACAAGTGCTACCAGTTTTTTGAAGGAACTGGGTTCTAGGCTCATTGAAACAACAAGGGACCCAAGAGCTGCAAGCTTTCTTTTCCAGCGCCTCAGTGTGGCGATACAGAGGGGAAATGCGCACTGCATCCAGGGTTCCTGCCCGCCATCTGAGGAGCTGGAAGAACTCGACAACCTATGATAACCATCTTAGTAACCCATATGTAACTCTTTTTTTGTAACAAAGTTCAAATAGAGTAAATATATATGTGTACATACAAAAGAATGGGGGTGGTAGGAGAAGATAATATAAGTGTTCAGTGAGAAACCACAAACTCTCCTCTGAATACTTTTTATTTTCTTCTCCGAGGCTATGGGTCCCCACATTGGCACCAGAGGTGGTACCCTCACTATATATATATATATATATATATATATATATATATATATATATATATATATAACTTTAGAACACTTTCCCACCAGGAGACTCGAACCCTAGCCAGCACAGAAGCCTTCCAGCAACTGGCATAACAGGTACGCCTTAACGCGCTCCACCACCAGCTCAGACCCCTAAAAGAGATGGTAATTTCGGAGTATTTAAATACACCAAAGATCACCACCTCCCAAGAGCACTAGAGCAAGTGAGGGGTCATTTAGACGTTAATTTCATCAAGTCCCTGTTAATATGGGAAGACACAGTGTCTATGCTTAAGGCACAACTCTTCTAAGCACGAGAGTGAAGTATACAACTTTAGAACACTTTCCCACCAGGAGACTCGAACCCCAGCCAGCACAGAAGCCTTCCAGCAACTGGCATAACAGGTACGCCTTACCCCGCTCCACCACCAGCTCAGACCCCTAAAAGAGATGGTAATTTCGGAGTATTTAAATACACCAAAGATCACCACCTCCCAAGAGCACTAGAGCAAGTGAGGGGTCATTTAGACGTTAATTTCATCAAGTCCCTGTTAATATGGGAAGACACAGTGTCTATGCTTAAGGCACAACTCTTCTAAACACGAGAGTGAAGTATACAACTTTAGAACACTTTCCCACCAGGAGACTCGAACCCTAGCCAGCACAGAAGCCTTCCAGCAACTGGCATAACAGGTACGCCTTAACCCGCTCCACCACCAGCTCAGACCCCTAAAAGAGATGGTAATTTCGGAGTATTTAAATACACCAAAGATCACCACCTCCCAAGAGCACTAGAGCAAGTGAGGGGTCATTTAGACGTTAATTTCATCAAGTCCCTGTTAATATGGGAAGACACAGTGTCTATGCTTAAGGCACAACTCTTCTAAACACGAGAGTGAAGTATACAACTTTAGAACACTTTCCCACCAGGAGACTCGAACCCTAGCCAGCACAGAAGCCTTCCAGCAAATGGCATAACAGGTACGCCTTAACCCGCTCCACCACCTGCTCAGACCCCTAAAAGAGATGGTAATTTCGGAGTATTTAAATACACCAAAGATCACCACCTCCCAAGAGCACTAGAGCAAGTGAGGGGTCATTTAGACGTTAATTTCATCAAGTCCCTGTTAATATGGGAAGACACAGTGTCTATGCTTAAGGCACAACTCTTCTAAACACGAGAGTGAAGTATACAACTTTAGAACACTTTCCCACCAGGAGACTCGAACCCTAGCCAGCACAGAAGCCTTCCAGCAACTGGCATAACAGGTACGCCTTAACCCGCTCCACCACCAGCTCAGACCCCTAAAAGAGATGGTAATTTCGGAGTATTTAAATACACCAAAGATCACCACCTCCCAAGAGCACTAGAGCAAGTGAGGGGTCATTTAGACGTTAATTTCATCAAGTCCCTGTTAATATGGGAAGACACAGTGTCTATGCTTAAGGCACAACTCTTCTAAACACGAGAGTGAAATATACAACTTTAGAACACTTTCCCACCAGGAGACTCGAACCTTAGCCAGCACAGAAGCCTTCCAGCAACTGGCATAACAGGTACGCCTTAACCCGCTCCACCACCAGCTCAGACCCCTAAAAGAGATGGTAATTTCGGAGTATTTAAATACACCAAAGATCACCACCTCCCAAGAGCACTAGAGCAAGTGAGGGGTCATTTATACGTTAATTTCATCAAGTCCCTGTTAATATGGGAAGACACAGTGTCTATGCTTAAGGCACAACTCTTCTAAACACGAGAGTGAAATATACAACTTTAGAACACTTTCCCACCAGGAGACTCGAACCTTAGCCAGCACAGAAGCCTTCCAGCAACTGGCATAACAGGTACGCCTTAACCCGCTCCACCACCAGCTCAGACCCCTAAAAGAGATGGTAATTTCGGAGTATTTAAATACACCAAAGATCACCACCTCCCAAGAGCACTAGAGCAAGTGAGGGGTCATTTATACGTTAATTTCATCAAGTCCCTGTTAATATGGGAAGACACAGTGTCTCTGCTTAAGGCACAACTCTCCTAAACACGAGAGTTAAGTATACAACTTTAGAACACTTTCCCACCAGGAGACTCGAACCCTAGCCAGCACAGAAGCCTTCCAGCAACTGGCATAACAGGTACGCCTTAAGTACCTGGGGAGGTGTTGATCTTTGGGGTATTTAAATACTCCGAAATTACCATCTCTTTTAAGGGTCTGAGCAGGTGGTGGAGAGGGTTAAGGCGTACCTGTTATGCCAGTTGCTGGAAGGCTTCTGTGCTGGCTAGGGTTCGAGTCTCCTGGTGGGAAAGTGTTCTAAAGTTGTATACTTAACTCTCGTGTTTAGGAGAGTTGTGCTTTAAGCAGAGACACTGTGTCTTCCCATATTAACAGGGACTTGATGAAATTAACGTATAAATGACCCCTCACTTGCTCTGGTGCTCTTGGGAGGTGTTGATCTTTGGGGTATTTAAATACTCCGAAATTACCATCTCTTTTAAGGGTCTGAGCAGGTGGTGGAGAGGGTTAAGGCGTACCTGTTATGCCAGTTGCTGGAAGGCTTCTGTGCTGGCTAGGGTTCGAGTCTCCTGGTGGGAAAGTGTTCTAAAGTTGTATACTTAACTCTCGTGTTTAGGAGAGTTGTGCCTTAAGCAGAGACACTGTGTCTTCCCATATTAACAGGGACTTGATGAAATTAACGTATAAATGACCCCTCACTTGCTCTGGTGCTCTTGGGAGGTGTTGATCTTTGGGGTATTTAAATACTCCGAAATTACCTTCTCTTTTAAGGGTCTGAGCAGGTGGTGGAGAGGGTTAAGGCGTACCTGTTATGCCAGTTGCTGGAAGGCTTCTGTGCTGGCTAGGGTTCGAGTCTCCTGGTGGGAAAGTGTTCTAAAGTTGTATACTTAACTCTCGTGTTTAGGAGAGTTGTGCCTTAAGCAGAGACACTGTGTCTTCCCATATTAACAGGGACTTGATGAAATTAACGTATAAATGATCCCTCACTTGCTCTGGTGCTCTTGGGAGGTGTTGATCTTTGGGGTATTTAAATACTCCGAAATTACCATCTCTTTTAAGGGTCTGAGCAGGTGGTGGAGAGGGTTAAGGCGTACCTGTTATGCCAGTTGCTGGAAGGCTTCTGTGCTGGCTAGGGTTCGAGTCTCCTGGTGGGAAAGTGTTCTAAAGTTATATATATATATATATATATATATATATATATATATATATATATATATATATATATATATATATATATATATATTATTAAATATGACCGAAAAAGTAAGATTAATAATTCTAACACGAATTTTCTCAATCTTTCGTACATTTCTTTTCACTGTTGGAGGTAAATAAAAAATCAATTCTCCAAAATTCATTTTTTATTTCTAGTCTGACGCGACACGAGCGCGTTTCGTAAAACTTATTACATTTTCAAAGACTTTAGTTCACAAATACACAACTGAATAGAACTTACGCATCTCTGATTTTATATCTACATTTGAGTGAGGTGGAAGGGGTGATGTGGCATTAACACAAGACAGAACAAGAGGTGGCATTAATAGGGTATTAATTTCATCAACACAAGACAGAACAAGAGGTGGTATTAATAGGGTATTAATTTCATCAACACAAGACAGAACACGAAACAATGGGTATTGAATAGAAGTGTTTGCAGAAAGCCTATTGGTCCATATTTCTTGATGCTTCTATATTGGAGCGGAGTCTAGAGGTGGGTAGAATATAGTTGTGCAATAATTGGCTGTTGATTGCTGGTGTTGACTTCTTGATGTGTAGTGCCTCGCAAACGTCAAGCCGCCTGCTATCGCTGTATCTATCGATGATTTCTGTGTTGTTTACTAGGATTTCTCTGGCTATGGTTTGGTTGTGGGAAGAGATTATATGTTCCTTAATGGAGCCCTGTTGCTTATGCATCGTTAAACGCCTAAAAAGAGATGTTGTTGTCTTGCCTATATACTGGGTTTTTTGGAGCTTACAGTCCCCAAGAGGGCATTTAAAGGCATAGACGACGTTAGTCTCTTTTAAAGCGTTCTGTTTTGTGTCTGGAGAGTTTCTCATGAGTAGGCTGGCCGTTTTTCTGGTTTTATAGTAAATCGTCAGTTGTATCCTCTGATTCTTGTCTGTAGGGATAACGTTTCTATTAACAATATCTTTCAGGACCCTTTCCTCCGTTTTATGAGCTGTGGAAAAGAAGTTCCTGTAAAATAGTCTAATAGGGGGTACAGGTGTTGTGTTAGTTGTCTCTTCAGAGGTTGCATGGCTTTTCACTTTCCTTCTTATGATGTCTTCGACGAAACCATTGGAGAAGCCGTTATTGACTAGGACCTGCCTTACCCTGCAGAGTTCTTCGTCGACTTGCTTCCATTCTGAGCTGTGGCTGAGAGCACAGTCGACATATGCGTTAACAACACTCCTCTTGTACCTGTCTGGGCAGTCGCTGCTGGCATTTAGGCACATTCCTATGTTCGTTTCCTTAGTGTAGACTGCGGTGTTGAAACCTCCGCCCTTTTCCATGACTGTTACATCTAGAAAGGGCAGCTTCCCATCCTTTTCCATCTCGTAAGTGAAACGCAGCACGGAACTCTGCTCAAATGCCTCCTTCAGCTCCTGCAGATGTCTGACATCAGGTACCTGTGTAAAAATGTCGTCATCATACCTGCAGTATATGGCCGGTTTCAAGTTCATGTCGACTAAGACTTTTTGCTCGATGGTACCCATGTAGTAGTTTGCAAACAGGACACCTAGGGGAGAACCCATGGCGACCCCATCTACTTGCTTATACATGTGCCCATCCGGGCTCAAGAAGGGTGCCTCTTTAGTACAAGCTTGGAGTAGTTTCCTCAGAATGACTGACGATTTACTATAAAACCAGAAAAAACGGCCAGCCTACTCATGAGAAACTCTCCAGACACAAAACAGAACGCTTTAAAAGAGACTAACGTCGTCTATGCCTTTAAATGCCCTCTTGGGGACTGTAAGCTCCAAAAAACCCAGTATATAGGCAAGACAACAACATCTCTTTCTAGGCGTTTAACGATGCATAAGCAACAGGGCTCCATTAAGGAACATATAATCTCTTCCCACAACCAAACCATAGCCAGAGAAATCCTAGTAAACAACAAAGAAATCATCGATATATACAGCGATAGCAGGCGGCTTGACGTTTGCGAGGCACTACACATCAAGAAGTCAACACCAGCAATCAACAGCCAATTATTGCACAACTATATTCTACCCACCTCTAGACTCCGCTCCAATATAGAAGCATCAAGAAATATGGACCAATAGGCTTTCTTCAAACACTTCTATTCAATACCCATTGTTTCGTGTTCTGTCTTGTGTTGATGAAATTAATACCCTATTAATACCACCTCTTGTTCTGTCTTGTGTTGATGAAATTAATACCCTATTAATGCCACCTCTTGTTCTGTCTTGTGTTAATGCCACATCACCCCTTCCACCTCACTCAAATGTAGATATAAAATCGGAGATGCGTAATTTCTATTCAGTTGTGTATTTGTGAACTAAAGTCTTTGAAAATGTAATAAGTTTTACGAAACGCGCTCGTGTCGTGTCAGACTAGAAATAAAAAATGAATTTTGGAGAATTGATTTTTGATTTACCTCCAACAGTGAAAAGAAATGTACGAAAGATTGAGAAAATTCGTGTTAGAATTATTAATCTTACTTTTTCGGTCATATTTAATAATATATGTCTACAGGAAAGACTGCTACCAAAATATACTAATATATATATATATATATATATATATATATATATATATATATATATATATATATATATATATATATATATATATATATTTTATATATATATATAATAGTATATTTTGGTAGCAGTCTTTCCTGTAGACATATATTATTAAATATGACCGAAAAAGTAAGATTAATAATTCTAACACGAATTTTCTCAATCTTTCATACATTTCTTTTCACTGTTGGAGGTAATTCAAAAATCAGTTCTCCAAAATTCATTTTTATTTCTAGTCTGACGCGACACTTGAATGCGTTTCGTAAAACTTATTACATTTTCAAAGACTTTACACATACACAACTGAATAGAACTTACATTTCACCGATTTGTTTATATCTACATTTGGGTGAGGTGGATGGGGTGAGGTGGTATTTAATAGGGTATTAATTTCATCAACACAAGACAGAACACGAAACAATTGGTATTGAAATGGAAGTGATTGTAGAAAGCCTATTGGTCCATATTTCTTGATGCTTCTATATTGGAGCGGAGTCTTGAGGTGGGTAGAATATAGTTGTGCATTAATTGGCTGTTGATTGCTGGTGTTGACTTCTTAATGTGCAGTGCCTCGCAAACGTCAAGCCGTCTGCTATCGCTGTATCTATCGATGATTTCTGTGTTGTTTACTAGGATTTCTCTGGCGATGGTTTGGTTGTGGGAAGAGATTATATGTTCCTTAATGGAGCCCTGTTGCTTATGCATCGTTAAACGCCTAGAAAGAGATGTTGTTGTCTTGCCTATATACTGGGTTTTTTGGAGCTTACAGTCCCCAAGTGGACATTTGAAGGCATAGACGACGTTGGTCTCTTTTAAAGCGTTCTGCTTTGTGTCTGGAGAGTTTCTCATGAGTAGGCTGGCCGTTTTTCTGGTTTTATAGTAAATCGTCAGTTGTATCCTCTGATTTTTGTCTGTAGAGATAACGTTTCTATTAACAATATCTTTCAGGACCCGTTCCTCCGTTTTATGAGCTGTGGAAAAGATTTTCCTGTAAAATAGTCTAATAGGGGGTATAGGTGTTGTATTAATTGTCTCTTCAGAGGTTGCATGGCGTTTCACTTTCCTTCTTATGATGTCTTCGACGAAACCATTGGAGAAGCCGTTGTTGACTAGGACCTGCCTTACCCTACAGAGTTCTTCGTCGACTTGCTTCCATTCTGAGCTGTGGCTGAGAGCACGGTCGACATATGCGTTAACAACACTCCTCTTGTACCTGTCTGGGCAGTCACTGTTGGTATTTAGGCACATTCCTATGTTCGTTTCCTTAGTGTAGACTGCAGTGTGGAAACCTCCGCTCTTTTCCATGACTGTTACATCTAGAAAGGGCAGCTTCCCATCCTTTTCCATCTCGTAAGTGAAACGCAGCACGGAACTCTGCTCAAATGCCTCCTTCAGCTCCTGCAGATGTCTGACATCAGGTACCTGTGTAAAAATGTCGTCAACATACCTGCAGTATATGGCCGATTTCAAGTTCATGTCGACTAAGACTTTTTGCTCGATGGTACCCATGTAGAAGTTTGCAAACAGGACACCTAGGGGAGAACCCATGGCGACCCCATCTACTTGCTTATACATGTGTCCATCCGGGCTCAAGAAGGGTGCCTCTTTAGTACAAGCTTGGAGTAGTTTCCTCAGAATATTTTCTGGTATGTCAAGAGGAGTACAGGCTGGATCACGATACACTCTGTCGGCTATAACCCCGATTGTCTCGTCCACAGGTACGTTGGTAAACAGCGATTCTACGTCCAACGAGGCTCTTTTCCCTGTGGCCCGTGTGCCCCGCAGTAAGTCAACAAATTCCTTTGGAGACTTCAGGCTGAAGGCGCAAGGAACATAAGGAGTCAGCAGGCCGTTGAGTCGCTTCGCCAGTCTGTACGTGGGTGTGGGTATCTGGCTAATGATTGGCCGAAGTGGGTTTCCAGGCTTGTGTGTCTTGACATTTCCATACGCATATCCAGGTTTATATTCCCCAATGATCTTTGGCAGGTGGAGTCCGGATTTCTTGGCGTTCACAGTTTCGATCAGTTTGTTGACCTTTGCTTTTAATTCGGCTGTAGTGTCCTTCGTTACCCTTTGGAACTTAGTGTGGTCAGAGAGTATGAGGTTCATTTTCGCCAGATATTCGTCTTTTTTAAGAATAACATATATTGGCGACTTGTCACCTCTCCTGACAACTATCTCCTTGTTCTCACGAAGGCTTTTAGCTGCCGCTTTGATCTCGGGGGACAGTATGGTGCTTCTGTAATTGCCTCGATTCTTTCCTCCTTCTGCAATAAGTTCTGCTTGTAAGGTATCTTTGGTAGTGACCTTCTTTTGTGTCTCGAGGTCGAATATGTCGTCCAACAGAATTTCCAACTCTACTTTCCGGGCCATCTCACTCGGTCTGGACATAACATGACAGTTTATGCCCAGATTTAGGAGAGTGACTTGGTCCTCAGTGAGGTTAATTCCTGCAAGGTTCAGGAAGCCATCTCTTGGTCGTGGAATTGCCATAGGTCCTCCATATAATGTTGTTAGTTTCTTGATAATCCTTGTTTCAGTGCTGAGGTGATGTCGGTCTGTGAGGATGTCGAGGTGTTGTTCAATGCGGGTACGGATACTTTCGTCGATGTTGCAATTTCTTAACTCGTTTGTAGCATGAAGTAGTTGCGTTTTGTTGTCTTTGATTTCATTCTCTGCCTTGTATATCTGATCACGAATCAGATCTTGGCGATATTTTATCGTGAAGGCTTGATTCCTTTCTGCTGGGTCGTGCGCTTTAATATTAGTATATTTTGGTAGCAGTCTTTCCTGTAGACATTTATTATTAAATATGACCGAAAAAGTAAGATTAATAATTCTAACACGAATTTTCTCAATCTTTCGTACATTTCTTTTCACTGTTGGAGGTAATTCAAAAATCAATTCTCCAAAATTCATTTTTATTTCTAGTCTGACTCGACACTTGAGCGCGTTTCGTAAAACTTATTACATTTTCAAAGACTTTACACATACACAACTGAATAGAACTTACATATCTCCGATTTGTTTATATCTACATTTGAGTGAGGTGGATGGGGTGAGGTGGTATTTATTAGGGTATTAATTTCATCAACACAAGACAGAACACGAAACAATGGGTATTGAAATGGAAGTGATTGTAGAAAGCCTATTGGTCCATATTTCATGATGCTTCTATATTGGAGCGGAGTCTTGAGGTGGGTAGAATATAGTTGTGAATTAATTGGCTGTTGATTGCTGGTGTTGACTTCTTAATGTGCAGTGTCTCGCAAACGTCAAGCCGTCTGCTATCGCTGTATCTATCGATGATTTCTGTGTTGTTTACTAGGATTTCTCTGGCGATGGTTTGGTTGTGGGAAGAGATTATATGTTCCTTAATGGAGCCCTGTTGCTTATGCATCGTTAAACGCCTAGAAAGAGATGTTGTTGCCTTGCCTATATACTGGGTTTTTTGGAGCTTACAGTCCCCAAGTGGGCATTTGAATGCATAGACGACGTTGGTCTCTTTTAAAGCGTTCTGCTTTGTGTCTGGAGAGTTTCTCATGAGTAGGCTGGCCGTTTTTTTGGTTTTATAGTAAATCGTCAGTTGTATCCTCTGATTTTTGTCTGTAGGGATAACGTTTCTATTAACAATATCTTTCAGGACCCTTTCCTCCATTTTATGAGCTGTGGAAAAGAAGTTCCTGTAAAATAGTCTAATAGGGGGTATAGGTGTTGTGTTAGTTGTTTCTTCAGAGGTTGCATGGCGTTTCACTTTCCTTCTTATGATATCTTCGACGAAACCATTGGAGAAGCCGTTGTTGACTAGGACCTGCCTTACCCTACAGAGTTCTTCGTCGACTTGCTTCCATTCTGAGCTGTGGCTGAGAGCACGGTCGACATATGCGTTAACAACACTCCTCTTGTACCTGTCTGGGCAGTCACTGTTGGTATTTAGGCACATTCCTATGTTCGTTTCCTTAGTGTAGACTGCAGTGTGGAAACCTCCGCTCTTTTCCATGACTGTTACATCTAGAAAGGGCAGCTTCCCATCCTTTTCCATCTCGTAAGTGAAACGCAGCACGGAACTCTGCTCAAATGCCTCCTTCAGCTCCTGCAGATGTCTGACATCAGGTACCTGTGTAAAAATGTCGTCAACATACCTGCAGTATATGGCCGATTTCAAGTTCATGTCGACTAAGACTTTTTGCTCGATGGTACCCATGTAGAAGTTTGCAAACAGGACACCTAGGGGAGAACCCATGGCGACCCCATCTACTTGCTTATACATGTGTCCATCCGGGCTCAAGAAGGGTGCCTCTTTAGTACAAGCTTGGAGTAGTTTCCTCAGAATATTTTCTGGTATGTCAAGAGGAGTACAGGCTGGATCACGATACACTCTGTCGGCTATAATCCCGATTGTCTCGTCCACAGGTACGTTGGTAAACAGCGATTCTACGTCCAACGAGGCTCTTATCCCTGTGGCCCGTGTGCCCCGCAGTAAGTCAACAAATTCCTTTGGAGACTTCAGGCTGAAGGCGCAAGGAACATAAGGAGTCAGCAGGCCGTTGAGTCGCTTCACCAGTCTGTACGTGGGTGTGGGTATCTGGCTAATGATTGGCCGAAGTGGGTTTCCAGGCTTGTGTGTCTTGACATTTCCATACGCATATCCAGGTTTATATTCCCCAATGATCTTTGGCAGGTGGAGTCCGGATTTCTTGGCGTTCACAGTTTCGATCAGTTTGTTGACCTTTGCTTTTAATTCGGCTGTAGTGTCCTTCGTTACCCTTTGGAACTTAGTGTGGTCAGAGAGTATGAGGTTCATTTTCGCCAGATATTCGTCTTTTTTAAGAATAACATATATTGGCGACTTGTCACCTCTCCTGACAACTATCTCCTTGTTCTCACGAAGGCTTTTAGCTGCCGCTTTGATCTCGGGGGACAGTATGGTGCTTCTGTAATTGCCTCGATTCTTTCCTCCTTCTGCAATAAGTTCTGCTTGTAAGGTATCTTTGGTAGTGACCTTCTTTTGTGTCTCGAGGTCGAATATGTCGTCCAACAGAATTTCCAACTCTACTTTCCGGGCCATCTCACTCGGTCTGGACATAACATGACAGTTTATGCCCAGATTTAGGAGAGTGACTTGGTCCTCAGTGAGGTTAATTCCTGCAAGGTTCAGGAAGCCATCTCTTGGTCGTGGAATTGCCATAGGTCCTCCATATAATGTTGTTAGTTTCTTGATAATCCTTGTTTCAGTGCTGAGGTGATGTCGGTCTGTGAGGATGTCGAGGTGTTGTTCAATGCGGGTACGGATACTTTCGTCGATGTTGCAATTTCTTAACTCGTTTGTAGCATGAAGTAGTTGCGTTTTGTTGTCTTTGATTTCATTCTCTGCCTTGTATATCTGATCACGAATCAGATCCTGGCGATATTTTATCGTGAAGGCTTGATTCCTTGCTGCTGGGTCGTGCGCTTTAATATTAGTATATTTTGGTAGCAGTCTTTCCTGTAGACATTTATTATTAAATATGACCGAAAAAGTAAGATTAATAATTCTAACACGAATTTTCTCAATCTTTCGTACATTTCTTTTCACTGTTGGAGGTAATTCAAAAATCAATTCTCCAAAATTCATTTTTATTTCTAGTCTGACGCGACACTTGAGCGCGTTTCGTAAAACTTATTACATTTTCAAAGACTTTACACATACACAACTGAATAGAACTTACATATCTCCGATTTGTTTATATCTACATTTGAGTGAGGTGGATGGGGTGAGGTGGTATTTATTAGGGTATTAATTTCATCAACACAAGACAGAACAGGAAACAATGGGTATTGAAATGGAAGTGATTGTAGAAAGCCTATTGGTCCATATTTCATGATGCTTCTATATTGGAGCGGAGTCTTGAGGTGGGTAGAATATAGTTGTGAATTAATTGGCTGTTGATTGCTGGTGTTGACTTCTTAATGTGCAGTGTCTCGCAAACGTCAAGCCGTCTGCTATCGCTGTATCTATCGATGATTTCTGTGTTGTTTACTAGGATTTCTCTGGCGATGGTTTGGTTGTGGGAAGAGATTATATGTTCCTTAATGGAGCCCTGTTGCTTATGCATCGTTAAACGCCTAGAAAGAGATGTTGTTGCCTTGCCTATATACTGGGTTTTTTGGAGCTTACAGTCCCCAAGTGGGCATTTGAATGCATAGACGACGTTGGTCTCTTTTAAAGCGTTCTGCTTTGTGTCTGGAGAGTTTCTCATGAGTAGGCTGGCCGTTTTTTTGGTTTTATAGTAAATCGTCAGTTGTATCCTCTGATTTTTGTCTGTAGGGATAACGTTTCTATTAACAATATCTTTCAGGACCCTTTCCCCCGTTTTATGAGCTGTGGAAAGGAAGTTCCTGTAAAATAGTCTAATAGGGGGGTATAGGTGTTGTGTTAGTTGTTTCTTCAGAGGTTGCATGGCGTTTCACTTTCCTTCTTATGATATCTTCGACGAAACCATTGGAGAAGCCGTTGTTGACTAGGACCTGCCTTACCCTACAGAGTTCTTCGTCGACTTGCTTCCATTCTGAGCTGTGGCTGAGAGCACGGTCGACATATGCGTTAACAACACTCCTCTTGTACCTGTCTGGGCAGTCACTGTTGGTATTTAGGCACATTCCTATGTTCGTTTCCTTAGTGTAGACTGCAGTGTGGAAACCTCCGCTCTTTTCCATGACTGTTACATCTAGAAAGGGCAGCTTCCCATCCTTTTCCATCTCGTAAGTGAAACGCAGCACGGAACTCTGCTCAAATGCCTCCTTCAGCTCCTGCAGATGTCTGACATCAGGTACCTGTGTAAAAATGTCGTCAACATACCTGCAGTATATGGCCGATTTCAAGTTCATGTCGACTAAGACTTTTTGCTCGATGGTACCCATGTAGAAGTTTGCAAACAGGACACCTAGGGGAGAACCCATGGCGACCCCATCTACTTGCTTATACATGTGTCCATCCGGGCTCAAGAAGGGTGCCTCTTTAGTACAAGCTTGGAGTAGTTTCCTCAGAATATTTTCTGGTATGTCAAGAGGAGTACAGGCTGGATCACGATACACTCTGTCGGCTATAATCCCGATTGTCTCGTCCACAGGTACGTTGGTAAACAGCGATTCTACGTCCAACGAGGCTCTTATCCCTGTGGCCCGTGTGCCCCGCAGTAAGTCAACAAATTCCTTTGGAGACTTCAGGCTGAAGGCGCAAGGAACATAAGGAGTCAGCAGGCCGTTGAGTCGCTTCACCAGTCTGTACGTGGGTGTGGGTATCTGGCTAATGATTGGCCGAAGTGGGTTTCCAGGCTTGTGTGTCTTGACATTTCCATACGCATATCCAGGTTTATATTCCCCAATGATCTTTGGCAGGTGGAGTCCGGATTTCTTGGCGTTCACAGTTTCGATCAGTTTGTTGACCTTTGCTTTTAATTCGGCTGTAGTGTCCTTCGTTACCCTTTGGAACTTAGTGTGGTCAGAGAGTATGAGGTTCATTTTCGCCAGATATTCGTCTTTTTTAAGAATAACATATATTGGCGACTTGTCACCTCTCCTGACAACTATCTCCTTGTTCTCACGAAGGCTTTTAGCTGCCGCTTTGATCTCGGGGGACAGTATGGTGCTTCTGTAATTGCCTCGATTCTTTCCTCCTTCTGCAATAAGTTCTGCTTGTAAGGTATCTTTGGTAGTGACCTTCTTTTGTGTCTCGAGGTCGAATATGTCGTCCAACAGAATTTCCAACTCTACTTTCCGGGCCATCTCACTCGGTCTGGACATAACATGACAGTTTATGCCCAGATTTAGGAGAGTGACTTGGTCCTCAGTGAGGTTAATTCCTGCAAGGTTCAGGAAGCCATCTCTTGGTCGTGGAATTGCCATAGGTCCTCCATATAATGTTGTTAGTTTCTTGATAATCCTTGTTTCAGTGCTGAGGTGATGTCGGTCTGTGAGGATGTCGAGGTGTTGTTCAATGCGGGTACGGATACTTTCGTCGATGTTGCAATTTCTTAACTCGTTTGTAGCATGAAGTAGTTGCGTTTTGTTGTCTTTGATTTCATTCTCTGCCTTGTATATCTGATCACGAATCAGATCCTGGCGATATTTTATCGTGAAGGCTTGATTCCTTGCTGCTGGGTCGTGCGCTTTAATATTAGTATATTTTGGTAGCAGTCTTTCCTGTAGACATTTATTATTAAATATGACCGAAAAAGTAAGATTAATAATTCTAACACGAATTTTCTCAATCTTTCGTACATTTCTTTTCACTGTTGGAGGTAATTCAAAAATCAATTCTCCAAAATTCATTTTTATTTCTAGTCTGACGCGACACTTGAGCGCGTTTCGTAAAACTTATTACATTTTCAAAGACTTTACACATACACAACTGAACAGAACTTACATATCTCCGATTTGTTTATATCTACATTTGAGTGAGGTGGATGGGGTGAGGTGGTATTTATTAGGGTATTAATTTCATCAACACAAGACAGAACACGAAACAATGGGTATTGAAATGGAAGTGATTGTAGAAAGCCTATTGGTCCATATTTCATGATGCTTCTATATTGGAGCGGAGTCTTGAGGTGGGTAGAATATAGTTGTGAATTAATTGGCTGTTGATTGCTGGTGTTGACTTCTTAATGTGCAGTGTCTCGCAAACGTCAAGCCGTCTGCTATCGCTGTATCTATCGATGATTTCTGTGTTGTTTACTAGGATTTCTCTGGCGATGGTTTGGTTGTGGGAAGAGATTATATGTTCCTTAATGGAGCCCTGTTGCTTATGCATCGTTAAACGCCTAGAAAGAGATGTTGTTGCCGTGCCTATATACTGGGTTTTTTGGAGCTTACAGTCCCCAAGTGGGCATTTGAATGCATAGACGACGTTGGTCTCTTTTAAAGCGTTCTGCTTTGTGTCTGGAGAGTTTCTCATGAGTAGGCTGGCCGTTTTTTGGGTTTTATAGTAAATCGTCAGTTGTATCCTCTAATTTTTGTCTGTAGGGATAACGTTTCTATTAACAATATCTTTCAGGACCCTTTCCTCCGTTTTATGAGCTGTGGAAAAGAAGTTCCTGTAAAATAGTCTAATAGGGGGTATAGGTGTTGTGTTAGTTGTTTCTTCAGAGGTTGCACGGCGTTTCACTTTCCTTCTTATGATATCTTTGACGAAACCATTGGAGAAGCCGTCGTTGACTAGGACCTGCCTTACCCTACAGAGTTCTTCGTCGACTTGCTTCCATTCTGAGCTGTGGCTGAGAGCACGGTCGACATATGCGTTAACAACACTCCTCTTGTACCTGTCTGGGCAGTCACTGTTGGTATTTAGACACATTCCTATGTTCGTTTCCTTAGTGTAGACTGCAGTGTGGAAACCTCCGCTCTTTTCCATGACTGTTACATCTAGAAAGGGCAGCTTCCCATCCTTTTCCATCTCGTAAGTAAAACGCAGCACGGAACTCTGCTCAAATGCCTCCTTCAGCTCCTGCAGATGTCTGACATCAGGTACCTGTGTAAAAATGTCGTCAACATACCTGCAGTATATGGCCGATTTCAAGTTCATGTCGACTAAGACTTTTTGCTCGATGGTACCCATGTAGAAGTTTGCAAACAGGACACCTAGGGGAGAACCCATGGCGACCCCATCTACTTGCTTATACATGTGTCCATCCGGGCTCAAGAAGGGTGCCTCTTTAGTACAAGCTTGGAGTAGTTTCCTCAGAATATTTTCTGGTATGTCAAGAGGAGTACAGGCTGGATCACGATACACTCTGTCGGCTATAATCCCGATTGTCTCGTCCACAGGTACGTTGGTAAACAGCGATTCTACGTCCAACGAGGCTCTTATCCCTGTGGCCCGTGTGCCCCGCAGTAAGTCAACAAATTCCTTTGGAGACTTCAGGCTGAAGGCGCAAGGAACATAAGGAGTCAGCAGGCCGTTGAGTCGCTTCGCCAGTCTGTACGTGGGTGTGGGTATCTGGCTAATGATTGGCCGAAGTGGGTTTCCAGGCTTGTGTGTCTTGACATTTCCATACGCATATCCAGGTTTATATTCCCCAATGATCTTTGGCAGGTGGAGTCCGGATTTCTTGGCGTTCACAGTTTCGATCAGTTTGTTGACCTTTGCTTTCAATTCGGCTGTAGTGTCCTTCGTTACCCTTTGGAACTTAGTGTGGTCAGAGAGTATGAGGTTCATTTTCGCCAGATATTCGTCTTTTTTAAGAATATAAAAATATATTGCATATATTGGCGACTTGTCACCTCTCCTGACAACTATCTCCTTGTTCTCACGAAGGCTTTTAGCTGCCGCTTTGAGCTCGGGGGACAGTATGGTGCTTCTGTAATTGCCTCGATTCTTTCCTCCTTCTGCAATAAGTTCTGCTTGTAAGGTATCTTTGGTAGTGACCTTCTTTTGTGTCTCGAGGTCGAATATGTCGTCCAACAGAATTTCCAACTCTACTTTCCGGGCCATCTCACTCGGTCTGGACATAACATGACAGTTTATGCCCAGATTTAGGAGAGTGACTTGGTCCTCAGTGAGGTTAATTCCTGCAAGGTTCAGGAAGCCATCTCTTGGTCGTGGAATTGCCATAGGTCCTCCATATAATGTTGTTAGTTTCTTGATAATCCTTGTTTCAGTGCTGAGGTGATGTCGGTCTGTGAGGATGTCGAGGTGTTGTTCAATGCGGGTACATTGGGTATATATGCGGGTATATATATATATATATTTATATATATATAAATATATATATATATATATATATATATATATATATATATATATATATATATATATATATATATATATATATATATATATATATATATATATATATATTGTTTGTGAGGGTACCACCTCTGGTGCCAATGTGGGGACCCATAGTCTCGGAGAAGAAAATAAAAAGTATTCAGAGGATACCTTGTTGTTTCTCACTGAACACTAATATTATCTTCTCCAACCACCCCATTCTTTTGTATGTTCACATATATATTTGTTTTATTTGAACTTTGTTACAAAAAAGGAGTTACTTATTGGGTACAAAGATGGTTATCATAGGTTGTCGAGTTCCTCCAGCTCCTCAGATGGCGGGCAGGAACCCGTAATGCAGTGCGCATTTCCCCTCTGTATCGCCACGTTGAGGCGCTGGAAAAGAAAGCTGGCAGCTCTAAGGTCTCTTGTTCTTTCAATGACCCTAGAACCCAGTTCCTTCAAAAAACTGGTAACACTTTTCCCCCAGGCGCCGAGTGTCTCAGAAGCAATGGGGACAAAATGTAGTGGTGATCCAGTTCTCTGTACTTACGGGATTTGGCTGCTTCCCTTTGGGTGGCAGCGCCACCTGGTTGTGGAACACTATGATCAATGTAGGTGTTAGCCAGGGTTGATACGCATGTGTAGTCCTGTACCAACTGCTTGCCATTCATCCAGGGGTTCACTGTGATACCATCCGGGTGACCAGTAAGAGCATCAGAGTTACGGGGCGGTATGTAACGGGGCTCTCTTTCAGCTGGGCATCCAGCTGTGGTGAGGCTCCTCTTGATGATGTCGTTAACTTCATTTTGCCTTGAGTGCCATCCCCCTGTGCTTTGGCAGAGTAGGCCATTGGGGACGTACATTGGGGTTGGGGCCAGTTGCCGAAATTGAGGTTGCTATCAGGAAATCCCCTGCATGTGGGGCTGCTACTGCTGTGAGGCGAGCAATGTCGTGTTGTGTTGTAGCAGCACCCAGGCACTCTGCAGCAACTTGGTCTACAATGGGGCCATCCCAGCTGGATTGCTTGTGGGCTTTCGGGGATGGTGGTTGAGGTGATTGGCCTGCATGAGAGGCCCACTCTGTGGCACAACGTGTAAAATTGGGATCATGTACACCTGCCAGCTGATGTAAGTGGGCAGGTAGAATTTCCTTCACAAAGTCGTCGGATGCCGATAAGGAGGACAGGAAGGCTGTAACAGCGATTTGCGTTGCTGTTTGAACTCCGAGGCCCCCAAGTCTTACGGGAAGAGAGGCTTGTTTCCACTGTAGGTCATCAAGAGAGGGGTTACGGGCTTTTTCTAGCATTGATTTCAGTAACCGGTCATACTCACTTAGTTTTTGGCTACTGTAAGATGGTGAACACCTCAGAAAGTAGGTTAACCTGGGGAGGGACAGACATCTGGTGATGAGGTAGAGTGCATCATGAACATCAATATCCTCAATCCTCCCATCCATCCTCTTAAGGTCGCCGATTTTCTTATCAAGGACCTCATCGATGGCTTTCAACCCCAGGGGAGCTCCTAGGAGTGTGCTGTCTTCAGGTTTAGTTTTGTGGATATTTGGCAGAAGACCCTCTATTCTCTCTACGATGCCCTGGTTGGAACATATTATTTCACATTTAGAAGGGTTCAGGGTGAGGCCTAAAACTGCACCTTGCTCCTGGATTTTTCTGATGTCCTCCAGGAGGGAGTCTTGGGAGCCAGCTAGGGTACCATCACCCAAGAACCATATGTTAAGCTCGCTGGACAGGACCTCTGTGACTTGTTTGATGACTAAGCAGAAAAGGAGAGGAGCAAGGGGGTCACCCTGTTGGACGCCTTCTCGCGAGTCAATTTCATGTTCGCCAAAAGTAGCTTTAGATCCATACTGTAGCATGAATGTACAAAAGGGTAAAGGGAAGGGAAATGACTATGAACCGCACGGAGTACAGCATCCCTCCGCACCAAATTGAAGGCATTTTTGAAATCTAGCTTGATAAGGGCCTTTTCGTCTGTGATGTTAGCGATGAAGGCTCGAGCGGCATCGGCTGCCGCCTCACACCCTTGTGAAATGCTGAACCCGAGCTGTTTTGGCTTCAGCATGTTGGCCGCTGCATCACTAACTGTTCTTGCAGCTGCCTTTGCGACTAGACGCAGGAGAGAACTGCCCACAGCTATTGGCCTGATCCCTCCATCCTTTTTCTTTAGAGCACAGAGAGATGCTCCAAAATAGATAGGTCTTATGGTCGCTGGTATGTTGCCAGCTAGACATGTGTTGGTGAATCTAGTTAGTTCCACCAAGAGGTTCTTTGCAATGTCACCCAGTACAGGGTTGAGCATTTGCTTGAGGTGGTTGGGTTTTAGTCCTGTGAAACCACCTGCTGATCCTGTAGGGAAGGACATGGCTGCTTTATAGACCACAGATTCAGCCACCCAGAGAGGTTCTGCTCCAGTAGCCTCCACTTGTACAATGTCGTCCTCACGCGAAGCCCTGGGGGGTGTTTATCCCTTAGGGTTTGAGCTGTTGTGGCATATCTGTCGGCAATTGAGTCCTCACTGGTGATAACTCTTATTGCGCCAATTGTGTTTCCTTCTTCTATTTTCTTGGTGACTGATGTTCTGATTTTTGATGTCTCGGATATGCCACTGTTGCTCTTCCTGCCGTGGGTGTTTCTCGCGCGAGTGGGAAGGCGCACCTGGTTGTCCTCCCTGGGAAAATCATTTATAGCTTTGATGACTGAGGCAGCTAAGGTTTTGTCTCTCCTTGCAGGGGTGGCTAGACATATGTTGCCAAACATTAGGAGGTTGTGCCATGCTTGGGTCGTTCCAGGAGAGTCGTTGACCTTTCTCAGGAGGGCAGATAATTTGGCTGCTGCATAGGGGCGGGCTGCTTTAGGGATGTGTTGCAAGGTTCTGGCCGATGTTGCTTTGATAGCTTCTAATAAATTTTCTGTGGGAATGAAGGTCTGGGAGGTGTTTTGCCTTACGGGCGGTGTGGGCTGTTGATTGGTGTTCTCCCTGGGAGGGCGCCCAGAACCCAAACACCTGGCTCCGTTGTGGTAATGATTGCGCACATTACCGTCACTCGACCGGATATAACATACCTTGTCACACGTCTGACATCTGCCTTGTCTACACCTGCTTGATGGCTCATCTTGGCTTGGAGAAGCCTGGCTGTCTGTTGAGAGCTGCGACATGGGCGGGCGCTGGGCGGGCGCTGGGCGGGAGGGTGGACGGCGGTTGGAGGCTGGGGGGATAGTCAGCTGGCCGTGGCACTTACTACTCAGATGAGTGGTAATACATATACCACCTATATACAAAGTGTGGTTATACACCCACTACACAATATGTGGGTATACATTGGGTGGGTGGGTGGCGTAGACACACATGGGGAGCCTCCCGGCTTCTATGGGCGGGTGGCAAGGTGGCCTCGTGGGTGGGGAGGCGACGTGGTGGGGTGGGGAAGGAGGGGGAGAGCTGCTGGTACTTCCCGGCCTGGGGGCTGGGTGGGGGCGGGGCTCAGGGTGACACTAACACTGGTATAATTTCCCCGTATATCACTGCACAATAATGAATGAATCACACACTTGTAATCTGACTCACTGCACGTGTGATGTACTCACAATATGATAGATATGTTGCGCCAATTATCACTGACGACATAACTTGCTCAACAAAACATCCAGAAAAGAAAAACACAAAACACTATTTGGCACACACGTAACCCCCACCTCTCTCTCCTGACCACACAACACCCCTCACTCACCCCCACCTCTCTCTCCTGACCACACAACACCCCTCACTCACCCTCACCTCCCCTCACTATGGGAGGCCTGCAGGGTCCATCCTGGCCCCTCACTCCAGCCTCCATGACTCCACACTGCTAACCCACCTGTTTTGATGAGTTTTCACATAGATGGTACACCGTAGGCACTTCCGGCCACTCCCACGCCGACTTATGTATTCACGGTGAATATGGTTGAGTCTTGGTACGGTGAGGCCAAGATGTCTCAGGGTAAAGGCTGAGAAGGCAGCAGCTCCTCCGCCACACGTCCGTCCCCTAGGCCTCTCTCTCTATGATATATATACATATATATATATATATATATATATATATATATATATATATATATATATAAATATATATATATATATATATATATATATATATATATATATATATATATATATATATATATATATATATATATATACATATATACATATC
The DNA here is from genome assembly GCF_040958095.1 of Procambarus clarkii. NCBI lineage: Eukaryota > Metazoa > Arthropoda > Malacostraca > Decapoda > Cambaridae > Procambarus > Procambarus clarkii. The sequence goes on along the minus strand of NC_091156.1, from coordinate 42,046,258 downwards.
TCATACATATCTGATATATACATATCATATATGACAGAGCCCAGTAGGCTCTGAAATATATATATATATATATATATATATATATATATATATATATATATATATATATATATATATATAAAGATAATATACATATGTTGTTGAATATGACCGAAAAGGTAAGATTAATAATTCTAACACAAATTTTCTAAATTTTCCGGTATTTCTTTTCACTGTCGATGGTAATTGAAAAATCAATTCTCCAAAATTCATTTTTATTTCTATTTTGACGCCAGAATGCGTTTTGTAATAAATGATTACACTTTCAAAGCCTTTAGTTTACACACACAACTGTAACCTGTAAACACGCAAAATACATCCATACTAATACTCCCATTTGGGTTAGGTGATATGGTACAAAAGTTTTGGGTGAGATAATTGACATTTGCACATAATAGAACACGAACCAATGGGTAAAAAAACATAAGAATGGAAGTAACTACTGAAAGCCTATTGGCCCATGATGGTTCTTCTTGATGCTTCTATATTGGTTCTGAGTCTTGAAGTGGGTAGAATATAGTTGTGCATTAATTGGTTGCTGATTGCTGGTGTTGACTTTTTGATGTGTAATGCCTCACAGTTGTCGAACCGCCTGCTATCGCTGTATCTGAATGAAGTATCGCTGTATCAAGCCTGAATGGTCCCCAGCCATATATGCAACTGAAAATTCACACCCCAGAAGTGACTCGAACCCATACTGCCAGGAGCACTCTGCAACTGGTGTACAGGACCCCTTAACCACTCGACTATCACAACCGGACTAAAGATGATGGAAGCCGAGGCTAATTCCCCATCATCCTGCCGGCACTCTAATGGTAAACTTGGGCATGGTATGAAGTTTGAAGTGAATAACTTTAGACACACACACCCACCAGGAGACTTGAACCCTTGCCAGCACAGATGCTTCACAGCACTGGCATAACAGGTACTCACTAAACCAACTAAACCACACTCAGAGCCCTAAGAGGTGGAAATTCTGGGGGTATTTAACCCTAGATACTTCCAACCTCCCAAAACCACTAGAGCAAGTGAGAGGTCACTCACGTTTTCCATCAATCCCTGTTATATAGGAGAACAAGGTGTCCATGCTTAATGCACTAGCCTTGCCTGAACCACAATTTTGAAGTCAGTAACTTTAGACACACCCACCCATCAGGCAACATGAACCCTCACCAGCAGAGATGATTCACAGCACTGGCAGATATGACAGAGCCCAGTAGGCTCAGGAATCTGTACACCAGTTGATTGACATTTGAGAGGCGGGACCAAAGAGCCAAAGCTCAACCCCTGCAAGCACAAATATGTGAGTACAAATAGGTGAGTACACACACACACACACACACACACACACACACACACACACACACACACACACACACACACACACACACACACACACACACACACACACACACACATGAAAATATTACTCGAACATAAATGGGATCACAAGCAAAGCAAGTGAACTAGGGGAAATAGCACAAGAAGTGAACCCAGATGTAATCGGACTCACTGAAACAAAACTCTCTGGAATTATAACGAATGCCGTATTTCCCCAGGAGTACACAAAAATAAAAAAAGAGAGGGAAGGTAGGGGAGGAGGCGGAGTGTCCCTACTCATGAGAAAGGAATAGAATTTTAAGGAGACGGCTATCCTGGGCTTTGAGGGTTTTCAGAGACTACATAGCAGGCACCATGACAATGGAAGGACCAAGAATAGTAGTAGCAGTAATATATAACCCTCCACCAAATGACAGAAGATCCAGTCAAGAGTACGAAAACAACAACATGGCAGTTAACACTATAATTGAGAGTGCAGCCTCTGCTGCCTGTAGAAATAGATCCCACCTGCTCATCATGGGGGGACTTCTATCATGGAAGGATTGATTGGGAGAACAAGGAACCGCATGGAGGCTAGGATACGTGGAGAGCCAAACTACTGGAGGTGGTGGCTAGAAACTTCTTAACCCAGCATGTCAGTGAACCCACAAGGATGAGAAAAGATGACGAACCAGCGAGACTCGACCTGCTCTTCACCCTGAACGACTCTGACATAAGAGAAATCGGTTTTGAGGCCCCAGTAGGAATGAGCGACCACAGTGTATTGGTGTTTGAGTACCTGATTGAAGAAGGGTTATTGAACTCGAGGAGGGATACCGAAACCAAAAGGTTAGCATACCGAAAGGGAAACTATGAGGAGATAAGAAAATTCCTAACAGATATAGCATGGGAAACAGAGCTCAGGGAAAAGACGGCCCAAGATATGATGGACTACATCACGCAAAAATGCAAGGACGCAGTAAACAAGTTTGTCCCAGCCCAAACGGAAAACAGTGAAATGAAGATGAGAAACCCATGGTTTAATCAGAGATATAGGCTAGCTAAGCAGCAAAGTAAAAGGGCATGGAGAAACTATAGGAATAACAGGACACTGGAGAGCAGAGAAAGATACCAGAATGCCAGGAATGAATATATCAGGATGAGAAGAGAGGCAGAAAGACAATACGAAAATGACATCGCAAGCAAGGCAAAGACTCAGCCTAAATTGCTGCATAGCCACATCAGGAGAAAAACAACAGTAAAAGAACAGGTTATGAAATTAAGGATAGGGGCAGAAGGATTCACTACAAACGACAAGGAAGTGTGTGAGGAACTGAATAAGAAATACCAAGAGGTCTTCACCTTAGAGCAAGGAGAAATCCCGGAGATAAGAGAGGGAATAGCTAACCAGGAACCACTGGAAGAGTTTGAGATTACCAGCGGGGAAGTAAGGAAGTGTTTACTAGAGTTGGATGTGACAGAGGCTATAGGCCCAGATGAAATCTCCCCTTGGATACTAAAGGAAGGAGCAGAAGAACTATGCCTCCCACTCTCCATAGTGTATAACCAATCTCTGGCAACAGGGGAACTGCCAGAAATTTGGAAAGCAGCTAACGTTGCCCCGATATACAAGAAATGGGATAGACAGGAGGCACTGAATTACAGGCCAGTGTCACTAACCTGCATACCATGCAAGCTAATGGAGAAGATTGTGCAAAGAAAGCTAGTGGAGCACCTGGAGCGAAAGAACTTTGTAACACAGCATCAACATAGATTCAGGGATGGCAGGTCCTGCCTCACAGGGTTACTTGAATTTTACGACCAGGCAACAAAAATAAGGCAAGAAAGAGAGGGGTGGGCAGACTGCATATTTTTGGATTGTCAGAAAGCCTTTGATACAGTGCCACACAAGAGGCTAGTGAGAACGCTGGAGATGCAGGCTGGAGTGAAAGGGAAGGTACTCCGCTGGATACAGGACTACCTAAGCAACAGGAGACAACGAGTCTGTGTGAGGGGTGAGGTCTCAGATTGGCGAGACGTTACGAGTGGAGTCCCGCAGGGGTCAGTCCTTGGACCTATACTGTTTCTGATATATGTAAATGATCTCCAAGAGGGTATAGAATCGTTCCTCTCAATGTTTGCCGATGATGCAAAAATTATAAGGAGGATTGAAACTGAGGACGATAGTAGGAGGCTACAAGATGATCTAGACAGACTGAGTGAATGGTCCAACAAATGGCTGCTGAAGTTCAACCCGAGTAAATGCAAAGTAATGAAACTAGGCAGTGGAAATAGGAGGCCAGACACCGGATACAGAATACGAGATGAAGTACTTAATGAAACGAACAGAGAGAAAGATCTAGGAGTTGATATCACACCAAACCTGTCTCCTGAAGCCCATATAAAAAGAATAACGTCTGCGGCATATGCGAGGCTGGCTAACATCAGAACAGCGTTCAGGAACCTGTGTAAGGAATCATTCAGAATCGTGTACACCACATATGTAAGAGCAATAGAGAAGACCTAGACAGGAGTTTGATAGGAACAACATGGCAACCATTAATATAATAGAGAGAGCAGCTTCAGCTGCCTGCAGGAATGGCTCAAGACTCTTAATCATGGGTGACTTCAACCATGGAAAGATAGACTGGGAGAATGGGGACCCACATGGTGGTGCAGATACGTGGCGAGCTAAACTCTTGGAAGTGGCAACAAGGAATTTTCTGAGCCAGCATGTCAAGGAACCCACAAGAATGAGAAGCAATGATGAACCAGCTAGACTCGACTTAATATTCACCCTGAATGAGTCAGAAATAAGGGAAGTCAAAGTTGAAGCCCCCATAGGAATGAGTGACCACAGTGTACTGACCTTTGAGTACTTGGTGGAGGTAGGGATAACCTATCCAAGGATGGGAGTGGAGGGGAAAAGACTGAATTACCGAAGAGGAAAATATGACGAGATGAGGAACTTCCTCAGGGGAATACCATGGGAAACAGAACTTAGAGACAAGAATGTGCAGGTCATGATGGATATTGTCACCCAAAAGTGCCAGGAAGCTGCAGACAGGTTTATCCCCGTCCAAAAGGAGAAAAACGAAAAACAACAGAAAAACCCATGGTTCAACCAGGAATGTAAGGTAGCGAAACAACTGAGTAAAAGAACATGGAGAAACTACAGAAATAACAGAACACCAGAGAGCAGGGAGAGGTACCAGAGGGCCAGAAATGAGTACATCAGAGTGAGGAGGGAAGCAGAGAGACAGTTTGAAAATGACATCGCGAGTAAAGCCAAGACCCAACCAAAGCTGCTCCACAGCCATATCAGGAGGAAAACAGCAGTGAAGGAACAAGTGATGAAGCTGCGGAAAGGGGAGAACAGATACACAGAGAATGACAAGGAGGTGTGTGAAGAACTCAACAAGAGATTCCAGGAGGTCTTCACAATAGAACAAGGAGAAGCCCCTGCACTAAATGAGGAGGCGGCAAACCAAGCAACCTTGGAGGAATTTGACCTCACCAGTGATGAGGTCAAAAGGTGTCTGCTGGAGCTAGATGTGACAAAGGCTGTTGGGCCTGATAGAATCTCACCATGGATACTAAAGGAAGGTGCAGAAGCACTAAGTGTGCCACTCACTATGGTGTATAACAGGTCACTGGAAACAGGAGACTTACCAGAAAGTTGGAAGACAGCTAACGTGGTCCCAATATACAAAAAGGGTGACAGGCAAGAGGCACTGAATTACAGGCCAGTTTCCTTAACTTGTATACCATGCAAGGTGCTGGAGAAGATCGTGAGGAAAAGGCTCGTAGAGCATCTGGAGGGAAATAACTTTGTAACGCACCACCAACATGGGTTCAGAGATGGTAAATCGTGCCTCACAGGTTTAATAGAATTTTATGACCAGGCAACGAAAATTAGGCAGGAAAGAGAAGGGTGGGCCGACTGCATTTTCCTGGATTGCCAAAAAGCCTTTGACACAGTACCCCATAAAAGGCTGTTAAAAAAGTTGGAGCAACAGGCAGGAGTAAAAGGGAAGGTGCTCCAGTGGATAAGGGAGTACTTAAGCAACAGGAAACAGCGAGTAACGGTGAGGGGGAAGACATCAGAGTGGCGAGATGTCACCAGCGGAGTCCCACAGGGCTCAGTACTTGGACCCATCCTGTTTCTAATATATGTGAACGATCTTCCAGAGGGTATAGACTCATTCCTCTCGATGTTTGCTGATGATGCAAAAATTATGAGAAGAATCAAGACGGATGAAGATAGACAGAGACTACAGGATGACCTGGATAAACTGGAGGAATGGTCTAGAAAATGGCTGCTGAAGTTCAACTCTGGAAAGTGTAAGGTGATGAAATTAGGCGAAGGGAGCAGGAGGCTGAACACAAGGTATCATCTGGGAGGGGAAATCCTGCAAGAATCAAATAGAGAGAAGGATCTGGGGGTTGATATCACACCGAACCTGTCCCCAGAGGCCCACATCAAAAGAATATCATCAGCGGCATATGCTAGACTGGCCAACATAAGAACTGCCTTCAGAAACTTGTGTAAGGAATCTTTCAGAACCCTGTATACCACTTATGTAAGACCAATCCTGGAGTATGCAGCTCCAGCCTGGAGTCCATACCTAGTTAAACACAAGACAAAGTTAGAGAAGATTCAGCGGTATGCCACCAGGCTCGTCCCGGAACTGAGAGGATTGAGCTACGAGGAAAGGCTAAAGGAGCTGAACCTCACATCCCTGGAAAACAGAAGAGTAAGGGGAGACATGATAACCACCTACAAAATTCTCAGGGGAATTGACAGGGTGGACAAAGACAAACTCTTCAGCACGGGTGGGACACGAACAAGGGGACACAGGTGGAAACTTAGTACCCAGATGAGCCACAGAGACGTTAGAAAGAATTTTTTCAGTGTCAGAGTAGTTAATAAATGGAATGCACTAGGAAGTGATGTGGTGGAGGCTGACTCCATACACAGTTTCAAATGTAGATACGATAGAGCCCAGTAGGCTCAGGAATCTGTACACCAGTTGATTGACAGTTGAGAGGCGGGACCAAAGAGCCAAAGCTCAACCCCCGCAAGCACAAATAGGTTAGTACAAATAGGTGAGTACACACACACACACACACTCACACACACACACACACACACACACACACACACACACACACACACACACACACACACACACACACACACACACACACACACACACACACACACACACACACAGAAAGTCCGAGAGAGAGAAAGACCTGGGGGTTGATATCACGCCAGACCTGTCCCCTGATGCTCACATCAAGAGGATAACAGCAGCAGCATATGCCAGGTTGGCTAACATAAGAACGGCCTTTAGAAACTTGTGTAAGGAATCTTTCAGAACATTATATACCACATATGTCAGACCAATCCTGGAGTATGCGGCACCAGCATGGAGTCCATATCTAGTCAAGCATAAGACTAAAATGGAAAAGGTTCAAAGGTTTGCCACCAGACTAGTACCCGAGCTGAGAGGTATGAGCTACGAGGAGAGACTACGGGAATTAAACCTCACTTCGTTGGAAGACAGAAGAGTTAGGGGGGACATGATCACCACATTCAAGATCCTCAAGGGAATTGACAGGGTTGATAAAGACAGGCTGTTTAACACAAGGGGCACACGCACTAGGGGACACAGGTGGAAACTGAGTGCCCAAATGAGCCACAGAGATATTAGAAAGAATTTTTTAGTGTCAGAGTGGTTGACAAATGGAATGCATTAGGAAGTGATGTGGTGGAGGCTGACTCCATACACAGTTTCAAGTGTAGATATGATAGAGCCCAATAGGCTCAGGAACCTGTGCACCTGTTGATTGACAGTTGAGAGGCGGGACCAAAGAGCCAGAGCTCAATCCCCGCAAGCACAACTAGGTGAGTACAACTAGGTGAGTACACACACACACACACACACACACACAGAAGGAAAACAACAGTGAAAGAACAGGTAGTGAAACTTAGAACAGGCGAGGACAGGTATACAGAGAATGAGAAAGAGGTGTGTGAAGAACTCAACAAAAGATTCCAGGAGGTCTTCACAATAGAACAAGGTAAAGTCACTGTGCTAGAAGAAAGGGTGGTAAACCAGGTGGCCTTGGAAGGGTTCGAAATTACGAGAGAGTAGGTCAAGAGACATCTGCTGGATCTGGATATTAGAAAGGCTGTTGGTCCAGACGAGATCTTGCCATGGGTACTGAAAGAGTGTGCAGAGGCACTTTGCTTGCCACTCTCCTTAGTGTATAGTAGGTCACTGGAGACGGGAGACCTACCCGAAATATGGAAGACGGTAAATGTGGTCCCAATATACAAAAAGGGCGACAGGCAAGAGGCACTGAACTACAGGCCAGTTTCCTTGACTTGTATACCATGCAAGGTGATGGAAAAGATCGTGAGAAAAAACCTGGTAACACATCTGGAGAGAAGGGACTTCGTGACAAATCGCCAACACGGGTTCACGGAGGGTAAATCTTGCCTGACTGGCTTAATTCTACGACCAGGTGACAAAAATTAAGCAAGAAAGAGAAGGCTGGGTGGACTGCATTTTCTTGGATTGTCGAAAAGCCTTTGACACAGTACCGCATAAGAGGCTGGTACATAAGCTGGAGAGACAGGTAGGTGTAGCTGGTAAGGTGCTCCAGTGGATAAGGGAGTACCTGAACAATAGGAAGCAGAGAGTTACGGTGAGGGGTGAGACCTCAGATTGGCGTGAAGTCACTATTGGAGTCCCACAGGGCTCTATACTCGGTCCTATCTTGTTTCTGATATATGTAAATGATCTCTCAGAAGGTATAGATTCATTTCTCTCAATGTTTGCGGACGATGCTAAAATTATGAGAAGGATTAAGACAGAGGAGGACTGTTTGAGGCTCAAAGAATACCTAGACAAGCTGAAGGAATGGTCAAAGAAATGGTTGTTAGAGTTTAACCCAAGCAAATGTAATGTAATGAAGATAGGTGCAGGGAGCAGGAGGCCAGATACAAGGTACCATCTGGGAGATGAAATACTTCATTAGTCAGAGAAAGAAAAAGACTTGGGGGTTGATATCACGCCAGACCTGTCTCCTGCAGCCCACATCAAGAGGATAACATCAGCAGCATATGCCAGGTTGGCTAACATAAGAACGGTCTTTAGAAACTTTGGTAAGGAATCTTTCAGAACATTATATACCACATATGTCAGACCAATCCTGGAGTATGCGGCTGCAGCATGGAATCCATATCTAGTCAAGCATAAGACTAAACTGGAAAAGGCTCAAAGGTTTGCCACCAGACTAGTACCCGAGCTGAGAGGTATGAGATACGAGGAGAGACTACAGGAATTAAACCTCACTTCGCTGGAAGACAGAAGAGTTTGGGGGGGACATGATCACCACATTCAAGATTCTCAAGGGAATCGACAGGGTTGTTAAAGACAGGTTATTTAACACAAGGGGCACACACACTAGGGGACACAGGTGAAAACTGAGTGCCCAAATGAGCCACAGAGATATTTGAAAAAAACTTTTTTAGTGTCAGAGTGGTTGACAAATGGAATGCATTAGGAAGTAATGTGATGGAGGCTGACTCCATACACAGTTTCAAGTGTAGATATGATAGAGCCCAATAGGCTCAGGAACCTGTACACCTGTTGATTGACGGTTGAGAGGCGGGACCAAAGAGCCAGATCTCAACCCCCGCAAGCACAACTAGGTGAGTACACACACAAAGGGACTAAAAGGCGGGACCAAAGAGCCAAAGCTCATCCCCCGCAAGCACAATTAGGTCAGTATACACACACACACACACTCACTTGTGTTGTGACTATTGTGTTGGGTGGACGTGGGTTGGGAGCTCCTGGTTCACTAGTGGAGTGGGAGGGGTAATCAAACTACTTCGAAGTGGAAAAGTGTATACAAGTGAATGAAAGAACTTGGGTTTTGACAAAACCCATAAGGTAGTGAAGAAAAACAGTATAAGTAGCGTAATTGAAAATAATTGTTGAAGCACTGTGCAGAGTGCAGCAGACGTGTGACCGTGACCTCCAGGCAACAACCCTCCCAACACCTCATGGGGAGAGGCTTGGAGATTCACTCACCGGTAAGGTACTTGGAACCCCTGTGGGTAAGGTTGGATTATAGCAATGACTAGGTAGGTAGGGCGTCTAGGTCCAGCAGTATTATGATTGAAGAAGAGGATAGGTTTGTGGAGAATATGATTGGGAAATTTGTAGAGAAGAGGGATGTTTGGATAGTTGATTTAATCCAGGGGATTAGAAGTGAAATCTATAATAAGATACAGGACGAGGTTCAAAGACACAAACAAGAGTTTATGGATTATATTCAAGAGGAAATAAAGAAGAGCAGGGTAGAATGGAAAGGAGAAATAACTAGACTTACAAATGAATTTGGCAGGAATAAGGGAAGCTTGGCCGGGGAAGGGGGAGTAGTAGTGGACAGAGTAGCGAGTGTGAGACAGGTGGGGGTCAGCCGGGGGGGGGGGGGAGCGACCTGCATGACCTTGCACTGAGAAAGAGGTCACTCACATTCCATGGATTGCTTGAAACCAAGGCACCGTCGAGGCAGGAAAGGATGGAGATTGAAGATTTGAAGCTACAAGGGATCTTGAGAGATATCAGAGCCCAGATAGCAGGGAATGAGGTGCAAGTCCACCGATGCATTAAGCCATACAACTGTCACAGAAACGACCTGTCTTGGTACAGTTCACTAACGAAGAGGCAGTGGATTACATACTGCATCACAAACACTTACTCAGAGGTAGCAAAAACTACTACAACATGTATATTGACAAATACATGACAAAAAAGGAACACATAGCCCACAGGGCGAGCAAACCTCCACGATATAACTTTTCCCATTTGAGCGTAATTACACACCCCAGTGCTAACCCACCCCATGCTAACCAGCTCACACCTGCTTCCCAGGTCACTCCCTCCCCAAATCAGCCCTCTCTGCCCCTGCTTATCTTCCCAACACCTCTATCGACCCCAATGCATTCAAATCCATATACTTCTCCCACATACCAAGGACCCCCTCATCCCCTCAACCCTCAAAACCCGCCCAGCCCTCATCCCCTCAACCCCCAAAACCCACCCAGCCCTCATCTCCTCAACCCCCAAAACCCGCCCAGCCCTCACCCCTCTTCATCCCCTCTCCTTCCATGTGACCCCCACCCTTGCGCGGGGGGCACATGGACCCACAGTGGGAGACGGAGGAGCCCCTTACCTCTTCCTCCATTTCCCTCTTCCCCCCTTCTGCCCCAATGCCCACACCTACCCCTGAGTTCCCCCTGACTAATACAACCTCCCTCCCATTCTCACTATCCATGTTCTATCTGCCCCTCTTTCCCCCACCCCCTCTATCCTTCTCCTCCCCCTCACCTCCAAACAACTATCTGATTCCCAACCTTATGCTACCTCTCAACCCTTCTATGCCTATCAGACCCTCCCGAATATTCAGACCCAGCATGCCCTTCCTACTCCAGACCTACCTACCCAGGCCATACCCCAGACCTTCCTACCTACCTTCCTTATACCCAGCCCCCAGAAAAGCACCCTCCCGACCCCTTTCACCCCCTAGTTCCCCCCAGACACACTCCGGATCCCCCCCAGACACCCCCCGGATCCCACTAGCCCCCATTCACCCCCAAGATACCCCCCAGATCCCCCCAGACTCCCAGAGAATGGGCGAACTCTGGTACAAGAGTTTCCATGTAGAATCTCAAGGTTTGGTACACCAATGATGATGGGGTATCTAATAAAGCAGAAGAGATAAATGAAAGTGTGAGTGAGGCAGATCCTGATATAGTTGCAATTGTGGAAACTAAAAAAAAATGACATGATCTCGGATCCAATCTTTTCAGAGGGCTACCAGGTGATAAGAAAAGAGAGGACACAGAGACAGGGAGGGGGAGTGGCACTCCTAATAAAGCGGAAATGGAAGTTTGAAGACCTGGGAAATCGGGTTACCAATGAGAGCACATGTTTCATACATGAAACTCTGACAGCAGATGGGAGGAAGAGTGTGATCTTGGTAATCTACAATCCCCCCCTAAACAGTAAAAGACCCAGGCAGGAGTATGATGACAACAACAAGGCATGCATAGATGAACTGCAGAAGGCAGCAACACTAGCCACAGAATGAAAGCAAAGCTGCTGGTCATGGGGGACCTAAATCATGGAGAGATAAATTGGGAATCATGGAATTCCCATGGAGGGGACGAAACGTGGGGAGCAAAGTTAGGTGATGTTATAGACAGGAACTTCCGAACACAACATGTGAAGGAAGACAAAAGAGAAAGAGGAGGAGATGCACCAAGCCTATTAGACCTGATTTTCACCCAGAACGTAGAAGACATCACGAATTTGGAGCATGAAATACCTCTAGGGGCCAGCGACCATTGTGTCCTAGTCTTTGACTACATGATGGAATTCAAACTTGTGACCATAGGACAAGAGGTCTGGGAAACGAGAGTTGACTATAGGAAAGGGGACTATAGGATAAGGGACTATCTGGGAGAAGTGCAGTAGGAGGAAAAAATTAGGGGAAAAACAGTCCAAGATATGATGGCCCTAGTCATACAGAAATGCCAGGAGGCCGAAGTGAGATTTATACCAACAGTAAAGGAAAAAATAAGAGGGAATATAATAACCCATGGTTTAATAGACAGTGTCAAGAAGTAAAAATTGCCAGCAGGCGGGAGTGGAGGAAGTACAGAAAATAAAGGACAGGGGACAACAGGATCAGATGCAACAGAGCTTGGAACAAATACATTAACATAAGACAAACATCGGAAAGGGACTATGAGAACGATATTGCGATCAAAGCGAAAAAGCAACCTAAGTTACTACACAGCCATTTAAGAAGAAAAATGTCAGTGAACGACCAAGTGACAAGACTAAGGAAAACAGAGAGGGGCATATACTGGAAGTGACAAGGAAATTTGTGAGGCACTGAAAGCCAGCTTCCATAGAGTGTTCACTACTGTGCCTGAGCAGCTCCCATTGTTAGAAGGGATTACCCTAAATGAAAGACTATCAGATATAGAGGTGACAGCAGGGGAGGTAATGAAACAGTTGACAACACTGGATGCAACTAAAACAGTTGGACAAGACAAAGTATCACCGTGAATACTAAAAGAGGCAGCACAGGCCCTCAGCGTGCCTCTGGCAATGATCTTTAATGAGTCACTATGTCAGGAGAATTGCCCAGTTACTGGAAGAAGGTAAATGTCGTACCAATCTTCAAGAAAGACGATAGGGAGGAGGCCCTTAACTATAGACCAGTATCACTGATAAGCATCGCCTGTAAAATACTGGAAAGAATAATTAGGCTACGACTGGTTGCACACCTGGAGAACATTAGGTTTGTGAACAAACATCAACATGGGTTCTGGAAAGGGAAATCGTGCCTAACAAACCTTTTGGAATTCTATGATAAAATAACGATGATAAGACAGGACAGAGATGGTTGGGCAGACTGCATATTTCTGGACTGCCAAAAAGCCTTTGATACAGTACCAAACATGAGACTGCTGTTCAAACTCGAGAGGCAGGCGAGGGTGGAAGGAAAGGTCCTAGCATGGATAAGGAATTACCTAACAGGAGTTAGGTAATTCGTGCCAATTCGTTAGGTGCCAAAGAGTTACGGTAAGGGGCGAGAAGTCGGACTGCGAACAGTAATGAGTGGAGTACCACAAGGATCGGTGCTGGGACCAATTCAATATCTGGTATATGTTAACGACATGATTACAGGAGTAGAGTCCTACATGTCGATGTTCGCGAATGATGCAAAGTTGATGACAAGAGTTATGACAGATGAGGATTGCAGGATCCTCCAGGAGGACCTGAACAGGTTGCAGAGGTGGTCAGAGAAATGGCTACTGGAGTTCTCTGGAGACCTACATGGGACTGAAGCCGTACCCTCAAAGCCCAAACCTCACAAGAAAAAGCCGGGGCCGCTGGATAAATAATAAGGAAGGGAGCCCACTGGCAGATCCATACGTCATGGCTGGAGGAACAGGTTCGAATGCCTCCATCGCTACCCCGGAAGGGGAAATCTGCCGAGATTGCCCGAGTCTCAAGACCATCAAAACTCCGCCCCGACCCCGAAACCCACAGACGGTGCATGGAGGAAGGGGGGGGGGCAGATGAAACCACGACAGGGGAAAGATAAGAGGGCGCGGACGGAAACAAAAATGAAACGACCAACACCCCCATGCTTGGGTCACAACAACCAAAATGGGGCAGCCTCGGGGCTTCTAGTGAGCAAACAACCTAGCTCGTTGTAACCACCTGAACCCAACGTGCAACACTTGTGCTGCCTGCACCTGCAGAGTCAGCATAGGACTTGGTAACTGAGTAACAAACAAGCAACAAAACTCGCAGGACCCTGGGACAAAGGTGCCACTATCCCAACAGGCAGCAGATGGAGGCAAAAACAGTGAGAGTCACCCTGAGATAAGGGGACAAAGTAATCCTCGAAATCGCACAAAGCGAGTGGGGACTCAGGGGTCACATCTATCTGACCTGCGCGCCCCCGTGGGGATTCCCAGGATCCTGAGACGGAACTCACGCTCAGAGAAGCCCAGGTAGGGTACTGCTAACCAGCGCCCAAATCTACCAAACAACTTTCTAAGAACTGAAACCCCGGGACGTGTACACTCACGGGGGACCAAGCAAGGGGTACCACCGGAATAGAGTAGAGTACTCAGTACACAGGGGGCAATAACCAAGGCAGCCCACCAGGTAGGCAAACAAAAAAGAAAAAGAAAACCCCGCAAGAGGACAGCGTACCCAGGCGAAACAGAGCTGGCCGCTATGATTGGTGAAAACAAGATGCGCAGTACCCTGAGCACCTTACCAGTGCAAACTGGCTCCTACCCTAAGGCGAACAAGGGAGTCAGAACACCCTAACATACTAAGGGCAGCCCAAAACCAAGCAGTAAACGGCCAGGCAGAGGCAGAACCCAAGGAACTTGTAGAAGGTGGCCCCAAGGGCAGTACTTACTGGGCACCTAGGGAAGGGAACCCTAGGCGCATGCAGCCCAAGTACTGAAGAATTACTCCTGGCTCACACACCCCCTATTAGACAGCCACCACACCACAAGGCATAGAGCTGAGACCAAGTCTGGAGTCAGAGCACACAACCTCTGCCTAGCGCATCAGCCTCAGAACTGGGGTCTTGGGCTTCTCCTTTCCCCTCCCGGGGAGGGGAGAGCTGCGCAGACAGCGACATAGTGACGTCATGCTCGTTAGCTCGTTTTTGTTTGGGGAGTTCTGTCCACTTGTTCGGCTCTCAGTAGCAATTTCGTAACCAGAATTGGGGTTTGTTTTGGAATGCTTACATTTCTGGGTGCCTGACCCGGTCGATGGCAGACAGAATGCTTCTAACCACATGTGGGTTTCTATAGGCCATTGCTCCTCGTGCCTCTCTATGTCGGAAATCCGACACACAAAATAACATAAGTTACCCATTAAAGGAATCAGAGAACGGGTATTCCGTGACGTCAACAACAAGACGTATATTTATATTAACTCTATTTCTTTTAAACAACAGTCTAGTGTTTAAACTTAATAAAAAAAAGTTCACTAGGACTGAATATAATTAAATACAACAGGAATATAGCTTAACTCTCTATTCCTTAATTTTACATAGAACCACCAAATATTTTAGAACGGCTCCCCTAGAGGCGTCGTCATGTACAGCTCAGAATCATAAAAAAACATGAAGCGAGTCCTCCTGAGAGTGTTGTGATACTAGTCTCGCACGATAGACTTACTCTAACCTAAGAGAACTGCAACAGCAACAACTCTACCACATTAGCACATGAGTATCCAAATGCTTTATAATTTATATGATTGGTGCATCAAGTAGTATGGATTAAGTAGCCGGTTATGAGAGAGCTTTAAAGCTCAACCAAGTACGTACTCAACATTATACTTCCCTCTTATTCCATGTCATACCTGTCCTTATATGTTTAGGAACCATTATTAATTCTAAACATTCGGCAGGAATGAGTGATGTGAAGTTACCTTGGATTACAGAAGCAGGAAGCTGGCTCCCAACATAATTATAGGAATTGTTACCTGTTGTTCATCAAGCCCTGCAGGCCTCCAGATAGCCGCCATTACATGGCACTCTGAGGCACAGGGCCACCTCTTATCTGATGCTACATAATCAGCCTTAGCAGGCCCCACCGACAGTAGCAGCTAAGGCCCCCTTTTTATTTTATACTGTAGATAAATGAACTATAAGTATAATAACAGTAGATTAGACCACCATATGTGGTATGATATATAATTTATATATTAAAGACTAGGTAAACAATTTGTGGTTTATGAAGGATCCACCCCAAGGGGTTTAAGGTACAAATTGTCCCCCCAACTATGTGTGAAATATGTTAGCAGGCTGAATCAGAATATATACAGTCTACTACTAACTAACTAACTAAGAACTAACTCAGAAGAAAACTAATCAAATAAAAATAATATAATATAAAATTTAATTAAAAAATATAAATAAAGTAAATATTTAATATTCATGAAAAGAAAAAGAAATAAAGCCTGCTAGGATTTTCCCACACTCTGAGGGGCCCAGGTTCTGGCTCGTGGTCCCCGGTAGGCCTAAGAACTGACATTAGCACTATCAGCCTGGATAGCTCCGGGGAGCCGACGGGGCTCCCCAAGAAATATAATTTAAACTAGCTAAAAATATATTTGTTGACAATAGTAATGCAGATGATAATACCTAACACAATGAATTAGTCAACCCGCTCTCGCACAAGACAGCACATATATGACTTAATGCTTAAAGTCAATATGTTGAATGTGAATTAGTACATATGTGGTACATTCCCAGTTATATTTTTTCCAAGGCCCAAACTCTTCCTCATGTACCAATTTACGTCTGACAGTACCCGTCCATCGCCGTAGATAGCAGAATAGACGTGATTGGTTCAATTATAATGAAAATTGTAGTTTTCAGGTCTCACATATGTTGTCAAACTTACCTGCTATTGTCCATGCTCTTAGAATAATTCAGATCAGCTACATCCTATTGAAGGCTCGTAGTTTTGTTTTGAGAAATATTAGTTGTTCTTAGTAAATTATAATAAGCACTATAAATTATTACATAGAATAATAGTGCTTCACCAATCAACATTATATATACTAGTCTGTGCTTTAAAATCTTTAAAGAATGTATTGTAGGAACATTAACAGAAAACGATATTATGTTGGAATATCTATGGGGTAAACAACTGCAAACAGGATAGTATAATGTCTACTACCTACTGTAGGATGGGAATAGGGTCCACTACCACCTGTTAGGTGGGTAAGGGATCCATACCACTTGTAGGATGGGTCTGGACCCAATACTCATAGGGGGACTGGGATTCATAGGATAGGTATGGGGTCCACTACCGCCTACTGGATGGGTATCCCAGCAAACATTTTCATGTTTTTAAAACATCCTAAAAACGACATTTCATTGTTTTCAGCACGTTTATAATTACGTTTAGAAAAGGTTTTTTGAGAACTTTTATATACAACCTTAGAACGTAAATAATTAACATTTCTAAAAACTTTTTTATAATCTTTTAATTACCTACATTAAAACGTTTAGGGTAAATTAGGGTATAATAATTTTTTAATTCATATCTGAAATAGAAAGGGAGAGAAAGAAAGAAGACATATCTGAGAAAGAAATGGACATCCTATATATGTATGTGTAAATTACAAATAAATAGGGTACAAAAAGAGAATTAAAATATTATATTTATTTAATTAAGAATGAGTAATACAACAAAATATATGTAATAGCTCGAAATATATAGACTATATCTATAACAGAATATAAAAGTAAAAATTTAAAAATCTATATATGCAATATGTGAACACAATAGATTTTGTGATCAAGCAGCCTGTGATTCATGTCATGCTGAGATCAGTCTGACGTTATAAGCAGTTATTGTTACTTAAAACTAAAACAAGTAAAATTTTCCGAGTATACATATAACACTATAGTTTTTCTATGACTAATAATAAAAATCTATTAATCAAAAGTTTAGGACTAATTAACTAAAAATAAAAATCTACAAGTGAATGTAAACACAGTCAAGTATAATATTCATGTAGAAAGAGAAAGAAAAAGAGAGAAGGAAAGAAAGAGAAAGAAAGAAAGGGAGAAAGAGAAAGAAAAGAAAAAACAGTCATGTATAATATTCATATTAGCACCATGCAATATAACTTAGATTAAGTAAAAAATCTCAGACATTTTTAAATCAAATGAAATATGAGAGCCAGAGAGAGAGACCCAGAGCCAGAGAGAGAGAGCGAGAGCCAGAGAGAGAGCGCCACAGAGCCAGAGAGAGAGAGCGTGAGCCAGAGAGAGAGTGAGTCAGAGAGAGAGAGAGCCAGAGAGAGAGAGCGTGAGCCAGAGAGAGAGTGAGTCAGAGAGAGAGAGAGAGCCAGAGAGAGAGAGAGCCAGAGAGTGAGAGAGAGAGAGCCAGAGAGAGAGAGAGAGCCAGAGAGAGAGCGAGCCAGAGAGAGAGTGAGTCAGAGAGAGAGAGAGAGCCAGAGAGAGAGAGAGCCAGAGAGTGAGAGAGAGAGAGCCAGAGAGAGAGTGAGTCAGAGAGAGAGAGAGAGCCAGAGAGAGAGAGAGCCAGAGAGTGAGAGAGAGAGAGCCAGAGAGAGAGAGAGAGAGAGCCAGAGAGAGAGCGAGCCAGAGAGAGAGAGAGAGCCAGAGAGAGCGAGAGCCAGAGAGAGCGAAAGAGCCAGAGAGAGCGAAAGAGCCAGAGAGAGCGAAAGAGCCAGAGAGAGCCAGAGAGAGAGAGACAGAGCCAGAGAGAGAGAGACAGAGCCAGAGAGAGAGAGAGACAGAGCCAGAGAGAGAGAGAGACAGAGCCAGAGAGAGAGAGACAGAGCCAGAGAGAGAGAGAGAGCCAGAGAGAGAGAGAGCCAGAGAGAGAGCCAGAGAGAGAGAGAGCCAGAGAGAGAGAGAGAGCCAGAGAGAGAGAGAGAGCCAGAGAGAGAGAGAGAGCCAGAGAGAGAGAGAGCCAGAGAGAGAGAGGGAGAGAGAGAGAGAGAGAGAGAGAGAGAGAGAGAGAGAGAGAGAGAGAGAGAGAGAGCCAGAGAGAGAGAGAGAGAGAGCCAGAGAGAGAGAGAGAGAGAGAGAGCCAGAGAGAGAGAGAGAGAGAGCCAGAGAGAGAGAGAGAGCCAGAGAGAGAGAGAGAGAGAGCCAGAGAGAGAGAGAGAGAGAGCCAGAGAGAGAGAGAGAGCCAGAGAGAGAGAGAGAGAGAGAGCCAGAGAGAGAGAGAGAGAGAGCCAGAGAGAGAGAGAGAGAGAGCCAGAGAGAGAGAGAGAGAGCCAGAGAGAGAGAGAGAGCCAGAGAGAGAGAGAGCCAGAGAGAGAGAGAGCCAGAGAGAGAGAGAGAGAGCAAGAGAGCCAGAGAGAGAGAGAGAGACAGACAGAGACAGAAAGACACACACACAACAAAAGAGGAGACAGAACAAAATTAAGGCAAGGAGAGAGAAGACAGAACAGAAACAACAGAGAGAGGAGAGAAATGAGAAATCATTGAAGAGAAGGGGAAGAGAAACACAAGATAAGAAAAAGATACAAGAAAAATATACAAGATAAAAATGACATAAATGAATACCACAAATATAAAAAGTAAAGGAAGAGAGAAGCTAGAAGAGACAGGAAACGAGAGGTGTTAGAAGAGAGGAGGAAAGGAGAGATTAAAGGACAAGAAAAACAGGAGAGAAACGTAAAAGAAATAAAAAAAGGGACATTTGTGAGGAGAGAAAATAAAGAGACCAGAGAAGACCATATATCAAGAGTGTGAGGATAAAGACTTATATATTTTCTTAGTAGACATCCTCTGGCTCCTGTTGCCCCTCTTGTATACGAATTGTACTTGCAAGTTTTCCCTGAAAAGATATTAACAAAATTAATATTTAATTATTTATTTATATAAATTACACACACACAAACTTATATATATATATATATATATATATATATATATATATATATATATATATATATATATATATATAATATATATAGACCAGAGACCAATTATATATATATATATATATATAATTTCGTAAACCTCACCCTGTAAACATTCATGTTTCTACATGTTAAACAAGCTACGAGGATGAGGGAAGGGGATGTTCCCTCCATGCTGGATATTATATTTACCAGGAAAGAGAAAGATATATTTATCATTCAGTACCTCCCTCCTTTGGTACCTCCCTCCTTTTACCCAAGTGACATGGTCACTTGGGTAAAAGTGACCATGTCTTTTTGGGAATAAAGTATGCAATGCATTATAATCTGGAAGAAAATGAGCTTGAAGCAGTTGAAAAACCTGACTTGTGGAGAGGTCATTATGGGGAACTCAGATATTTCCTTAAGGAATTTGACAAACACTTGCTGTTAGGACATGAAGTAAATGAGATGTATGTCAAGTTTTGTGAAATATATGATAATGGCACAACAAAATTTATACTAAAGCAGAGATGCAGAACTAGGAAAAGGGGAAAAATTGCCCAAACATACAAGCAATACACAGATGCGAGAAACAACAATAGCAGTAAGGAGAGGGGCAGAAAGACTATGACTTTCGGTCATATTCAACAACACAAATATACATACACACACACACATTATTGGAAAAAATTGGAATTGGAATATTGGAAAAAATAATTAAAACTAAATGGGTAGAACACCTGGAGAGAAATGATATAATTTCAGACAGACAGTATGGTTTTCGATTTGGAAGATCCTGTGTATCGAATTTACTCAGTTTCTATGATCGAGCAACAGATATATTACAGGAAAGAGATGGTTGGGTTGACTGCATCTATCTGGACCTAAAAAAGGCATTCGACAGTTCCACATAGAGAGGTTGTTCTGGAAACTGGAAAATATTGGAGGGGTGACAGGTAAGCTTCTAATATGGATGAAAAATTTTCTGACATAGAAAAATGAGGGCAGTAATCAGAGGCAATGTATCGGACTGGAGAAATGTCACAAGTGGAGTACCACAGGGTTCAGTTCTTGCACCAGTGATGTTTATTGTCTACATAAATGATCTACCAGTTGGTATACAGAATTACATGAACATGTTTGCTGATGATGCTAAGATAATAGGAAGGATAAGAAATTTAGATGATTGTCATGCCCTTCAAGAAAACCTGGATAAAATAAGTATATGGAGCACCACTTGGCAAATGGAATTTAATGTTAATAAATGCCATGTTATGGAATGTGGAACAGGAGAACATAGACCCCACACAACCTATACATTATGTGAGAAATCTTTAAAGAATTCTGATAAAGAAAGAGATCTAGGGGTGGTTCTAGATAGAAAACTATCACCTGAGGACCACATAAAGAATATTGTGCGAGGAGCCTATGCTACGCTTTCTAACTTTAGAATTGCGTTTAAATACATGGATGGTGATATACTAAAGAAATTGTTCATGACTTTTGTTACGCCAAAGCTAGAATATGCAGCTGTTGTGTGGTGCCCAACAACAGAAGTTGGCCCATATCTTAAGAAGCACATCAACAAACTGGAAAAGGTGCAAAGACATGCTACTAAGTGGCTCCCAGAACTGAAGGGCAAGAGCTACAAGGAGACGTTAGAGGCATTAAATATGCCAAAACTAAAAGACAGAAGAGGTGATATGATCACTACATACAAAATAGTAACAGGAATTGATAAAATCGACAGGGAAGATTTCCTGAGACCTGGAACTTCAAGAACAGGAGGTCATAGATTGAAACTAGCTTAACACAGATGCTAAAGAAATATAAGAAAATTCACTTTCGCAAATAGAGTGGTAGACGGTTGGAACAAGTTAGGTGAGAAGGTGGTGGAGGCCAAGACTGTCAGTAGTTTCAAAGCGTTATATGACAAAGAGTGCTGGGAAGACGGTCTCATCCTTTAACTACACTTAGGTAATTACACACACACACACACATACATATTATATATATATATATATATATATATATATATATATATATATATATATTATATATATATATATATATATATATATATATATATATATATATATATATATATATATATATATATATATATATATATATATGTCGTACCTAGTCGCCAGAACGCACTTTTCAGCCTACTATGCAAGGCCCGATTTGCCTAATAAGCCAAGTTTTCATGAATTAATATATTTTCTCTATTTTTTTTCTTATGAAATGATAAAGCTATCCATTTCATTATGTATGAGGTCAATTCTTTTTTTATTGGAGTTAAAATTAATAGAGATATATGACCGAACCTAACCTATCTTTATAGGTTAGGTTAGGTAGCTGAAAATGTTAGGTTAGGTAGTCGAAAAAACATTAATTCAAGAAAACTTGGCTTATTAGGCAAATCGGGCCTTGCATAGTAGGCTGAGATGTGCGTTCTGGCTACTAGGTACGACATTATATATATATATATATATATATATATATATATATATATATATATATATATATATATATATGTATATATATATATATATATATATATATATATATATATATATATATATATATATATATATATATATATATATATCGGACAATTAGTAAAAAAAAAAAAAAAAAAATTAAATTATTTTACCTTGTACCTAGATCCACCAGGCCTGTTTGGTGCATGTTTCAGTACTTGAGAAATCTGGAAGGTCACATCCTCCTCCTCAACTTGTGGATGTGCGTTGATAGATGATTCTGTAAAATTAAGTTATTTATATAATAATAAATTCAGTATAACAATAATATTCTGTAAAATTAAAAGTAATTTATACATCAATCAGATAAAACTCTCCAGAGATGGTGATACACAACATATAAAGGACAAGTTTCAGAACAAAATATGCATTTAGGAATAAGGTTTTGTACATGTAGGTAGCACATGAGAAAATAAGTGGAAGGTGATCAAGTTTATATTAACATGTTAATGACTTTGTTAAGGCTTTGCAAGAATGAAAAAATATTAATAATATAATATCACCTACCAATTAATTGTACATCATATCTTACAAAGTACAATATCTTACAAAGATACCTTCATCTGCAATAGTCTCATTAGTAATAGAGACGACTATTGTGAATATACCTTTGCCAAGTTCTCCAGTAAATCCCTTAAATCCTCCTTGACTATAAGTGCCATCTATAGATTTCCCAATACCGACATAGCTTCATTCTCAGATAACGTAAGGAATCTTATCATAAATAACAATCTCAACAAAAATCAAACCAACTTAGTGGTTTGTAATGGTGAACAAAACATGCAGATACTTATATATAACCTGTGAATAGAGTGTAATAACACCAAAACTATTTGTTTATTGTTTTATGACCATAATAATTGAATCACTAATATGATTCACTAATATATAATCCTAATAATAATCACTAATATATAATCCATTGAGCATGCTGCATCTCTTTCAGTCTCTTTGCAATTTGAACAAGAGGGTTTTTAATTGATCGAACCATATTCTTAAAGTAAAGTAAATGAGATGTATTCCATATTTTGCAAAATATACGATGAAGGCACACAAACATTCATGCCAAAACTGAAGGGCAGGATTTATGAGGAGACATTAGAGGCATTAAATATTCCAAACTAGAAGACAGAAGGAAAAGAGGAGATATGATCACTACGTACAAAACAGTAACAGGAATTGATAAACTTGATAGGGAAGATTTCCCGAGACCTGGAATTTCAAGAACAAGAGGTTATAGATTTAAACGAACTAAACAAAGATGCCGAAGAAATGTAAGACAATTCACTTTTGCAAACAGAATGGTAAACGGTTGGAACATGTTAGGTGAGAAGGTGGTGGAGGCCAAATCCGTCAAAAGTTTCAAAGCATTATATGACAAAGAGTGCTGGGAAAATGGGACACCACGAGTGTAGCTCTCCATCCATCTGATTGATAACCCAAATGAATTTTTCATGGATATGATACCAACATCAAATCATAAATCAGATGTGATCCTATCCCCACTGGATTTTGAAGAAGCCATAGACAGTATGCCTATGCACTCTGCACCAGGCCCTGACTCTTGGAACTCTATATTCATCAAGAACTGTAAAAAACGTTATCGCAGGCCCTTCACATTCTTTGGAGACAAAGCCAAGATACTGGCATTGTCCCTGACATACTAAAAACCGCAGAGATAGCACCGCCCCATAAAGGAGGAAATAAGGCAGAGGCAAAAAACTACAGACCGATAGCACTAACATCGCACATCATAAAAATCTTTGAGAGAATGCTAAGAAGTAAGATCACAAAATACATGGAATCACAGCATCTCCATAACCCCAGACAACATGGTTTCAGAACAGGGCGCTCTTGCCTATCACAGTTGCTGGACCACTCTGACATGGCACTAGATGCCATGGAAGACAAACAAAACGCTTTGACAAAAAAAAGCCTTTGACAAATGTGACCATTGTGTTATTGCACATAGAATGCGTTCAAAAGGAATTACCGGAAAAATAGGCAGATGGATATACAACTTCCTGACTAATAGAACCCAATGTGTAGTAGTCAACAAAATAAAATCTGGACCATCAACCGTAAAGAGCTCAGTCCCCAAGCGTACTGTGCTTGCTCCAATACTTTTTCTCATCCTCATATCGGACATAGACAAGGACACAACCTATAGTACTTGATCATCCTTTGCAGATGACACTAGAATCTTCACGAGAGTAGGCAACATAGAGGACACGGCAAACCTCCAATCAGATGTAAATCAGGTCTTTCTATGGGCTACAGAAAATAACATGGTGATTAACGAACATAAGTTTCAGCTCATGCGCTACGGAAAAAATAAAAAATATAAAAACGGAAACCACTTACAAAACTCAGTCAAATCATAACATTGAACGGAAAAGCAACGTAAAGGATTTGGGTGTACTGATGTCAGAAGGCCTTACATTTAAAGAACACAATAAAGTAGCCGTCACAACTGCAAGAAAAATGACAGGATAGATAACAAGAACTTTTCACACTAGAGATGCTATACCGATGATGATAGTTTTCAAGACGCTAGTGCTCTCTAGAGTGGAATACTGCTGCAGAATGAAAGCCCCTTTCAAAGCTGGAGAAATTACTGACCTATACTTATGCATTTATCTTCGGTTTAACACAACAGGCACCAGACACACGCTAGGCATCATACACACTAGGATAAAACAAACATTAGGCCAGAAGTCAGAAAAGAATTCAAAGAATTTTACTGGAAAGGCTTGCTGTTAGGAAAGGAAGTAATTGAGATGAATTAATGCACAGTATGTCAATTTTGTGAAATATATGATAAAGGAACAAAAACATTTATACCAAAACAAAGATGCAGAACTAGGAAACAGGATTTGTTCAACTGAAATTTCAAGACGGACAGAGACCAAAAGACACAAAAATGGAATCAATATACGAAGAGGCCAAACCCCCAAACATACCAGTAATACAAAGAGAAACAACTACACGGCAGTGAGGAGAGAGGCAGAAAGAAATTTTGAAAAAAAGGAACAAACAAATGTAAAGTAGAACAAATCATATTCTATAAATACAGCAACAACCAATTGCAGGTAAAGGATAATATTCAGAGCTTTTAAATGCATGGATGGCGAAATACTCAAGAAATTGTTCACGACTTTTGTTAGACCAAAGTTGGAATATGCAGCGGTTGTATGGTGCCCATATCTTAAGAAGCACATAAACAAACTGGAAAAGGTGCAAAGACATGCTACTAAGTGGCTCCCAGAACTGAAGGACAAGAACTATGAGGAGAGGTTAGAGGCATTAAATATACCAAATATACTACACAAATATATATACTACACATGCACAATAAACTACCCTACACAGGCTGAGTATGGTGTGTACAATAAATTATTAGCTAAAAGATAAGACTGAGTTTGTATAAATGGGGGTTAAGTCAGAGTGGGAAAATGTAAGTGGAGTGCCTAAAAACCCTGTCCTGGGACCTCTGTAATTCATAATATATACAAATAATTTAGACTCAGGTTTGATCAGCAATATTTGAAAATTTCCAGACGATACAAAAGGGATTTTTTTCTGGATTCAGGATTATTTTTTTATGGCTGAAAACAGGTTTTCAGCAATAAAAGAAATACAGTATTGCTGGAACAACCGTCGACATCTTCAAGAGAAAACCTGAACATCTTCAAGAAGTGAAGATGACCTTGAGAAGAAGTATAGGTTGGGAGAAGTATAGGTTAGGAATTGTCTCCAAAGAATTCTCAAAGAATTACTCGTTATTGCTATCCAAGATAATTAGACGAGCCAAAGCTAAATACTACGAAGATAAATTTACCCAAATAAAGAGTACCTTACCTAAAAATATGTATGTACCTTACGTAAATAAACATTTGATTTTGAAGTGCCGGACAAACAAGGCTGTGGTGGATATGTGGGCCTGAGGGGCCTGTCCAAGCAACAGCCTGTTGGACCAAGCTCTCACATGTCAAGCCTGGCCTTGGAAGGGCTTGGTGAGTAGAACAACTACCAGAACCCTATAATGCATGTATCAAGGTGTCCAGGCAGTGAGCACCACATAATGCAGTGCAGTCCTGTAAGAATAAGCACAGTAAGTATGGGCATGGAGGGGGTGCAGCAGTGGCTTGTGAAGGGCTGGAGAGTAAATGGACATGCCCAGGGGTAAAAAGCATTAGGGTAACAGAACATAGCCCATAAAAATAGTAATGACAATGAATGAATAATTATATGAATGCAATAATACTTCATATCTCAATAGGAATACTAAGCAGGATGCAAGACAAGGTACTGGTGGTGATAGTGGTTGGTACAAGTCCTCACATCCCCACAGACACCAGTAACAGCCCTCACCTCCCAACACAGTACCCTTGTAGCGAGTTAATCTTATACTCGCTTCATTATCTTATAGCATAACTAATTAACACTAATTACAGAAGCTACACAGGTGATACTTTGGTGTGAGTTGAGCGCACTGAGCGTCGGTATCGCTACACCCTTGTTCCTTAACAACCCTTTGGACCTTTATTACAGAAAAATAGAATCAATTAATTTAATAAAATATAAAATATAAGTGCTTACTTACGATAATACTATCGGTGGAACACAAAATCTTCTTCTTCTTGATAGTAGGTGCAGTTTGCATGAAGGGTTAGTCCTCGCCATGACTGAACTGACGACAAAATGGCCGATGTGTTGATATGGCGTCAGGTGACGCTGTGACGTCACAGGTGAGGGACGCTTTGCGCATTACTCCCTCGTACTTAAAAAGTACTACAGGTACTTTTTGGTTTTATTTTTGAATATGGCAGAAGTTGGACAGCTTTTCAAATCATTATAAGGGAGTGAGTTCCATAGACTAGGTCCCTTTATTTACATAGAGTGTTTACATAGATTAAGTTTGACTCTGGGGATATCAAAGAGATATTTATGTCTGGTGGGGACGTGGCCATGTGTTCTATTACATCTGTCCAGGAAGAGTTTCAGAACAGGGTTTGCAGTTAGAAAAAGGGCTTTATAAACGTAATTTACACAGGAGAATGTATGGAGTGAATTTGTTTAGCATGTTTAAGGATTTGAACAAGGGAGCTGTGTGTTGTCTGAAGGTAGAGTTATTTATTGTCCTGATAGCAGATTTTTACTGGATGATGATGGGCTTGAGGTAGTTTGCAGAGGTTGAACCCCAAGCACAAACGCCATAAGAATGATAGGGATAGATAAGTGCATAATAGAGTGAGAGGAGAGCAGAGTAGGGTACATAATATCTGATCTTAAACAGTATACCAACTGTTTTAGAAACCTTTTTAGTTATGTGTTGTATATGGGTGCGGAAGTTGAGTCTCTTGTCTAAGTATAGGCTAAGAAACTTTCCATCATTTTTATTGCTAATGTTTACATTATCTATCTGAAGCTGAATTGCATTTGTTGATTTGTTTCCAAATAAGATATAGTAGGTCTTTTCTATGTTTTGTGTGAGGTTTGTTGGTTGACATCCACAAGTAGACTTTTTTTAATTAATTGTTTACAACATTATTTAACAGGAGTGGGTTGGGGTCAGAGTAGATGAGTAGTATCATCAGCCAACAATATAGGTTTAAGTATGTTAGAGACATTAGGGAGATCATTGATGTATATAAGAAACAGGAGGGTCCTAGGATGCTGCTCTGTGGCACCTTTACGGTAAGTGGCAGAGTGGGAGAGGTTATATCATTGATGGCTTCATATTGGTGTCTGTTACTAAGATAGGATCGGATATAGTTTAGGGCAAGGCCACGGATTCCATAATGGTGGAATTTAAGTAAGAGGTAGTTATGGTTAACAGTATCAAAGGCCTTTCTCAGGCCGATGAAGAGTTCAATTGGAAACTCACTTTTGTCAAGGGCTGAGAAGATTAAGTCAAGCAGACTAACAATAGCATCATTGGTACTCTTTTGGGAGCGGAAGCCAAACTGACAGGGACTTAGTATATTGAATTTTACAAGATTGGAGTAGAGCTGTTTGTAAAAAAAAAAAAAATAATTTTGATAATATAGGTAGATTCGATATGGGTCTGTAATTATTTATGTCTGCCGTGTTACCTCCTTTATGAACTGGCGTTACTCTTGCTTTTTTAAGGATATCAGGGAAGGTATGACACTCTAGGGATTTGTTGAACAGCAGTGCTATGGATGGTGCAAGGGCATGGGAGGCACGCCTGTGTACCATCGATGGTATTTCACTAATGTTCCCAGCTTTGGTTTTTAGCGAGTGAATGATGGACACAACATCTGTAGGGCTGACCGGAGAGAGGAGAAGAGAGTTTGGATAGCTGCGTGAAAGATATGTGGTAACATATGTCTGAGTCTCTGGGATTTTTCGGGCAAGGTGAGCACCAAACGATGAAAAGAAGCTATTAAATTCAGTTGCTGTTTCAAGATCTGTTGCAGGTGTATAACCATCCTTGGAGATTTTTATCTTATTATGTGAATGTTGTTTAGCTCCTAGGATGGTAGAGATGGCTCTCCATGTGCTTTTTATGTTGCCTTTTGCTTCTTTGAATCTATTCTCGTAATAGGAACGCTTTGCTCTTATTATACTGGTAAGCACTGATGAATACCTCTTAACTACTTCTTTTCCAACTAGGCCAATCCTAAGTTTTTTTTTCATATTCATGTTTCTTGTCGATTGCTTTAAGTATGCCATTAGTGAGCCAGGGATTATTTAACCTTTTTGCCAGTTACTTGCTTGGTGAGGAGAGGACAATAAGTATTGTAAAGGCTTTAAATTTTGGAAAGAGGCTAGTTAACGAATTATTATCCTGTGTATTGATAAATTTAGATTCCCAGTTTACATTGTGGAGGGCATTTGTGAGATTGCCTATTGCCGCTTCACATTGTAACCTAAAGGTAATTTTCTTGTTACCTGGTGGTGTTATGGCCATGTTCGCTACAAGGAAGGTAGGATAGTGGTCAGTTGTTCTGTCAGTGATTATACTTGATGTAAGAGGAGCTGTTATGTTGGTCCATCAGTGATCCAGGGTAGTCGCAGATGTTTGAGTGACTCGGGTGGGCCTGGTGATTGCGGGGATGAGCATACAGGAATTCATGCTGTTGAGGAAACAGTCTACTTGAGGGTTATTTTGTAGCCCTAGGTCAATATTGAAATCACCTCTGAGAACTATGTGATTTTTGTTGAGATTATTGTTTATGATAAGGTTCCTCAAGTTGTTATTGTATTTGTGTCTAGCTTCAGACACAAGCATGTTACAGTTATGTCTTAAAGAGTTGAGAGCAATTAAGGATGATAAAGAGTCACTTACAACTAATGTATCAAGTTTGGATACTTGTACACATTTCAGTGCAAGGAGCAAGGCAAATAGTTCAGTCTGAAGGGTAGAGGCCCAGTTGTTTATACGGACTCCCCACTCAAAATATAAGTCATATCCTATTGCCAGGACAACTGCACTTCCAGCTGCACCCGTTGGGCGCTGTAGGAAACCTTCAGTGTATATGATTTGAGAGAGAGAATGCTCTGTGGACAGAGCATCAATATGGCTTAAGACGTTGAGCTTTGCCTCAAGACAAAGCTGGGACTGATCTCTAATTTGCTCCTTTGATGGAAAGGGAGGGATTAAAATTGAAAAGGGTGTAATTTCCTACAGTGCAGGAAAGTGCTATTGTTGTCTCTCTTGGTACAAATTATAAATCTGATACTTTCTGAGTTCAGTTCCAATTTTATTTATCTATTTGAAACAATGTTTACATTCAATAAAGAAATTCTGGAGGGCTTCTGTGCAAGGGTTAGGATGAGCTAGCCTAAGCATTTTTATACCAATTTGACAGTTATTTTCAGTAACACGATAAACAACGCTCGGAATATTAAGTTCCTTTCTCATATTAAGTATCTTTGTGGTACGAAGGCACCCAAGGATTATCCTCAAGGCTTCGTTCTGCAATTTTTCAAGCCCTCCAAGCTTTCTTTCAGGATGCCTTAAAGTTAGTTTAGTTCATTTATTATGCACCCCATACCCATCTTGTGGGCGGTAGTGGAAAGGGTTGCAGAGGCACATAATGGGCTCAGGGACTGAACCCAACAATTCATTTAGCTAAGCAAGTTACAATCTTGATGAGCTAGTTACAAAATTCAGTATAAGTCGTCACATCAACAATAGGTTCGAGATCGATCACAAGTACAGTTTCTAAATTAAGCAACTGACATATGTGGAGAGCTAGTGTCACAATTGATATGTTTGTCCTGCACACCGCTCCCCATCCAGTGGGCAGCGGTGGATAGGTTACAATCACTTAGTTACTACTTACAGTTAGCAAACTGGGGATATTTGGCTAAAATTTCTGGTACCAGATCATTTTGAATGAAATATTGACACATCGTTGGTACATTGGTTATAGAATTGTCTCTGAATTCACTATCACATAGTGACGGAGGGTGTGCGAATAATTTTGTTGACAGTTAACATTTGGTCAGGTCTACATCGGCAGATAATGAGAATTCCCAGAAATACTTGTAACCGAGTCTAAGCCGAGCAGTAGTAACATCTAGAAGTCTGCTGATTTTATTGGATGAACCATAGATGTGTGGCTCCTTTTGCATAATAGTATTGAACGAAAGTTAATCTCCCCAAACACTTTCGCGTTTTGGGCAAGTTACCCCTCCACTCTCTCCATTTTTGTTTGGACATTCCCAGGTAGTGCGCGGAAATACTGAAAAGTGTATACTCTTTTCAACTTTGTCACCTTAATTCTCGTCCTATGTCTTTCATTTTGGTATCAATGCGTTCGCAATAGAATTCCCAACAGAACTATGTGCATATAATGTCAAAGACAGCAGCGCGCTCCACCCGCCGACAAGATGAATGTAGGCCAAGGGTACCAGAAAAAGAAAGCTGAGCCACCCTCAGGCAACTCTCATTACATTAGAGAGCGTGATAATACTGAAAAGTGTATACCCTTTTCAACTTTGTTACCTCAATTCTCATCCTAGTTTTTTCAATTTGGCATCAATGTGTTCGCAATAGAATTCTCTACAGGACTAAAGGCATATAAACTCCAAAAGCCCGGCTTACCATCCGCAACAAACAGAGTAAGCGAGAGTGTGTTACCAGGGAGCGCACAAGAGCGATAAAATGTATACACTCTTTTCATTTTGGTCACCCCAATTGTCATCCTAGGTCTTTCATTTTGGTATCAATGTGTTAGCAATAGAATTATCTACAGGTTTAAATGCATATAAACTCCAAAAGCAAGGTGTACCATCCGCACAAAACAGAGAAAATGAGAGAAAGTAACCCGGGAGCACTCTAGTGCAATGTAATGTGAACACTCTTTTCACTTTGGTTACCTCAATTCTCGTCATATGTCTTTCATTTTGGTATCAATGTGTTCGCAATTGTATCTGCTGGCATTTTACCCTTTGCTTGGATCTGAAGGGTTTTAGGCTCACCACGATGCAATCTGATAGTACCACAGGTGTATATACCTATCTTCAAGCAGCAATTCACTCATTCAAACCGACTTATAATAGTTATCCATATATAAATGGTAATCTTTGTTCTACCTGTTAACCTGTCATATGAAGAAAGATTGTCAAAGCTTATATTACATTCTCTAGAAAAGCAAAGAATTAGGAGTGACATATGGTAGAGGTGCACAATGGGATGAATGGACATAACAAAGGGGACATTAATGGGGTATTAAAAGTAGCAACACAAGACAGAACTCGAAACAAAGTGTAAAAATTGGAAAAATTTAGATTTAGGAAAGAACTGCATGGGTAAATACACTGGGTTTGTACCTTAAGGTTCATGTATGCAATATTACAGAGTTCCAGTTAACTCCCATGCATGCAATTAATTTATGTTATGTTTATGTTTTTTATGTTAAAATGTTTTTGTTGATTTGTTTGTATATTTTCATAAGTAAAGCATGCTTACCGTCTTATTCCAAGTTTTATGATAACTTTACAAGGTTTAAAACATAAAGTTCAATATATATTCTGGTTTTCACACAGGAATTATACGTTAATATAACATCATAATAACGTAATGATGTCGTGTAAATAACGTTATACTGACGTCATATAAATGTTATATTTATGTTATAAGAACGTAAATTGGATAGCTTTACAGAAAGTAAACAAAAAAAACTAAATGTTGACTGAAAATTATTTATTCTTAAATATAAAGCATGAAAACATTATAATACCATAGCATTCACTATTATTTTTAAATTTTTACATAAATCTTAAAAAACTGTGTCTCAAGAATATATGTTTTTAGTTATATCCTTTGGTTTTAAGAACATCAGATATACGTATTTATGTCAAAAGTTACAGTATTACCTTTGTGGAACCATTTAAAAACGTCCACAAACGTTCTGTGTTTGCTGGGTATATGGTCCACTACCACACACAGGGATGTGTATGGCGTCCACTACCGCCTGCAGGAGGGGTATGGGGTCCACTAATGCCCACAGGATGAGTATGGGGGTCCACTACCGCCTACAAGATGGGTATTGGGGTCCATTAGCACGCACAAGATGGGTGGGGTCCACTACCACACACAGGAAGGGTATCTGGTCCAATTCCGCCCACAGGATTGGTATGGGGTCCACTACCACCTACAAGATGGGTATGGGGTCCACAACCACCCACAAGATGGGTATGAGGTCCACTACCACCCACAAGATAGGTATGGGGTCCACTACTACCCACAAGATAGGTATGGGGTCCACTACCACCCACAAGATGGGTATGGGGTCCACTACCACCCACAAGATGGGTATGGGGTCCACTACCACCCACAAGATGGGTATGGGGTCCACTACTACCCACAAGATAGGTATGGGGTCCACTACCACCTACAAGATGGGTATGGGGAGCACTACCACCCACAAGATAGGTATGGGGTCCACTACCATCCATAAGATAGGTATGGGGTCCACTACCACCCACAAGATGGGTATGGGGTCCACTACCACCCACAAGATAGTTATGGGGTCTACTACCACCCAGAAGATGGGTATGGGGGGTCCACTACTACCCACAAGATGGGTATGGGGTTCACTACCACCCACAAGATGGGTATGGGGTTCACTACCACCCACAAGATGGGTATGGGGGTCCACTACTACCCACAAGATAGGTATGGGGTCCACTACTACCCACAAGATAAGTATGGGGTCCACTACCACCCACAAGATAGGTATGGGGTCGACTACCACCCACAAGATAGGTATGGTGTCTACTACCACCCAGAAGATGGGTATGGGGTCCACTACCACCCACAAGATAGGTATGGTGTCTACTACCACCCAGAAGATGGGTATGGGGTCCACTACCACCCACAAGATAGGTATGGGGTCCACTACCACCCACAAGATAGGTATGGTGTCTACTACCACCCACAAGATAGATATTGGGGTCCACTACCACCCACAAGATGGGTATGGGGGGTCCACTATCACCCACAAGATGGGTATGGGGTTCACTACCACCCACAAGATGGGTATGGGGTCCACTAGCTACCACCGACATGATGGGTATGGGGTCCACTACCACCCACAGAATGGGTGTGGGGTACACTACCGCCCACAAGATGAGTATGGGGTCCACTACCGCTCACAAGATGGGTATGGGGTCCACTACCGCTCACAAGATGGGTATGGGGTCCACTACCGCTCACAAGATGGGTATGGGGTCCACTACCGCTCACAAGATCGGTATGGGCTCCACTACCGCTCACAAGATGGGTATGGGGTCCACTACCGCTCACAAGATGGGTATGGGGTCCACTACCGCTCACAAGATGGGTATGGGGTCCACTACCACAAAGTTATCAATTTATGAAACAGATTGACAAATTTAAAGTTGTAAGTTTATACATATCTATGTAGAAATTGAGAGTCTATGTAGTAACATAAATTGGTAAATCATAAATATTGTAAGTTAAGAATCTGATGCATGTGTGTGTGTTGGGGGCGGGGGGCGATACCCTTGGTAAGGGAGAGTGGCAGGTAACCTTAGACGTTCTGCGGTCAACGTGGGGGTGTGGGAGGGTCAAACCCCCGCTTCAACATCTGGGCATAGTACCAGTAGCCTCCACAACACTCCCCCAGCCTCCAGCTGGTGCTTGAAGATGCCTCATCTAACCTCACTTATGTCACGCATTAACCTACAGTTCCTGTGATATTTAAACTGCTCATCACAGTGGCGTCTCACCAATATAAACTGTATTGGATTTGGTCACGAAATAGCTATATGCTGACAGGACGTATATGTATGTATGTATGTATGTATGTATGTATGTATGTATGTATGTATGTATGTATGTATGTATGTATGTATGTATGTATGTTTGCATGTATGAATGCATGTATGTATGTATGTATGCATATATGTATGCATGTATGAATGTATGTATGTATGTATGTATGTATGTATGTATGTATGTATGTATGTATGTATGTATGTATGTATGTATGTATGTATGTATGTATGTATGTGTATGTAAGTTTGCATGTATGAATGCATGTATGTATGTATGTATGTATGTATGTATGTATGTATGTATGTATGTATGTATGTATGTATGTATGTATGTATGTATGTATGTATGTACTCACCTAGTTGTACTTACCTAGTTTTGTTTGCGGGGGTTGAGCTCTGGCTCTTTGGTCTCGCCTCTCAACGGTCAATCAACAGGTGTACAGATTCCTGAGCCTATTGGGCTCTATCATATCTACACATACATACATACATACATATCATATCATATGTATGTATGTATGTATGTATGTATGTATGTATGTATGTATGTATGTATGTATGTATGTATATGTATGTATGTATGTATGTATGTATGTATGTATGTATGTATGTATGTATGTATATGTATGTATGTATGTATGTATGTATGTATGTATGTATGTATGTATGTATGTATGTATGTATGTATGTATGTATGCATGCATGTATGCATGCATGCATGCATGCATGTATGTATGTATGTATGTATGTATGTATGTATGTATGTATGTATGTATGTATGTATGTATGTATGTATGTATGTATGTATGTATGTATGCATGTATGTATGTATGTATGTATGTTTGCATGTATGAATGCATTTATGTATGCATTTATGTATGTATGTATGTATGTATGTATGTATGTATGTATGTATGTATGTATGTATGTATGTATGTATTTATGTATGTATGTATGTATGTATGTATGTATGTATGTATGTATGTATGTATGTGTGTATGTGTGTATGTGTGTATGTGTGTATGTATGTATGTATGTATGTATGTATGTATGTATGTATGTATGTATGTATGTATGTATGTATGTATGTATGTATGTATGTATGTATGTATGTATGTATGTATGTATGTATTCCCAATCACGTCAAAGACTCGCAATCTATCATCCAATTAAAGAGAAAAACAACTATGTACTAAATAATCAACTCCTTGTAACTTTAATTATGCTGACCTTCCTATCTGTATTCAGACTGTGCCTACCATCATTATAGGTGATTATAACGCTAGACATAGGAATATTGGTAATTCGCAGTTCAATAATCGTAACGGCAACCAATTGGTGTCACTATTAGGTTGTCACGATGATGCACAGATTGTGGATGACCTTGAACCGACGCATATCTACGGAGGTATTCTTGATCTATGTCTCGGTGTCAACGTCTCCCATGCAGGAACTTGACAAAGTTGACGCCCTTGCTAAGGCTGCAGTAAATAAAGACAGTATTGAAAGGAATTTTGCGTTATCAAATAGGTCCCTTAAAATTGTCATTAGACGAGAACTCCTGGATGGATTTGAAGAAAGTAGAACAGTACAAACTGGAACTAGCAGGTCCATTGTTCATCACAATGAAATGTGTGAAGTAAAACATGTGTATGGGGCAAGTAACAAAGTCAGTAGACTAACAGATGTTGTCACAGCTCGTATAAGACTTGGCTACAAGTATCTCTGGCAGTTCGGCTTCTATAGGGATCTAGATGAAGTAAAGTGTAAAGTGTGTGGACATAGGCAGGGACGCACACTCGAACACTATACCTGGTTGATACCTGGTTGATGGGGTTCTGGGAGTTCTACTCCCCAATCCCAGCCCGAGACCAGGCTTGACTTGTGAGAGTTTTGTCCACTAGGCTGTTGCTTGGAGCGGCCCACAGGCCCACATACCCACCACAGCCCGGTTGGTCCGGCACTCCTTGCAGGAATAAATCTAGTTTCCTCTTGAAGATGTCCACGGTTGTTCCGGCAATATTTCTTATGCTTGCTGGGAGGACGTTGAACAACCTATAACTATATATATATATATATATATATATATATATATATATATATATATATATATATATATATATATATATATATATATATATATATATATATATATATATATATATATATATATATATATATATATATATATATATATATATTGAACTATATCTTGGATTGTTGTAAAATTGAGCCTTTTAGAGATAAATCTAAGCTCACTCTGTATGATATGGCAACCTATCTTATTACCATCTTGAGATCTTGAGATGATTTCGGGGCTTTTTTTAGTGTCCCCGCGGCCCGGTCCTCGACCAGGCCTCCACCCCCAGGAAGCAGCCCGTGACAGCTGACTAACACCCAGGTACCTATTTTACTGCTAGGTAACAGGGGCATAGGTTAAAGAAACTCTGCCCATTGTTTCTCGCCGGCGCCTGGGATCGAACCCAGGACCACAGGATCACAAGTCCAGCATGCTGTCCGCTCGGCCGACCGGCTCCCCGGATAAATTACCTGAAATCCTTGCACTGTACCCACATTTTGCTTCCAGTAGATGAACGACATATGAGATTCAGAAACAAGTAGTGTATTGTGAGGACTAATAATAAACAGAAGCTCCTCTATGACTCTGTAATATCCCCATTGGCCAAACTATTATGTATTAGCGATAAGACCTACCATTAATGTATGATGACTTACTGTAAATATGTAGCTCTTGTAATAGCACTTTCTCTGTAACTAGCTGACATTGTATCTATAAGGTGTGAAGGATTGAAGAAATTGTTTATGTAATAATCTAAGATGAGGTCTGATAAAGACCTTTTGTGCCCTCTGTAATGCTTTTGCGCTACCGCTCACAGGATGAGTATGGGGTGCACAATAAACTAGCCACCTTCGGCGGCAACAATCAATCAATCTCCCACACCGTGTGCGCCTCGTCAATAGTGCCAGATATGGCGTCTGATCATCTGCCCATATTAGCCACTGTAAGTATTGGAAGCTCTATCCTCCCCGGCGGAATGTTCAAGCGGAAGAGGCTGGCTGTGCCCATCGATCAACGAGACAATTTTGTTGCTCATGTGTCAGAATGGTACATGTTCATCTGAGCCTTCATCAGTTGAAGATTTTAACAATGAGCTCACAGATACTATCGAGCAGTTTATAGCATCACTTGATCCATCGTCCAGGCCACGTAACCCAAATTACACTGGTCATAGCACTTATGCTTATTATAATGAATCTAAATTGCATGCACTAAAAGGCACTGCCAGAAGAATTGGACTAGCTTATAGAAGGACCCGCACTGCTGAAATGCTTAAGCTCTTTCAAACGACTCTGGCTGAGGCCAGGGAACGTATGGTGGAGCTGAGGCAGACAGACTGGGAAACTTTTGTTAGTGGTCTCAATTCTCACACGCCACTAAGTCGGGCATGGAAGGATATCAACAAGATCAAAGGGAAAAATGCTGCAGAAATCGCGCACCCTAATCCTCTACACAGAGCAAATGAGCTTGTTGATGCTTGGGCCACGACTTCCAGCTTTGACAGTCTTCCTCTACCGACACAGAATGAATTAAATAATAAATATGCTGATAGAGCAAGGCACCTTGACTTCATGCTTCATCAAGAGGATGACTGTGACATGCTTTTTACTGAATACGAACTAGACTCTGCTCTACATAAAGGCAAAGCTACATCACCCGGGGAGGATGGAGTTACTTACGGCATACTGCGTATGCTTCTGCTAGTTCCAGGGAATCCCTTGCTTCAATTGTATAATATGAGTTATGTAACTGGGGAGCTTCCTAAGTCATGGACCAACAGTCTTATTATTCCCATTCCTAAACCAAACCAGCAGAGTGCTTCTCATCCAATCTCCCTCACTAGTTGTCTCTGTAAGTGTCTTGAGAGGATGGTTCTCAACCGTTTCCTTTACAGAATTAGTAAGATGTTGTCTCCCCAGATATATGGCTTTAGGCATGGAAAGAGTGTACATCACTGTATTACCACATTCCACACCCTGCATACTGATAGGTCATATACCACTTTCCTAGATCTTAAGTCAGCCTTTGACATTGCTAACCCACACGTCATTCAGAGCGAACTTGCTAAAATGAATGTTGGAGGATGACTTCTACGGTGGATAAGAGGCTATCTATCCAACAGGAAGTCATCTGTACTGTTCCAAGGGCATAGGCGTGTAACGAGAGATTTTGAACTTGGCACTCCACAAGGAGGTGTCCTTAGTCCCTTTTTGTTCAATGTGTTAATCAATGTACTTTTAAACTTAGTAACTAGAAGGCCCAGCAAACACATCATTAGCTATACGGATGATATACTGATCCACACCAATAGGTATACCAACACCCAAATGTTCTGAACTCTGTATTGTACACATGTCAGGAACTATGCTTAGTCATCTCAGTAGAGAAAACAAAGATCCTGAACCGACGCCCACCAGACGGGGTGGGGCCGTTCGCAAAATGCAGTTGGATAATGACTCTCTGCTCGACTATGTAACCTGATACAAATACCTTGGGCTTGAGGGTTCTACTATACCGCAATGTTGTAGCCAGAGTGGGTCGCCAATGTAGAGATAGACCCCGTGCTCTCAAGGCTGTGGCAGGCTACCATCCAAGCTATGTTGCAAATGTGAGAATTGACAAAATGGTGTATCTCTCATATATTAGGTCACTGATTGATTATGCTACACCCATGCTTGCTCTAGTGCCTGAGAGAATGCTTGGAGGGCAGGAAAAGATGCAAAACGAAGCAATGAGGATAATTCTCGGATGCCCCGGTACAACTAAATCACTAAACTTGAGGAAGAAACTGAATATTTCATGTGTAAGTGATCGTATCATTGAAATTAATGCTTTGATTGGTATCAAGATGCTTAGGCTAACCCACCCTAACCCCTGCACTGAAGCCCTCAACCCTTCTTCCTTGAAGGTCAGCATCCCTCCAAATGGATTAACAAAACTGTCATTATGCTCAGAATGTATAATATTCATCACCTCTACCAAGAGAGACAACAACAACACTTTCCTGCCCCATGGGAGATCACTCCTTTCCAAATTACTGCCCCCCCCCCCCCTGTCCCACCCAAGAAGCTGATTAAAGAACAAGCCTTGCTTCGACAAGAAGCAAAGTACAATGCCTTAAGCCAAATTGATGTTTTAGTCAGAGAGCGCTGCCTTTCCCAGATTATTTACACTGATGGATCCTTGCATCAGTCCTATGGTGCAGCTGGAAGTGCAGTTGTTGTGACAGGGAGAGATGGTTCCTTCTCCCATGAGTGTGGAGCGCGATTAAGTAACTGGGCCTCCACTCTTCAAACTGAATTAGTTACCATAATCCTTGCACTCGAGTGCGTATATGAATCCAAAGTTGACAAGCTAATTGTTAGTGACTCCTTGTCATCCTTGACTGCCCTCAGCTCCCCAAGGCATAACTGTGACGTGCTTATCTCTGAAGCTACACACAGATATAATGATATAATTATTGATGGAGTCAGGGTCTGTCTTCTGTGGATTCCTTCCCATATTGGTCTCCGAATGCATGATAGAACTGATGAGTTGGCCAAGACTTTTGCTCGTAAAGAAGGAGTTGATTACCAGCTTGGACTGCCCATGAGCAGCCTGAGGGCAGTAATATTCCGGGAACATCTACTGAATTTCGGAGACTTGAGGCAAAATGAAATTCACACCAGTTCCTCCATCTATCATCATTCTGTTATGCAGGAAGAACCGCACGTCTATGGGTCATCCAATAAGGATAGCAGACTTCTAGATGTTACCACTGCTAGGCTTAGGCTCGGCTACAAGTACCTATGGGAATTTGTAACATCTGCTGATGTAGATTTGACTAAATGTAAAATCTGTCAGCAGAACTATTCTCATAATTTGCGTCATTATATAATGGAATGTGAAAAAATCGCGGAATTCAAAGATAACACCATCAATGGTTTACAAGAAATTTGTAAGTACTTCATTCATAATGATGTGCTGCCCGAAATCTTAGCGAAGTATCCAAAATTTGCTTACTGTAGGTAATGCATGCACATGATTCTAAAGCTGCCGCCCAGTTGGTTGGGTGTGCCGCACATGACTGTAAGGCTGCTGCCCAGTTGGGTGGGTGTGGAGCACATGACTGTAAAACTGCCGTCCAGTTGGGTGGGTGTGGAGCACATGACTGTAAAGATGCCGCCCAGTTGGGTAGGTGTGGAGCACATGACTGTAAAGCTGCCGCCCAGTTGGGTGGGTGTGGAGCACATGACTGTAAAGCTGCCGCCCAGTTGGGTGGGTTTGCAGCACATTACTGTAAAGACGCCGCCCAGTTGGGTGGGTGTGCAGCACATGACTGTAAAGCTGCCGCCCAGTTGGGTGGGTGTGGAGCACATGACTGTAAGGCTGCCGCCCAGTTGGGTGGGTGTGAAGCACATGACTGTAAAGATGCCGCCCAGTTGGGTAGGTGTGGAGCACACGACTCTAAAGCTGCCGCCCAATTGGGTGGGTGTGAAGCACATGACTGTAAAGCTGCCGCCCAGTTGGGTGGGTGTGCAGCACATGACTGTAAAGCTGCCGCCCAGTTGGGTGGGTGTGGAGCACATGACTGTAAAGCTGCCGCCCAGTTGGGTGGGTGTGCAGCACATGACTGTAAAGCTGCCGCCCAGTTGGGTGGGTGTGGAGCACATGACTGTAAAGCTGCCGCCCAGTTGGATGGGTGTGGAGCACATGACTGTAAAGCTGCCGCCCAGTTGGGTGGGTGTGGAGCACATGACTGTAAAGCTGCCGCCCAGTTGGGTGGGTGTGGAGCACATGACTGTAAAGCTGCCGCCCAGTTGGGTGGGTGTAGAGCACATGACTGTAAAGCTGCCGCCCAGTTGGGTGGGTGTGGAGCACATGACTGTAAAGATGCCGCCCAGTTGGGTGGGTGTGGAGCACATGACTGTAAAGCTGCCGCCCAGTTGGGTGGGTGTGGAGCACATGACTGTAAAGCTGCCGCCCAGTTGGATGGGTGTGGAGCACATGACTGTAAAGCTGCCGCCCAGTTGGATGGGTGTGGAGCACATGACTGTAAAGCTGCCGCCCAGTTGGGTGGGTGTGGAGCACATGACTGTAAAGCTGCCGCCCAGTTGGGTGGGTGTGGAGCACATGACTGTAAAGCTGGCGCCCAGTTGGGTGGGTGTGGAGCACATGACTGTAAAGCTGCCGCCCAGTTGGATGGGTGTGGAGCACATGACTGTAAAGATGCCGCCCAGTTGGGTGGGTGTGGAGCACATGACTGTAAAGATGCCGCCCAGTTGGGTGGGTGTGGAGCACATGTCTGTAAAGCTGCCGCCCAGTTGGATGGGTGTGGAGCACATGACTGTAAAGCTGCCGCCCAGTTGGGTGGGTGTGGAGCACATGACTGTAAAGCTGCCACCCAGTTGGGTGGGTGTGGAGCGAAACTAGTAACTGTGTGACTCATCATAGATAAGTGCCTTGTATAGTGACTGTTGTGAGCCTCTTGTTGAATCACTTATGACACAAAAGATTATTGATGTGTGTATTTGTGTAGGTGATTGAATATGTATGTGTATATATGTATATGTATATATATGTACATGTATGTATGCGCATGTGTACATGTATATATAACATTAATAATTGTGTAGCTAGCGTCAAAAGATTGTTACTTGCTTATCTAAACGAATTTTACCAGTCTCCGTGGTGTAGTGGTAAGACACTCGCCTGGCGTTCCGCGAGCGCTTTGTCATGGGTTCGTATCCTGGCCGGGGAGGATTTACTGGGCGCAAATCCTTAACTGTAGCCTCTGTTTAACTCAACAGTAAAATGGGTACTTGATTGTAACAACGATTCTTCGCGGCGGGGGTCGTATTCCAGGGACCTGCCCGAAACGTTACGCGTACTAGTGGCTGTACAAGAATGTAACAACTCTTGTATATATCTAAAAAAAAAAAAAAACTAGAAGGTTCAGTTCCTGAACCGATTATGTGCCTCTGTAATCCTTTACACCACAGCCCACGGGATGGGTATGGGGGTGCACAATAAAGAAAGAAAATGAATTGTAACTTATCTCCTAAATGTCAACATATATCAGTTCAGTTCATGCTATTGATCTCAATTAGTCTTA
Source organism: Procambarus clarkii (assembly GCF_040958095.1). Classification (NCBI taxonomy): domain Eukaryota; kingdom Metazoa; phylum Arthropoda; class Malacostraca; order Decapoda; family Cambaridae; genus Procambarus; species Procambarus clarkii. The sequence goes on along the minus strand of NC_091156.1, from coordinate 42,003,862 downwards.
AATCTTAGTTTTTAAGGTTTTGCCAGATCTTGCCCAAAACGCTGTGCATATTAGTGCTTTAGGCATAGGTTATACTTGTTCTTTCTTGAAATTCAACATTCTACTTGTAACTCCCAACCACTCCCAACACCACAACCACTCCCAACACCACAACCACTCCCAACACCACAACCACTCCCAACACCACCACCACTCCCAACACCACCACCACTCCCAACACCACAACCACTCCCAACACCACAACCACTTCCAACACCACCACCACTCCCAACACCACCACCACTCCCAACACCACCACCACTCCCAACGCCAACACCACTTGCAACAAAAACACCACTCCCAACACCACCACCACTCCCAACACCAACACCACTCCCAACACCACAACCACTCCCAACACCACCACCACTCCCAACACCACCACCACTCCCAACACCAACACCACTCCCAACACCACCACCACTCCCATCACCACAACCACTCCCAACACCACAACCACTCCCAACACCACCACCACTCCCAACACCAACACCACTCACAACACCAACACCACTCCCAACACCAACACCACTCCCAACACCACCACCACTCCCAACACCACAACCACTCCCAACACCACCACCACTCCCAACAAAAACACCACTCCCAACACCACAACCACTCCCAACACCACAACCACTCCCAACACCAACACCACTCCCAACACCAACACCACTGCCAACACCACCACCACTCCCAACACCAACACCACTCACAACACCAACACCACTCCCAACACCAACACCACTCCCAACACCACCACCACTCCCAACACCACAACCACTCCCAACACCACCACCACTCCCAAAAAAACACCACTCCCAACACCACCACCACTCCCAACACCAACACCACTCCCAACACCACAACTACTCCCAACACCACCACCACTCCCAACACCAACACCACTCCCAACACCACCACTACTCCCAACACCACAACCACTCCCAACACCAACACCACTCCCAACACCACCACCACTCCCAACACCAACACCACTCCCAACACCACAACCACTCCCAACACCAACACCACTCCCAACACCACAACCACTCCCAACACCACAACCACTCCCAACACCACAACCACTCCCAACACCACCACCACTCCCAACACCAACACCACTCCCAACACCACCATCACTCCCAACACCAACACCACTCCCAACACCACCACCACTCCCAACACCAACACCACTCCCAACAAAAACACCACTCCCAACACCACAACCACTCCCAACGCCACCACCACTCCCAACACCAACACCACTCCCAACAAAAACACCACTCCCAACACCACCACCACTCCCAACACCACCACCACTCCCAACACCACAACCACTCCCAACACCACCACCACTCCCAACACCACCACCACTCCCAACACCCCCACCACTCCCAACACCACCACCACTCCCAACACCAACACCACTCCCAACAAAAACACCACTCCCAACACCACAACCACTCCCAACACCAACACCACTCCCAACACCAACACCACTCCAAACACCACCACCACTCCCAACACCACAACCACTCCCAACACCACCACCACTCCCAACACCACAACCACTCCCAACACCACCACCACTCCCAACACCACAACCACTCCCAACACCACCACCACTCCCAACACCACCACCACTCCCAACACCACCACCACTCCCAACACCAACACCACTCCCAACACCACCACCACTCCCAACACCAACACCACTCCCAACAAAAACACCACTCCCAACACCACCACCACTCCCAACACCACCACAACTCCCAACACCAACACCACTCCCAACACCAACACCACTCCCAACACCACCACCACTCCCAACACCAACACCACTCCCAACACCAACACCACTCCCAACACCAACACCACTCCCAACACCACCACCACTCCCAACACCACAACCACTCCCAACACCACCACCACTCCCAACAAAAACACCACTCCCAACACCACCACCACTCCCAACACCAACACCACTCCCAACACCACAACCACTCCCAACACCACCACCACTCCCAACACCAACACCACTCCCAACACCACCACCACTCCCAACACCACAACCACTCCCAACACCAACACCACTCCCAACACCACCACCACTCCCAACACCAACACCACTCCCAACACCACAACCACTCCCAACACCAACACCACTCCCAACACCACAACCACTCCCAACACCACAACCACTCCCAACACCACAACCACTCCCAACACCACCACCACTCCCAACACCAACACCACTCCCAACACCACCACCACTCCCAACACCAACACCACTCCCAATACCACCACCACTCCCAACACCAACACCACTCCCAACAAAAACACAACTCCCAACACCACAACCACTCCCAACACCACCACCACTCCCAACACCAACACCACTCCCAACAAAAACACCACTCCCAACACCAATACCACTCCCAACACCACCACCACTCCCAACACCACAACCACTCCCAACACCACCACCACTCCCAACACCACCACCACTCCCAACACCCCCACCACTCCCAACACCACCACCACTCCCAACACCAACACCACTCCCAACAAAAACACCACTCCCAACACCACAACCACTCCCAACACCAACACCACTCCCAACACCAACACCACTCCAAACACCACCACCACTCCCAACACCACAACCACTCCCAACACCACCACCACTCCCAACACCACAACCACTCCCAACACCACCACCACTCCCAACACCACAACCACTCCCAACACCACCACCACTCCCAACACCAACACCACTCCCAACACCACCACCACTCCCAACACCACAACCACTCCCAACACCACAACCACTCCCAACACCACAACCACTCCCAACACCACCACCACTCCCAACACCACCACCACTCCCAACACCAACACCTCTCCCAACACCACCACCACTCCCAACACCAACACCACTCCCAACACCAACACCACTCCCAACACCACCACCACTCCCAACACCAACACCACTCCCAACACCAACACCACTCCCAACACCACAACCACTCCCAACACCAACACCACTCCCAACACCAACACCACTCCCAACACCACCACCACTCCCAACACCACAACCACTCCCAACACCACCACCACTCCCAACACCACAACCACTCCCAACACCACAACCACTCCCAACACCACCACCACTCCCAACACCAACACCACTCCCAACACCACAACCACTCCCAACACCACCACCACTCCCAACACCACCACCACTCCCAACACCAACACCACTCCCAACACCACAACCACTCCCAACACCACAACCACTCCCAACACCAACACCACTCCCAACACCAACACCACCACCACTCCCAACACCACAACCACTCCCAACACCACCACCACTCCCAACACCACAACCACTCCCAACACCACCACCACTCCCAACACCACAACCACTCCCAACACCACCACCACTCCCAACACCACCACCACTCCCAACACCAACACCACTCCCAACACCAACACCACTCCCAACACCACCACCACTCCCAACACCAACACCACTCCCAACACCAACACCACTCCCAACACCACAACCACTCCCAACACCAACACCACTCCCAACACCAACACCACTCCCAACACCACCACCACTCCCAACACCACAACCACTCCCAACACCACCACCACTCCCAACACCACAACCACTCCCAACACCACCGCCACTCCCAACACCACCACCACTCCCAACACCACAACCACTCCCAACACCACAACCACTCCCAACACCACAACCACTCCCAACACCACCACCACTCTCAACACCACCACCACTCCCAACACCAACACCTCTCCCAACACCACCACCACTCCCAACACCAACACCACTC